>NC_059295.1:41707781-41960281 GCF_017591435.1 Portunus trituberculatus
AACCAAGAATATAAAGACATGATAGATGACACAATAAGAAGTCTTACAAGAATCATTAAAGAAAGGAGAAAAGTGATATTAGTAGGAGATTTCAACTGTAAGGAGGTGGACTGGGAAAATTATGAAAGTGGTATGGGGGAAGATGCCTGGGGAGATAGATTCCTGAACCTAATGATAGATAATTTGATGGTCCAAAGAGTAAAGGAAAACACAAGATTCAGAGGAAACGATGAGCCGGCAAGATTGGACCTAGTTTTTACAAGGGATATACAAATTAACGATGATATAAGATATAAGTGCCCATTGGGAAAGAGTGACCATGTAATATTAGAAATGGATATAGAAGAAGGAAAGGAAGATAGAGATGAATCATACAAAGGAGACCGATTAAATTACAGAAAGGCTGATATTGAGAATCTCAAGAACTATTTTAAAACGTAAACTGGGAGGAGATGGAAAACTCAGAAACGGTTCAAGAGAAATATAACTTATTTTTGGAAATATACAAAACAGGAGTCAGGAATATGTCCCGAAATATAGACCTAAAGAAGAAGGAAAGAAAGATTGGTTTAATGCAAGATGTGCTAGGGCAAAGGAGAAACGAGATGGAGCATGGAAAAGGTGGAGAAGAAACAGAAATCCAGAAAATAAGGAAAACTTCAAAACAGCAAGAAATGAATATGCTAAGGTGAGAAAGGAAGAAGAAAGAACTATGAAAAGAACATTGTCGAAAAATGTAAGGAACAACCAAAATTGTTCTACAGATTCATAAATGGAAAAATAAGACAAAAAGAAACAATAGAAAAGTTAAAAGGAGAGAACGGAATGGTGGAAGACCCAAAAAGTATGGCAGAACTGTTAAATAGTAAATTTCATGAGGTCTTTACTAAGGAATCCAAATTTGAAAGACCACAGGGTAATAGAGAGACTGTCCATATGAAAGAGATTAAAGTAACCAAGCTTGAAATAAAAAAGTTGATGACGGAACAAGATGAGGAAAAGGCAATGGGACCGGATGAAGTCTCAGGCAGAATACTGAAAGAATGTAGGGAAGAACTAGCAAGTCCTATATACAACATCATAAAATGCTCAATAGAAAATGGAACAGTGCCAGTGGAGTGGAAAAGAGCTGAGGTGGTTCCCATATATAAGAGCGGAAGGAAGGAAGAACCTTTAAATTACAGACCGGTATCACTAACTAGTGTAATATGCAAGATGTGTGAAAAGTAATAAAGAAGCAATGGATTGAGTTTCTTGAAGACAACAAATTATTATCAAATAGCCAATTTGGTTTTAGAAAAGGTCGGTCATGTGTAACAAATTTATTGAGTTTCTACTCTAGAATAGTTGATAAAGTACAAGAGAGAGGGATGGATTGACTGTATTTATTTAGATTTAAAAAGGCTTTGATAAAGTGCCACATGAAAGATTACTATGGAAGTTAGAGGAGAAGGGTGGCTTAAAAGGAAGAACATTGAGATGGATGAAAAATTACTTGAGGGAGAGAGAAATAAGGACGATAGTTAAAGATATGAAGTCCAAGTGGAGAACAGTAGACAGCGGAGTGCCACAGGGGTCAGTATTGGCACCAATACTTTTCTCGTATATATAAATGACATGCCAGAGGGAGTGAACAGCTACATAAATCTGTTTGTGGACGATGCGAAACTGTGCAGAGTCATTAAACAAAAAGAGGATTGTGAAATACTACAGGAAGACTTAAACAAGATCTGGAAATGGAGCAAAAAATGGGAGATGGAATTCAATGTGGACAAAAGCCATGTCATGGAAATGGGAAAAAGTGAAAGACGACCAGTGGGAATCTATAAGATGGGAGATGGAGTAGAACTAGAAAAGTAAAAAAGGAAAAGGACTTGGGAGTGACAATGGAAGAAAACAATCAACCGGTAAGCCATATTGATAGAATTTTCAGAGAGACGTATAATTTGCTAAGGAATATTGGATTAGCATTTCACTATATGGACAAAGAAATGATGAAGAAATTGATAAGTACTAAAATAAGACCTAGATTGGAATATGCAGGAGTTGTGTGGACTCCCCATAAAAGAAACACATAAGAAAATTGGAGAGACTACAAAAATGGCTACAAGAATGGTTCCAGAATTTAAAGGGATGACATATGAGGAGAGACTAAAGGCTATGGATCTACCAACCTTGGAACAGAGAAGAGAGAGGGGATCTGATACAAGTTTATAAATTGATTAACGGAATGGATCAAGTGGATAATGAGAAACTGATCCTGAGAGAAGAATATGACATTAGAAGCACAAGATCGCATAGTAAGAAACTGAGGAAGGGAAGATGTCTGAGAGATGTTAAAAAATTTAGTTTCCCGCAAAGATGTGTTGAGACTTGGAACAGTTTGAGTGAGGAAGTGGTGTCAGCAAAGAGTGTACATAGTTTTAAAGAAAAATTGGATAAGTGTAGATATGGAGACGGGGCCACACGAGCATAAAGCCCAGGCCCTGTAAAACTACAACTAGGTAAATACACACACACACACACACACACACACACACACACACACACACACACACACACACACACACACACACACACACACACAACACGGCCCGGTAGCTCAGTGGTTAGAGTGCTGGCTTCACAAGCCGGAGGACCGGGGTTCGATTCCCCGGCCGGGTGGAGATATTTGGGTGTGTCTCCTTTCACGTGTAGCCCCTGTTCACCTAGCAGTGAGTAGGTACGGGATGTAAATCGAGGAGTTGTGACCTTGTTGTCCCGGTGTGTGGTGCGTGCCTGGTCTCAGGCCTATCCGAAGATCGGAAATAATGAGCTCTGAGCTCGTTCCGTAGGGTAACGTCTGGCTGTCTCGTCAGAGACTGCAGCATATCAAACAGTGAATTACACACGGCCCGGTAGCTCAGTGGTTAGAGCGCTGGCTTCACAAGTCAGATGACCGGGGTTCGATTCCCCGGCTGGGTGGAGATATTTGGGTGTGTCTCCTTTCACGTGTAGCCCCTGTTCACCTAGCAGTGAGTAGGTACGGGATGTAAATCGAGGAGTTGTGACCTTGTTGTCCCGGTGTGTGGTGTGTGCCTGGTCTCAGACCTATCCCAAGATCGGAAATAATGAGCTCTGAGCTCGTTCCTTAGGGTAACGTCTGGCTGTCTCGTCAGAGACTGCAGCAGATCAAACAGTGAATTACACACACAAAAGAATATTGTAAGTAGTATGGTGATTATAAGAGTAAGAAGCTTGGGGCAATGTGGGAAAGCGACAGCAGGACAGCACTGAATAAAGTAGCGCAGATAAAGGAGAATGCTGCATCAGAGGGACAGCATTTAGAAGCACATAATATCGTGGTTCAACGCTGCTATTATATAATATAAATATTGTACCATGCTATTTTGTGCCTATAAAATATAAAATGTAGTCCCTAGACTTAGACGTGCCCTGTACACTGCAAGTGAAGCATGTTCCTGTGCTCTGTTCACTGATGTCTTGCCTATCGCTTTCTCATATTGATCCCACGCTTCATAATAGGCCTATACTTATAAAATCAGGACACTCTATAATATTCTTCTTTCTTCGAGTCTCCATATCTTGTCTCTGATTATTAGCTATCTTACTTAAATATGAACCATTTCGAACATTTAAACATTACATTCCTGTTCCTCTTTGCGTTCTTCACACAATGCAGTAAATTACGATATGACTTCTAATACTTAATCTATTATTTTTGTCAAGTAAATTCATATTAAGTAGTGATTCCTTATAGCTGAAATTTCACACATGACACATTCATGTGAGCCGTTTGGTCAGTGATTATTAGTAAAGGAGGTGTGAACCGGTACTATATTTACTATGAATACATTCAATGTTCTGTTGTGTCTAGTGCTTAGCGTTCACTGACCGTCCACTGCTGGCACGAGACTGCAGCGCGTGGGGCGACGATAGCCTGCAGGCTGTCTGCTAAACGTTTCTTCAGGATTCCTTCAAACCAGACAAACAGCAAATGAGGAAGACTCTCTCTCTCTCTCTCTCTCTCTCTCTCTCTCTCTCTCTCTCTCTCTCTCTCTCTCTCTCTCTCTCACACACACACACACACACACACACACACACACACACACACACACACACACACACACACACACACACACACACACACACACATGCACCAATAGGGACATCGTGAGATACGTATTTGTCAGAGTATTTTACGTATAGACCAACTTACTTCAAATATATTCTGTTGATGCAAAGCACAAATGGGAAGGTTCTTCAAAATCTGTTTCTGTTTTTGAAGTTAGTATTGGATATGTTTTGATAAGTACTGAATGGGCGAGGTAATTCTTTCTTTATTGTTATATTTGAAATGTAAATCGGAGCTGTGCTCCATACTTTTTATAAAGTCTGAGCTACTAAATTAATTAATTCATTCATTCACACACAGCATGTTGTTTGAAAAGCATATTAACAAGATTACTGGAGAAACCGATAATCTACTTAGAAATATCAGAGCAGCATTCACATACATCGATGAAGATATGGCAGAAAAGTTGATAACAACAATGATACGTTCCCGTTTGGAGTACGCAGCATTAGTGCTGTCGCCAATAGAAAAAAAAAATCAGGAAGCTAGAGAGAATACAGAAGGCTGTAACAAAAATCCTTACAAATCTAAGTAAATATAGTTATGAAGAGAGGTTGGAAAATTTGGGACTAACTACACTGGAGGAAAAGAGGGAGAGAGGTAATATGGTAGCACTAAATAAGGTATTGGAAGGGATAGAGAAGTTGGACAGAGACGATTTATTGGAACTTGATATGAGCTGCACTAAAAGACATGGAAGAAAACTGAAAGTGAGTGATTGCAGAAGAGACATAAAGAAATAGAGCTTTCCTCACAGATGTACAGCAGCGTGGAACAAACTTGATGATGACATTGTATGTGCAAAGACTATACATAAATTTAGGCAAAATTTTGAAAGAAACGGATCAGGAGGCAGGACAGCACGAGCCTAGTGTGGTTCTTTTCCTGTATCTCACAACCAGGTAAATAAAACTATATAGGTAAATACACACCGCGTAGTGTAGTGGCCAGCACGCTCTGCTCACAACCGAGAGGGCCTGGGTTCAAGTCTCGGGAGCGGTAGGGCAAATGGGCGAGTCTCTTAATGTGCAGCCCCTGTTCACTTAGCTTACAGGATATAACTCGAGGGGTTGGGACCTCGCTTTCCCAGTGTGTTGTGTGTGTTGTGGTCTCAGTCCTACCCGAAGATTGATCAATATGAGCTCTTGAACTCTTTCCGTAGGGGAAAGGCTGGCTGGGTGACGTGACCAGCAGACGACCGTGGTGAATAACACCCACCTACACACACACACACACACAGTCACTGAATGATCTAAGACCAGTCGCCATCACCCCTATACCCAGCCTTATCTGTGAAGATTTTGTGTTCGACTGGGCCTATAACAAAATTTGTAACTCTATTGACACACAACAATTTGGCAATATTAAATCCACCTCCACATCTCACTACCTTGTCAGCTTCCTGGAATTCGTCCACAGCCACCTGGACAAACGCAACACTTCTCTAGCTATTGCTTTTGTGGACTTCAGAAAGGCCTTTGATCTTGTTGATCACACTGTTGTGATAAATAAAGCCATCACTCTGGGTCTCTCCCTACCTGATAGCGTGGCTGGCAGACTTCCTCACGGGAAGGCGTCAGGCCGTTCGTTATCAGGGCTCTGTCTCCTCTTTCCAACAGCTCACATGCGGGGTCCCTCAGGGGACCAAGATGGGTCCACTGTGTTTCCTCATCCTCATCAACGATGCTCTCGTCCACACCCCCCACCGCTGGAAGTATGTGGACGACTGCACCGTGGGCGTACCCGTCAACAACACCAACCCAGACTTCTCAGCACTGCAGTCCACTCTAAACCAACTACAGACGTGGACGAAGGACAACAAAATGACCATCAACCACACCAAGACCGTGGTGATGCACATTTGTACCTCCACAGCAGCAGTCCCCTCCCAGCTTTCTGTGGCCCTCACTCCTCCAGGTGGTCCGCAGCACTAAGCTTCTAGGTGTCTTGGTGGATGATCAATTATCATGGAAGCAGCATGTTTCCAACATCATCAGGTCAGCCTCATATAAAATCTATTTACTGCGCCGACTCAGGTCCCTGGGAACACCGGCAGATGAGCTGAGGGGAGTGTACCTCACCTTTATACTCCCTAAGCTCATGTACGCCGCCCCAGCGTGGTCCTCCTCCCTGAACCTCACACAACGACAACAGCTGGAGAGGGTTCAGAGGAGGGCGTTCAGGGTCATCCTTGGGCCTGCCTACAGGCCCTTCGAGGACGCCCTGACCTGCCTGAGTCTGCCGAGGCTGGCCACAAGACATCAGGAAGCCTTGGAAAAATTTGGGGAAGGACTGCTGCGTCATCCACGTCTCCGCCACCTGCTACCCCCCGATGTGCCTCCCCCTGCTCGCGCCACCCGACACCAGAATCGCGTGGCGCCCTTAAGAGCACCGCGCACTGATCGGTACCGACTTAGCGCGGTGCCCACTATTGTGCGAGCCTTAAATAAATAAGTGAATTCTAAGTTAAGTTTATCCATAGTTAGGTTAAGCATTTTTAGTTCATTGTGTTAATGTCAACCCTCCCCCCTGTACATTTTCAGTGTAATTTTTTACATTGCCTAACTAATAAACCGTTTATTATTATTATTATTACACACACACACACACACACACACACACACACACACACACACCGCGAAGTGTAGTGGTTAGCACGCTAGACTCACAATTGAGAGGGCCGGGTTCGAGTCCCGGCGCGGCGAAGCAAATAGGCAAGCCTCTTAGGTGTAGTAACCCTTGTTCACCTAGCAGCAAGTAGGTAGAGGTTGTAATTTTTTGGTTTGTGGCCTCGCTTTCCCTCTGTGTGTGTGTGTGTGTAGGGAAGACTGGCTGAATAACCAGCAAAAGACCGTGAACACACACACACACACACATCGGCCGAAGCGAGCGGACGCAAGACCAGCAGAGCTCCGGCGTGATACGCATCAATGCTGAATTCGGTATTTACACAAAAAATTGGAGTCATGTCCATACATCAAATATCATACTCCAATAGGAAGAAAGTGATCATGTGGTCCTAGAAATTTAATTATAGGATCAGCAAATTTTGGAATATAATGAGGGACACGAACACAAAGAGACGAAACCACGCTAAATCAAATTTTTGGGGATTTAAAAGTTATTTTGGTAGTATTGATTGGAAAGAAATTATGCATGGAAAGACAATTCAAGGAAAGTATGACATATTTCTAGACAAGTATAATGAGGGGATAAAGAGATGTGTTCCTGAATATAGAGTAAAAAAGAGCAAACACACCTGGTATAATGCTATATGTGCAAAAGCTAAAAAGTGCAAGGATGCAGCATGGAAAAAATTAAGAAGGCAATGTAATGAAATAAATAAGAAGCAGTATAAAGAGGCACGAAATGAATACATTAGGATAAGAAGGGAGGAGGAGAGAAACTTTGAAAAGGATGTAGAGAAGAGATGTGAAAAAGAACCCAAGCTTTTTTATAAATATATAAATGGTAAAATGACGAACAGAGAGACCATTACTAAATTGCTTAAGGGGAATACGATATACAAAACATCAGAAGAAATGAGTGAACTTATGAATGAGAGCTTTAAATCAGTATTTAATGAAGAGGGAGAGCTTATAAAGCCAATCAACCCAGTGGCACAGGAAGGATTAAGAGGCTTCATGGTAAGAGAACAGAAAATTAGAGAATTGCTAGTAAAGGTGGATATGAGGAAGGCAATGGAACCAGATGGAGTGTCAGGATGGGTACTAAGGGAATGTAGTGAGAAACTGGTAGAACCAATTTGGGATGTAATTAACAACTCTTTAAGGGGAGGGAAGGTACCAAAAGAATGGAAAAGAGCCAATATAGTCCTATTATACAAAGGAGGAAAAATTACTGAGCCCCTAATTTGTAGACCAGTGTCACTTAACTAGTGAGGTGGGTAAGATCTGTGAAATTATTATCAAAGAAAAATGGTTGGAATAACTAGAGAGAAATGAAATCATTAATAACTCCCAGTTTGGTTTTAGAAAAGGAAGATCATGCATAACAAACTTACTAAGCTTTTATACAAGAGTAATAGATGAAGTACAAGGAAGAGATGGATGGGTGGATGTAGTGCATCTAGATATCAAAAAGGCTTTTGACAGTACCACACAGAAGACTCCTATGGAAAATAGAACACATGGGTGGAATTAGGGAAATATCTTAAATTGGATGGCAGAATACTTAACAGATAGGGAAATGAGGACAGTGATACGAGATCACCATCAAGTCGGACCACTGTAACCAGTGGCGTATCACAGGGTTCGGTGTTGGCACCAATAATGTTCCAAATATATGTCAACGATATACAAAAAGGTTTGAGTAGCTACATAAATTTGTTTGCAAATGATGCCAAGCTTTCGAGTTATAAAAAAACAAAATGATTGTATGGAATTACAGAAAGATATTGATAAGATCTGGAGATGGAGCCAGAAGTGGAAATTAGAATTTAATACTAAGAAATGCTATGTAATGGAAATGGGTAAAAGTAATAGAAGACCTACATGGGAATATAAAATGGGAGAAGAGATTATAATGAAAAGAAGAGAAGAGAAACACCTGGGAGTGATTATACAAGACAGCCTGACTCCAGAAATACATATAAATAAATGGATTATTTGCTACAACATACAAGACACTAACGAACATCAGGGTAGCATTCAATTACATGGATAAAAGTATGATGAAAAAGATATTAACCACTATGATAAGACCTAGACTAGAATATGCAGCAGTGGTATGGTCACTATATAGGCAGAAAGATATCAAGAAACTAGAAAGGACACAAAGGGCTGCTGCAAAGATGGTCCCTGAAATAAAAAAAAAAAATTTCCTAATGAAGAAAGACTGAAGGAGATGGAGCTACCAACTATGAAGGATAGACGGGAAAGAGGAGACCTAATAACGATGTAAAAGCTAGTAAACCTTATAGAGAAGATAGATAGACAAGACCTGGTAACACAGACGGAGCAGGGAGACAGACAAGAAAGAGGCCATTCCAAGAAAATCATGAGAAGTCAGTGTCATAGAAATATCAAGAAGTTCAGTTTTCCACATAGGACAGTAGACATCTGGAATGGATTAAGTGAAGAGATTGTAACAGCAGAAAGTGTGCGCAAATTTAAGGAGTTAAATAAATGTAGATATGGAAACAGGTCACTATGAGCCCCACTCAAACCCTGTAACATACAACTAGGTAAATACAACTAGGTAAAATACACACACTCCGTAGTGTAGTGGTTAGCATGCTCAACTCACAATCGAGAGGGTCCAGGTTTGAATCCCAGGAAGCATCGAGGCAAATGGGCAAGCCTCTTTAATTACGTGTAGCCCTGTTCACCTAGAAGCAAGTAGGTATGGGATGTAACTCGAGGGGTTATGGCCTTACTTTCCCGGTGTGTGGAGTGTGTGTTGTGGTCTTAGTCTCACCCGAAGATCGGTCTATGAGCTCTGAGCTCGCTCTGTAATAGGGAAGACTGGCTGGGTGACCAGCAGATGACCGTGGTGAATTACACACACACACACACACACACACACACACACACACACACACACACACACACGGTAGCTCAGTGGTTAGAGCGTTGGCTTCACAAGCCAGAGGACCGGGGTTCGATTCCCCGGCCGGGTGGAGATATTTGGGTGTGTCTCCTTTCACGTATAACCCCTGTTCACCTAACAGTGAGTAGGTACGGGAAGTAAATCGAGGAGTTGTGACCTTGTTGTCCCGGTGTGTGGTGTGTGCCTGGTCTCAGGCCTATCCGAAGATCGGAAATAATGAGCTCTGAGCTTGTTCCGTAGGGTAACGTCTGGCTGTCTCGTCAGAAATTGCAGCAGATCAAACAGTGAAACACACACACACACACACACACACCGCGTAGTGTAGTGGTTAGCACGCTCGACTCACAATCGAGAGGCCCGGGTTCGAGTCCCGACGCGGCGAGGCAAATGGGCAAGCGTCTTAATGTGTGGCCCCTGTTCACCTAGCAGTAAATAGATACGGGATGTAACTCGAGGTTTTGTGGCCTCGCTTTCCCGGTGTGTGGAGTGTGTTGTGGTCTCAGTCCTACCCGAAGATCGGTCAATGAGCTCTGAGCTCGCTCCGTAATAGGGAAGACTGGCTGGGTGACCAGCAGGCGACCGAGGTGAATTACACACACACACACACACACACACAGCTCAGTGGTTAGAGCGCTGGCTTCACAAGCCAGAGGACCGGGGTTCGATTCCCCGGCCGGGTGGAGATATTTGGTGTGTCTCCTTTCACGTGTAGCCCCTGTTCACCTAGCAGTGAGTAGGCACGGGATGTAAATCGAGGAGTTGTGACCTTGTTGTCACGGTGTGTGTGGTGTGTGCCTGGTCTCAGGCCTATCCGAAGATCGGAAACAATGAGCTCTGAGCTCGTTCCGTAGGGTAACGTCTGGCTGTCTCGTCAGAGACTGCAGCAGATCAAACAGTGAATTACACACACACACACACACACCGCGTAGTGTAGTGGTTAGCACGCTCGATTCACACTCGAGAGGGTCCGGGTTCGAATCCCAGAGGCGGCGAGGCAAATGGGCAAACCTCTTAATGTGTATAGCCCCTGTTCACCTAGCAGTAAATAGGTACGGGATTAACTCGCTTTCCCGGTGTGTGGAGTGTGTTGTGGTCTCAGTCCTACCCGAAGATCAGTCTATGAGCTCTGAGCTCGCTCTGTAATGGGGAAGACTGGCTGGGTGACCAGTAGACGACCGAGGTGAATTGCACACACACCTCGCGTAGTGTAGTGTTTGCGTCCCCCTTCCCCTTCCACCAGTTGTGACTTGTGCTGCCGCGGTCATCAGAATAACATTCTCCTGCGTTCTATCTATAGTTTTTCATTTATAAACTTACATTAACACCAAGTGCTTATTAGTTGTGAAAATATCTGGTAATCAAACGACCGCACATTTGGTCGTATACAAAGTTCTGTCATCTCCCTTCTCGCAGTCGCCACTGTACCGTGTTGATACCGTATTACCTTGGAGGAAAGATCTTTCCTCCAAGCGTATTACAGGTAATACCGGTATTACCGTATTAGCGGTATGCCGGTATTACTATAATACCGGTATATCGGATGGTGGTGCGCATAACTTGTCCTACCGCAATCTTGAGATAAACAAAATATTCTGCGTTCTGTCGGTAGTTTTCATTTACAAACTTACAATGGCACCAAAGAGGCTTAGTAGTGATGAAAATAAGGATTCTGGTGACAGTGCAAGTGTTAGTGGTGCACAGCAGTGACAGCACTCCATTAGTGTATTCACAGGAATCACACCAGGAGAAATGTTACAAAAGACATTTTCATGGATGGTGATTCATCCTCCAGCGACCTCCCTCCTCCTCCCCACCCTTCCCCCCTCCTCTTCTAAGTTATCCATCACCAGCCTTGATTTACAGTATGTACAAAACGAAATTGTAAAAAAAAAAAAAATACATTGAAATTTTTAGAAACTTGAGGTTTTGCTAAGATTGGAACGAATTACCTGATTTATAGGTATCAATAGTCGAACTTTTTAATACTCGAACAGCCATTTGGAACGAATTAAGTTTGAGTATTGAGTCTCCACTGTGTGTGTGTGTGTGTGTGTGTATATATATATATATATATATATATATATATATATATATATATATATATATATATATATATATATATTTATAGATAGATAGATAGATAGATAGATAGATACACGGATCTTTCCGGTTATACGAACTATCGATTTTTTGGGTATTTTTACATTTTTCCAATGTATTTTTTTTCGTAGAATCCGAAAATGACATTGTTTTTTTTGGAGAAACCAATAGGTAAAAAGTTATTCAACTTTAAAGTTATTTATTCCCTATGTAATACTGAAGAAATGCTAACTTTCATTTTCCTCTCTTCAGGGCAAAATCACGTTATTTAGGTTAATATGAATACTAAATACAATCTAAAGTGGCTATTTGAGAATATTAAAACCTAACCTAACCTAACCTAACCTAATCTAACGTAACCTAACTTAACCTAACCTAACCTAACCTAACCAATAGGTAAAAAGTTATTCAACTATAAAGTTATTTATTCCCTATGTGAAATAAATAACTTTAAAGTTGAATAACTTTTTATCTATCCATTTCTCCAAAAAACCAATGTTATTTTCGGATTCTACGTAAAGAAATACATTGGAAAAATGCAAAAAAAAAAATAAAAAGTAGATAGTTCGTATAACCGGAAAGATCCATATATATATATATATATATATATATATATATATATATATATATATATATATATATATATATATATATATATATATAGGCTACACACACACACACACACACACACTCGAGAGACACGGTTGGGAGCGGACGCACTGGCGCAGTTCCGACGATCAGCTGATCTTCACTACACCTGTTGTATAGTATTTACAGTGGCCTGGGCAGGTAGTGTGGACTCATTTTTTTTTTTTTTTCCATGAAATCAATTAGTAAGGAATAATGAGTGAAAGATATTCCATCCAAATGCAGACATGAAAATAGAGAAGGGGCTGATGATGACTATGTCGGTGAGGGAGAACGCGTATTCGAAGGGTTCGATACGACGACAACTTCACTACTTAAGAGTGTCAAATATTGAATGTAAACTAGATAAACTGATAAAGGAGAATATGGAAATGAAAGAGAATAAAGAACAGGAAATGGAGTTTATAAGACTGAGAGAAAGGATAAGAAAAGTGGAAGAAAATGAAGCTAGGCTAAGAGCGGAAAACGAAGAACTAAAAAAGGAAGTAGCTAACTACAAGAAGCAGATGGAAGAAGGACTCGGTAAAGCCGAGAAAGAAAAGGAGAAGCTGAAAGATCTAGTAAACAAGGAAGAGGAAAGAGTACAGAACGTGATTAAAAAAGAAGTACAAGCATGGAGAGTCCAAGATAAGAAAGATAAGGCCGATTTTCAGGAGGTGATTCAAGAACAACTTAAAGAAAAGAAGAAAATATGACAAACAAAATGATAGGAGTCCTCAAGACAAAAGAAAATCTAGTTAGAGAAATTGCAGAAAAAAGAAGAGTGTAGTCGTATTTGGAATAAAAGAAAAAATATAAAATATAGACCAAAAAGAGAAAAGAAGAAATGAAATCAGTCAAAGACCTACTGAAGAATCTTAATGATGAAGATAGGCAGAACTTGGAAGAGGAAGTAGAAGAAATAAACAGAATGGGACCATATCAAGAAGGAAAACGAGACCAATTAAAATACTACTAAAATCACAAGCAGCAACAGAAGAAATATTATATAGAACAACAAAACTTAGAGAAACAGAAGGCTGCAAGGATATCTATATAAAGAAAAATAGAAATGAGGAAGAAAGGAAGAGATACAATGAACTGGCAGCAGCAGTAAGGGAAAAGAATAATGAAAGGTCAGAAGAGGAGAAGAAGGCATTTTTTTGGAGAATTCTAGGAGACAGGATAAGGAAATGGTATATAAACGAGAAGGAAGAGAAAAAGTGGAACAAGTTTAACTAAAATGATAAAGGCAAAAGACTAAAATGATGTATACGAACATAGACGGGTTTTATCAAGTAAATTAGAATTAAGAGATTACATAAGGAAAGAAAATCCAGATATTGTATGCCTGGCTGAAACAAAACTAAATGAGGCAATCAAAATAGATTTGGATAATAGGTATAATGTATGGAGAAGAGACAGAGTGGGTAAAGGAGGAGGAGGAGTCATGATAATGTTAAGGAAGGAGATAGTGATAAACCAAGTGGAATGTGGGAAGGAAAAGCAGAAGTATTGTATATTAAGATGCATATTAATAAAAAGAGTTAACAATCATTGTAACATATGTGCCACCAAAACAAATTCATGGACCAATCAAGAATATAAAGACATGATAGATGACACAATAAGGAGTCTAATGAGAATCGTTAAAGAAAGGAGAAAAGTGATATTAGTAGGAGATTTCAACTGTAAAGAAGTGGACTGGGAAAATTATGAAAGTGGTATGGGGGAAGAAGCCTGGGGAGAAAGATTCTTGAACCTAATGATAGACAATATGATGGACCAGAGAGTAAAGGAATGCACAAGATTCAGAGGAAACGACGAGCCTTATCCGCCCGTGTATGAGATTGGAGATTGGACCTAGTTTTTACAAGGGTATACAAATGAATGATGATATAAGATATAAGTGCCCATTGGGAAAGAGTGACCATGCAATATTAGAAATAGATATAGAAGAAGGAAAGGAAGATAGAGACGATTCATACAAAGGAGACCGATTAAATTACAGAAAGGCTGATATTGAGAATCTCAAGAACTATTTTAAAACGTAGACTGGGAGGAGATGGAAAACTCAGAGACAATGCAAGACAAATATAACTTATTTTTGGAAATATACAAAACAGGAGTCAGGAATATGTCCCAAAATATAGACCAAAAGAAGAAGGAAAGAAAGATTGGTTTAATGCAAGGTGTGCTAGGGCAAAGGAGAAAAGAGATGGAGCATGGAAAAGGTGGAGGAGAAATAGAATCCAACAAACAAGGAAAACTTCAAGGCAGCGAGAAATGAATATGTTAAGGTGAGGAAGGAAGAGGAAAAGAACTTGAAAAGATATTGTCGAAAAATGTAAGGAGCAACCAAAATTGTTCTATAGATTCATAAATGGAAAAATTAGGCAAAAGAAACAATAGAAAGGTTAAAAGGAGAGAACGGGATGGTGGAAGACCCAAAAGTATGGCAGAACTATTAAATAAAAATTCCAGGAGGTCTTTACTAAAGAATCCAAATTTGAGAGGCCACAGGGTAATAGAGAGACAATCTATATGAAAGAGATTAAAGTAACCAAGCTTGAAATAAAAGAGTTAATGAAGGAACTGGATGAAGAGAAGGCAATGGGACCGGATGAAGTCTCAGGCAGAATACTGAAAGAATGTAGGGAAGAACTAGCAAGTCCTATATACAACATCATAAAATGCTCAATAGAAAATGGAACAGTGCCAGTAGAATGGAAAAGAGCTGAGGTGGTTCCCATATATAAGAGCGGAAGGAAAGAAGAACCTTTAAATTACAGACCGGTATCACTAACTAGTGTAATATGCAAGATGTGTGAAAGAATAATAAAGAAACAATGGATCGAGTTCCTTGAAGACAACAAATTAATATCAAATAGCCAATTTGGTTTTAGAAAAGGACGGTCTTGTGTAACTAATTTATTGAGTTTCTATTCTAGAATAGTTGATAGAGTACAAGAGAGAGAGGATGGGTTGACTGCATCTATTTGGATTTAAAAAGGCGTTTGACAAAGTGCCACATGCAAGATTACTGTGGAAGTTAGAGGAGAAGGGTGGCTTAAAAGGAAGCACATTGAGATGGATAGAAAATTATTTGAGGGGGAGAGAAATAAGGACGGTAGTTAAAGATATGAAGTCCAAGTGGAGAGCAGTAGAAAGCGGAGTGCCACAGGGGTCAGTATTGGCACCAATACTTTTCCTCATTTATATTAACGACATGCCAGAAGGAGTGAACAGCTACATAAATTTGTTTGCGGATGATACGAAACTGTGCAGAGTTATAAAGCAAAAGGAGGATTGTGAAATACTGCAAGAAGACCTAAATAAGATCTGGGAATGGAGTAAGAAGTGGAAATGGAATTCAATGTGAACAAAAGCCATGTCATGGAAATGGGAAAGAGTGAAAGACGACCTGTGGGAATCTATAAGATGGGAGATGGAGTAGAACTGGAGAAAGTCAAAAAGGAAAAGGACTTAGGAGTGACGATGGAAGAAAACAATCAACCAGTAAGCCATATTGATAGAATTTTTAGAGAAACATATAATTTGCTAAGGAATATTGGAGTAGCATTTCACTACATGGACAAAGAAATGATGAAGAAATTGATAAATACTATAATAAGACCCAGATTGGAATATGCAGGAGTAGTGTGGACCCCTCATAAAAAGAAACACATAAGAAAATTGGAGAGGCTACAAAAAATGGCTACAAGAATGGTCCCAGAACTTGAAGGGATGACATATGAGGAGAGACTAAAGGCTATGGATCTACCAACCTTGGAACAAAGAAGGAGAGAGGAGACCTGATACAAGTCTATAAATTGATCAACGGAATGGACCAAGTGGATAATGAGAAACTGATCCTGAGAGAAGAATATGACACCAAAGCACAAGATCGCATAGTAAAAAGCTGAGAAAGGAAGATGTCTGAGAGATATAAAAATATAGTTTCCAGAGATGTATTGAGATGTGGAACAGTTTAGATGAAGAAGTAGTGTCTGCAACGAGTGTGCACACTTTTAAAGTAAGATTGGATAAGTGTAGATATGGAGACGGGGCCACACGAGCATAAAGCCCAGGCCCTGTAAAACTACAACTAGGTAAATACACACACACACACAGAAGAGGGACGGATGGGCAGACTGTGTCTAACTCTGGATTTTAAAAAAGCTTTTAATAAAGTACATCAAAGATTGCTATGGAAAAATAAAAATATTTATATATATATTTTTTTTTAACGCAGAGGGAGACCTACCAAGGGCAATAAAATATTAGAAAAAGAGGCCTTCTGGAACTGCAGGTTCCTTAAAATATCTAAAAAAAAAATAGCCAAAAGATAGGAACAAATGTCTTGAAACCTCTCCCTTAAAAGAAGTCAATTCATAGGAAGATGGAAATACAGAAGCAAGGAGGGAGTTCCAGAGTTTACCAGTGAAAGGTATGAATGATTGAGAATACAGGTTAACTCTTGCATTAGAGAGTTAGACAGAATAAAGATGAGAGGGAGGAAGAAGAAAGCTTTGTGCAGCAAGGCCGCAGGAGAAGGGGAAGCATGCAGTTAGCAAGATCAGTAGAGCAGTTAGCATAAAGATAGTGATAAAAGATAGAAAGAGATACAACATTTCAGCGGTGAGAAAGAGGCTGAAGACAGTCGGTCAGAGGAGGGGAGTTGATGAGATGGAAAGCTTTTCATTCCATCCTATCTAATAAAGCTATATGAGTGAAACACCCCCAAACATGCAGAGAGTACTCCATACAAGAATGGATAAGGCCCTTGTACAGAGATAGCAGTTGGAGGGATGAGAAAAACTGGAGGAGACGCCACAAAATGCCTAATTTCATAGAAGTTGTTTTAGCAAGAGATGAGATGTGAAATTTCCAGTTAAGATTATGAGTAAAGAACAGACCGAGGATATTCAGTGTGGAAGAGGCAGACAGTTGAGTATCACTGAAGAAAAGGGGATAATTGTCTGGAAGGCTGTGTCAAGTTGATAGATGGAGGAATTGAGTTTTTGAAGCATTTAAAACTACTAAGTTTTCTCTGCTCCAATCAGAAATCTTAGAAAAATCAGAAGTGAAGCGTTCTGTCGCATCCCTTCATGATCTGATGACTTCCTGAAGAGTTGATCGTCTCTGAAAGGACGTGGAAAGATGTAGGATGGTATCATCAGCGTAGGAATGGATAAGGCAAGAAGTTTGGTTACAAAGGTCATTCATGAATAATAAAAAGAGAGTGGGTGATAGGACAGAACCCTGAGGAACACCACTGTTAATAGACTTAGGAGAAGAATAGTGGCCATGTATCACGGCTGTAATAGAACGGTTGGAAAGGAAACTTAAGATAAAGTTGCAGAGAGAAGGATAGAAACTGTAGGAGGGCAGTTTTGAAATCAAAGCTTTGTGCCAGACTCTATCAAAAGCTTTTGATATGTCTAACACAACAAAAAAAGTTTCACCAAAATCTTTAAAAGAGGATGAGCAAGACTCAGTAAGGAACGCTGGAAGATCATGAGTAGAGTGACCTTGATGGAAGCCATACTGGCGATCAGATAGAAGACTGTGAAGTGACAGATGTTTGAGAATCTTCCTATTAAGGATAGATTAAAAGACTTAAGACAAGCAAGAGATTAGAGCTGTAGGACAGTAGTTTGAGGGATAAGAATGGTCACCCTTTTTAGAAACAGGCTGAATGTAGGCAAACTTCTAGCAAGAAAGAAAGGTAGAAGTCGATAGACATAGTTGAAAGAGTGGCCAGGCAAGGTGCAAGCACATAAGTACAGTTTTTGAGAACAATAGGAGGGATTCCATCAAGTCCATAAGCCTTCTGAGGATTTAGGCCAGAGAGGGCATGGAAAACATCATTACGATGAACTTTGATTAATGGCATGAAATAGTCATAGGGAGGAGAGGGAGGGACAATCCCAGAATCATCCAAGGTGGAGGTTTTAGCAAAGGTTTAAGAGAAGAGTTCAGCTTTAGAGACAGATTAGATGGCAGTGATTCCATCAGGATGAAATAGAGAAGGGAAACATCTTGGAGATGTTTTTGGCCAGATGCCAGAAGTCATGAGGGGAGTTAGAGTTTGAAAGATTTTGACATTTTCTATTTATGAAGGAGTGCTTGGCAAGTTGAAGAACAGACTTAACATGATTCCAGGCATAAATATAAAGTACATGAGATCCAGGAAATGGAAGGCTCAAGTACCTTTTGTGGGAAGGCTCAAGTACCTTTTGTCCTTTTGTGGGCAACCTCTCTATCATGTATAGCACGAAAACAGGTTGTGTTAAACCAAGGTTTAGAAGGTTTAGATTGAGAAAAAGAATGAGGAATGTACGCCTCCATGCCAGACACTATCACCTCTGTCATGTGTTCAGCACACAGAGATGGGTCTCTGACATGGAAGCAGTAATCATTCCAGGGAAAATCAGCATAATATTTCCTTAGGTTCCCCCCATCTGGCAGAGATGAAATGTCAGAGGTATCTCTGCTTTGGGGGATCTTGAGGAGGAATAGCAGAAATAGGTCAAGATACAGATACAGAAATGAGATTGTGTTTGGAGGAGCCCAACGGAGAAGATAGGATAGCAGCATAAGCTGAAGGATTAGAGGTAAAGAAAAGATCAAGAATGTTGAGTGTCTCTCCAAGACGGTCAGGAATACGAGTAGGATGTTGCATCATTTGTTCTAGGTCATGGAGGATAGCAAAGTTGTAGGCTAGTTCACCAGGATGGTCAGTGAAGAGAGAGGAAACCCAAAGCTGGTGGTGAACATTGAAATATCCAAGGATGGGCTCCACTTTGGAAGTTAAATAGTCAAAGAATTTATTATAGTCAGAGGAATTAGGGGAGAGATAGACAGCACAGATGAATTTAGTCAGAGAGTGACTATTGAGCTGAAGCCAAATGGTGGAAAACTCAAAAGATTTAAGAACATGGGCAAGAGAGTAAGTTAAGTCATTGCATACATAGACGCAACATCCAGCTTTGGAACGAAAATGAGAATAAAGAAAGTAGGAAGGAACAGAGAGGGGGTTACTGTCAGTAGCCTCAAACAACTGTGTTTTGGTGAGGAAAAGAAATTGAGGTTTAGTAGACGAGAGGTGGTGTTCTACAGATTGAAAATTAGATCAAAGACCATGAATGTTGCAGAAGTTAGTGAAGAAAAAGTTGAGGGAGGTGTCAAGACATTTTGGGTCGCAAACATTGAGAGCAGTCCAACCTGGGGACATTTCTGGTCCCCTTCCTAGAAGAGGACTTCTAGGCTGAATTTGGAGTCACCATTTTTTTTTTTTTTTTTTTTCGTGTATTACAACAGGGAAAAACACACCTGTCAAAAATGCTAAAAATATTTTTCCTTTATAAAAACATATTTCTTTGTGTTATTCTGAGTACATTGATGTAGTTGTTAACACGTTATGACCTCTGAGAGCAAAGTCATTGCATATAAAAAAAAATTCATGGCAGGACCTGCTGCTAAGAAATGCCACTCCAAGCTGCACTGGACACCAGGATGAGTTGGTGGACGGCGAGCGTTATCAGATGGAAGGCTTTGTTTTGGGGGATGCTGTAAGTCCTTCTGAGAACGTTTGTGAAATAGGAGCAATTCTAGAAGCTTTTTGAAGCCATTTGCAAAGGTAAATTACTCAGTAATTGGAATTAATATCTTCTCAGTCTTCTGATTCTTGTCAGTTATTTTAAATTCTTACTTCTTACTCCTTTAGCGACCATTTGGTCTTGTGCATTTTCATTATTAATTATTTTGACGATATTTTGGCAATCAAAAATATTTTTAAAATCATTAAAATTGTAAAACAGGCACAAAATACAGTCAACCCTCGGCTATCGCGACTTTGGCTATCGCGTTTTATTGCTATCGCGCACCCATGAAAAGCTGCTAAAATTTCATTATCGCGACCTCAGATGCCTGCTATAGCGCGCCCAGCCATGACGTCGTGGAATATCTGAGCGCTCATTGGCAAAAACCACCTTCCCGCCAAGATCAATTCGGCTATCGCGTTTTCGGCTATGGCGTGGCTATTTCGGCCCCAATTGGGCGCGATAGCCGAGGGTTAAGTGTATTAGCAAAAGAAATTCATTTTGTTGTGTATGTTTCTCTTTAATTAAATCTGACATCTTTTGATATTGATTCATTAGACATTAGTAGCCAATTCAGAAAAATGAGCTTTCACCTAATCTTTTCAATTAAATAGAAAAAAGTTTAGTTTATTCTAAATTTCTAGTGTATTGCTATGATCTTAAATAATTAATATGCAACAAATTATACACAATGCACATGATTACAAAACAGAATCATTAATTTCTTAGTTATGAAATTTTTACATCCTTAGGTTAACACAAGTAACTCAAAAATTAAACTTGCATTAAAATTAATATACATATATAATTCGAGCTTCCACCTATTCCAGTATGATATCTTGGTAAAGGCTAGCACTACCACTGTTAATTATAAATCAAATAAGAATATGCTATTATTTACAATAATGCAAAATGCCTAACTATATATATATATATATATATATATATATATATATATATATATATATATATATATATATATATATATATATATATACCAAATAATTTTGTTGGATTCTCAATATCTGAAGTTTGACATTCTTAGATTATAGTTCAAAATCATAAGCTTTTCACCTGTGTGAACTTTGTGTGGGTGGAGGAGCAGCGTCTGACTGAGACAGTGAGAATGTGTGGTGACTCATGACCAACCGTGTGACAGGATGCCGGAGTTCAGCCTATACGCGTTTCATACACGTCCAGTTTAGAGGTTGTGGCTTATTACCACAGAAAACCGTATTCTATGACATACGGGAAACACCACGGAAACTTAATACACCATATTATATTAATTTGGTATCATCAATATCTTATATTGAATATATCACTAAGTAGTAAATTCCTTTTAGGTATCGGAAGTATCGGCATAAAATAAGCCGATACCGATACCGATACCCAAAAAATGGGCAGATACCGCTGATTCCGATACTGATACCAATGCATCGGTACATCTCTATTAAAAATAACACCACACAATATGAACCTTCATTAGCTGCATTGGTCCCAAACTTAATTTTGCCACTTTTACATTTCATCTTTACAGTTTGTTCAACCAAACACCCTTGTGGCTATTCCACCCTGACCTGCATTTGTACAACTGAAAGGAAAGTTGCCTTTAAATATGTTGTATCCAATATGTAAACCGTGAATACAAATTACCCGCCTAAAAAGTAATTCCATCATTGCATCCAGAAAACATGAATAAGATCTTATGTATGCATTAACCCAAAGTATCCAACAAATTCAGGACTATTCTAGTACTGCATCTTGAAACGGATCTATTGCCCCAATGTGCTTATCATAAAATCTTGCAAAAGTACTCTCCCTTCTCCAGCCGGCTCTTGCCGTAATACAGGAAAACGGAACTGCCATGGCCTTGGCCTTAGACACCGCATCTGTATGAACGCTGCCAGCAGTGAATTTAGTTGTGTCCACCCCAGACTTATCTAGCATTGTCTTGATCCATCGAGCAATGGTGTCCCGAGTAACCCCTTTGTGTGGTTTGATAAAGCTGATTAATAAACTATCATGTTCCTGGACAGTACCCTGTCTAAGGGCCTCTGTCCTCTCAAGGTACTTATGTAGTTATACAGACACACAAACTAGCATCTTTGGGGTAAGCCTGAAATTTAATCATACGCACATTAAACTGTGGCCTGCATTGCTTGATGTTTCCACTTAGTGGAACTTAAATGAAGTCTTGCTCAGTACATAAACCCCTGACACTCAATAAATGCAAGGTCTGTACCCTTGCAGCCTGGGTCAGCACCATCAACATAAACAATTTTAGTGCCAATGCTTTAAGGGACGATGTGTGCAACGGATATCAGGACCGCAATTGTACCTGGGTAGGGATGGTCTCAGGTTAAATACCCCTTTCATAAATCTGATGTATAAGGGATGGTTACCAGCCCTGCAGCCATCCACTACAATGCCTGGGGAAGAGAGCACTTCTTGCTGTGTTAGCCGAGTCATACCTGACATTTCTGTGAAAAGTATCAGACAAGAAATTAATTATGTTGGTGAGAGTGGGATTAAGGGGATTAATGTTCCATCTACCACAAAATTGCAACCATCTCCTAAAATGTGGGTGGTACTGCTTTCGTGAACATTTTGTCCATGAGGTCATGAAGATATTCATATATCTGCAGATATTCCTTGTGCTCGAAATTGTTCCCTGACAGCAGGCATACCATCAGTCTGGTGTGAAGCATGACTGGGTGCTCCTCCACAGAGGACGGATGGGTGAGAACCTGTCTGCTCATCGCAAAAAAGCATGGGTGATCGACGAGCATCCTGAGCAAGGTCCCCATCCACAGCTGTGACAACCAGAGGGGAATAACCATCCATCCCCTTGCCTCTTTTGCTCTCATCTTCTGTAGACATCCAGTGATTAATGAAAGTTGGGGAAATATGGGAGAAAGATATAAGATAGTTCAAACCTTGCCCAGTTTAGTGAGAATGCATCGAAATATTCTGCCTCTGGATCTGGTTTCCAGGAGCAAAACGAGGATATTTGCTTATTAAGGGGATACCACACAGATAATTGACGAAAATCACTCCATTTTGACATTTTTCATTTTTTGTGCTAAAATATTTCCTTTGCCATAGAACTACAACGTGGTAAGTGTGAAACACATATCTGAGCCATATAACCCATTCCCTGCCCCCAAAAAGCTATCCCTCTCGCGCCCCATCCCAGCCGCTGCATATAATAGGCCAGCTCAGCACACACACACACACACACACACACACACACACACACACACTCACACTTTCACACACACTGTGGCCTCGCTTTCCCGGTGTGTGTGTTGATGTGTCTCAGTCCTACCCGAAGATCGGTCTATGAGCTCTAAGCTTGCTCCATAATAGGGAAGACTGGCTGGGTGACCAGCAGGAGACCAAGGTGGAGGTGAATTACACACACAATGTCTGCACAGCATACTCATACAGTCTCTGTGTGTGTGTGTGTGTGTGTGTGTGTGTGTGTGTGTGTGTGTGTGTGTATTTACCTAATTGTATTTACCTAATTGTAACATACGGGAAAAGAGCTATGCTCGTGTTGTCCCGTCTCCATATCTATTAATGTCCAGCTTTTTCTTAAAATCATGAATATTCCTTGCGTTGACCACTTCCACGTCTAAACTATTCCATGCTTCCACCCTTCTATGAGGAAGCTATATTTTTCACATCTCTCCTATAAGTGGCCATTTTAGTTTTTCCCATGCCCTCTCGACATTCTTTCATTCCACATACACAGATCTTCCCTATCCATTTTTCCATGCCAATCATCACTCTGTATATTGCTATCAGGTCTCCCTTTCTCTTCTGTTTTCCAGGGTCGGAAGTTGCATTCTTTTCAGTCTGTCTTCATAAGTCAAATCTCTTAAGTCAGGCACCATTTTGTTGCAGCCCTCTGTACTTTCTCTAGTTTCCTTATGTGTTTCTTTAAGTTCGAGCCCACTGTATTGTTGCATATTCAAGCCTCGGTCTTATCATTGCAGTAATTATTTTCTTCATCATTTCTTCATCTAAATATACGAACGCCACTCTTATGTTCCTCAATAAGTTCAATACTTCTCCAATTATTTTGTTTATATGTCTCTCTGGCGATAGGTCATTGGTAATTGTCACCCCAAGGTCTTTTTCTTCATGACTGGTTTTATGTCTTCATTTCCTATCTTGTACATACTCCTGATTCTTCTTTCACTCTTGCCAAACTCTATTTTCTTGCATTTTGTCGTGTTGAACTCCATTTGCCATGTACAGCTCCATTTCCATATTCTGTCCAAGTCTTCCTGGAGTAGTTCGCAATCTTTGTCACATCTCACTTTTCTTAACAATTTTGCATCGTCTGCAAATAGGCTCACATAACTGGACACCCCATCCACCATGTCATTTATGTAGACCGCGAACATTACTGGTGCCAACACTGATCCCTGTGGAACTCCACTCTCCACCAAGCCCCATTCTGATGGTCTGTCCTTAATTATTGTTCTCATTTCTCTTCCTACCAAAAGTCTTCCATCCATTTTAGTAAACTGCCATGCACTCCTCCTACCATTTCAAGTTTCCAGATCAGTCTCCGGTGTGGTACCTTATCAAAGGCCTTTTTTAAATCCAGATATATTCCATCAGCCCAACCATCTCTTTCCTGTATTACATCTATCACCCTCGAATAGTAACATATCAGGTTTGTCGTGCATGAACGCCCTTTTCTAAAACCAAATTGACACTCACAAAGTATGTCATTTTTCTCCAAGAAGTCTGTCCATCTATTCTTCACCACCCTCTCACACATCTTAGCTACCACACTTGTAAGTGACACTGGTCTATAGTTCAATGGGTCTCTCTTGTTACCTGATTTATAGATTGGGACAATGTTAGCTCTTTTCCAGTCTTGGGGCACTACACCTTCCCTTAATGAGGCATCAATTACTTCACAAACTTTTTCTGCCAGTTGCTCCCTGCATTCTCTTAAAATCCATCCTGATACCCCATCAGGTCCCACAGCTTTTCTCACTTCTAAACTCCCCATCATATTCTTGATCTCCTCCACAGTTACTTGAAACTCCTTCATAATCCCTTTCTGTTCCATTACCAGTGGTTTGTCAAAAGCAGTCTCCTTTGTGAATACCTTCCGAAAGCATCCATTCATAGCCTCTGCCATTTCCTGGGATCTTCACTGCATACTCCATTTACTTCTAAACTTTCAATACTTTCTCTATTTTTGATGTTGTTGTTCACATGTCTGTAAAAAGCCTTGGTTGGTCTTTACATTTATCAATTATATCCTTTTCTTGTTTCTTTCTTTCTTCTCTTCTAATCAACACATATTCATTTCTTGCTCTTTTGTAACTTTCCCACTGCTTAATCCGTCTTTTCCTTCTCCACCTCTTCCATGCATCCTCTTTTCTTGTTCTAGCCTTTTCACATCTATCGTTAAACCAGTCCTGCTTTCCAACTTCTCTATGTTGTCTTATTGGTACAAATTTTTCTCACCTTCTTTGTATATTTTTATAAATTCCTTCCACTTTTCATTTGCTCCTTAGCACTCTTGAATTTCATCCAATTTGTCTCTTGAAAGAATTTCTTTAGGTTTCCAAAATCTGTCTTGGCATAATTCCATCTTCCCACTTTATATTCTTCATTTCTTCTAGATTTCTCTTCATCTATCACCTTGAACTCCAAAACTGCATGATCACTCTTTGCTAAAGGGCACTCCACCCTCATCTCCTCAATGACCATTGGCTCTGTACTAAAGACCAAGTCCAGTCTTGACGATGCTCCCTCTCCTCCAAACCTAGTATCTTCTTTGACCCACTGAGTTAACACATTTTCCATTGCCAGTGTCAATAGTGTATTTCCCCATGTTGTCTCTGATCCTTCCATTGACCAGTCCTCCCAACACACCTCTTTACAATTAAAATCTCCCATCATTATAGTTCGTTCACAGCCACCCAACATTTCTTCCAGACATGTTCCTGTATCACTTATCATTTCTTCATATTCCTGTACTGACCATGCATTTGTCTTAGGTGGTACGTACACCACTATGTAGTGCCTCTTTTTCCTTCATTAGTTTCTGCTCTGATCTTTAGCACTTCTGCCTTTCCCATACCTTCTTTCACTTGATCCACCTTTATATCTTTTTAACCAGCAACATCACTCCTCCTCCCATCTTACCTACTCTATTTCTTTTCCAAACATTATATTTCCTTCTCCAACCATCATCAGGTCTTCTCCTCTCTCAGTTTTGTTTCAGTAAGACCCACAATATCTGGGTTCTTGTCCCTCAAGTAATCGTTGAGTTCTAAAATCCCGATATCACTCCATTTATGTTGGAATACATTACATTCCGCTCATACGTAAGTTTCTTTAGTCCTTTCTTGCTGTACTTTTCTGGGTTATGAACCACTTCCTCAGTCTCATATCCAAGATTCTCCAGAAAAACTCTTTCTTCTCCTCTTCTGTCCTCTCTTCATTTTTTTCAAAGCCTCCTTTCTCAACTCATTTAACATTTCTCTTTCCTTTTCACCGAGATCTCTTCTCAACCAAATCTTCCTTGTTGTTTCCTGCTGGGCTAGCCTCCATGACTTCTCCACCAATTCATCTACATCCTTTTGTGACTTAAGTTTGATTCTTATTGGCCTCATACCTTCTCTTGTGAACTTTCCAATTCTATGGAAGTCCTCTATTTCTTGTACTAGGTCTTTTCCTCCTCCTGCACCACATTAATGATATTATTTATCACCTTTTTATGTTTTCTCTCTCTCCATTTTACTCGGTGTCTTATCCTCCTCCACACCAAATATCACCACACATCTCTTTTTGTCTACAGTTTCCCTCACCAATGTCTCATTTGATTTAATAACCTTCACCACTTTCTCAGCAATCTTCTCTTCTATGATCTGTTGATCTATAATTTCAGCAAGGCCCAAAGTTTTCTCCCAGACTCTTTGATTTCCTTTTCCAGACTTGCAACTTTGTAATTTACCTCCTTTCTTTCCACTTCCTGACTTTTTTCCATTCAGCCTGCTTCTCCATCACTTTTCCTAGAGATTCTCCACATTTTTCGCAATTCACTTTAATTAGCTTAACTTCCTCTTTCAGTGCTTCATTTTCCTTCTTCATATCGGCACACTCTTTCATTACATTGTCATAACTCGTTTCCAGGCCCCCATACTTTTCAAACAGTTTTTCAATTTTACCTTCCAACTCCAGAATTTTCTTCACATAAGCGCTCTTCTCCATTATTCCTTGAAATCCTGTGAAGTCTGATTCATCTTTCGAGTTCACGGCCGCCATGTTGCGCAGATGTAAACAAACCAGCTGATGGCTCAAACGCAGGCTACAGTTTATATTTACCTTCCCTGGACATTATTTTGCTAATCAACAGTTAACATGACTATATGGAGACGGGACAAACATTACCAGCTCCTTTCCCACCTTGGTTACTCTTAGGCAATGGTAACTGTAGAATTAGAGATGATTGCTCTGGAGCTCAGCGACCACATCCGCCATCGACGATGTCCCGTGTGTGTGTGTGTGTGTGTGTGTGTCATGTTGAAACTTGCTTCTTCTTTTTGCATTTTTTATTTCGTGTGTGAAGCCATGTGTGTGTGTGTGTGTGTGTGTGTGTGTGTGTGTGTGTGTGTGTGTGTGTGTGTGTGTGTGTTCACCTAGTTGTAATTTTACAGGGCCTGGGTATCATACTCGTGTGGCCCCGTCTCCATATCTACACACATCCAACTTTCCTTTAAAACTATGCACACTCCTTGCTGACACCACCTCCTCACTCAAACCATTCCACACCTCCACTCATCTTTGTGGGAAACTATATTTTTTCACATCCTTCAAGCATATTCCCTTGGCTATCTTTTTAGTTCTATTTAAGTTTTCCTCTCTCAACATCATTTGCTCATTATCCACTTCATCCAGTCCATTCAACAGTTTATAAACCTGTATTAAATCTCCTCTTTCTCTTCTTTGTTCCAAGGTAGGCAAATTCATTTCTTTTAATCTCTCCTCATAGGTCATTTCTGCCAATTCCGGAACCATTTTTGTTGCCATTCTCTGCAATCTCTCCAACTTCCTTATATACTTCTTTTTATAAGGGGACCAAACCACTCCAGCATATTCCAATCTTGGTCTAATTACCATACTAATTAATTTCTTCATCATATCTTTATCCATATAATGGAAGGCTAATCCAATATTTTTATCAAATTATACGTTTCTCCAAACATCTTATCAATATGAGCCTCAAACTGCCCATGGTCTTGTATTATCACTCCCAAATCCTTTTCCTTTTCCACCTTTTTCAACACTACTTCTTCACCCATCTTATATGACCCTCTTGGCCGTCTTCCACTCTTCCCATCTCCATCACATGACTTTTGCTCAGATTAAATTCCATTTGCCACCTCTTGCTCCACTCCCAAATCTTATCCAGGTCTGCCTGTAAAATTTCACAATCTTCTTCACTCTTCACACACCTACACAACTTCGCATCATCCGCAAACAAATTAATATAACTGTTTACTCCTCTGGCATGTCATTAATATATACCAGGAAAAGTATTGGTGCCAGCACTGAGCCTTGTGGGACTCCACTCTCCACCACCAACCAGTCCGACCTTGCATCCCTTATTACCGTTCTCATCTCCCTCCATCTCAAGTAGTTTTCCATCCACTTTAACACTTTTCCTTTCAGTCCTCCATAAATCTCTACTTTCCATAACAGTCTCTCGTGAGGTACCTTGTCAAAAGCTTTCTTTAAATCCAAATATACACAGTCCATCCATCCCTCTCTCTTCTGTATTTTGTCAACCACTCTTGAATAAAAGCTCAGTAGATTTGTTACACATGACCTCCCTTTCCTGAAGCCAAATTGATGATCCGATAATAACTTATGATCCTCCAGGAACCGTATCCAATATTTCTTTATCACCCTCTCACAAATCTTACCGACCACACTTGTTAGAGACTAGTGATGTATCGGATATCCGCCTCCGCCTCCGCCTCCGCGGATCCTCCGCGTTTTATTAACCTCCGCCTCCGCATTTTCAGATAATGAGACCTCCGCCTCCGCCTCCGCCTCCGCATTTTCAGAAAATGAGACCTCCTCTTGCCTCCGCCTCCGCAATTTAAAACTGCGGAGGCGCGGATATTACCTACCTGTATTTTCGGCACACAGTTCACCCCAAAATATAGTAAGATGTTTGTTTCATTACGGCGTAACAGTAACATGCAACTGTAGTACGCAGTACGCACATATGGCCTCTCTGACCGCGTCTGAACGTGAAACATACGCGTATACGGCTCTCATCTCACCCCACCACAGCTAATCTCGCACACTCCAGACTATGATTCTTCTTTTCATTGGTTGCTGCATCCAATTATTAAGTTATAGATTTGACACTCCAAAACTTGATTACTATCTCCTATTGTACCCAAATTTGAGTGAAAAGGAGTAACAATTTCTTTATCACCCTCTCACAAATCTTACCGACCACACTTGTTAGAGACACAGGTCTATAGTTAAGAGGCTCTTCCTTACTGCCTCCCTTATAAATGGGCACCACTTCAGCTCTCTTCCACTCTACTGGTACTTCCCTGTTTCTAATGAACACCTTATAATATCATATAATGGATCAATCAATTCTTCTCTACACTCCTTCAATAATTTTCCTGAAACTTCATCTGGTCCCATCGCTTTATCATCTTTAAGTTCCTCCAACATTTTATATAACTCCTTTTTAGGTATCTTAATGTCCTCCATGTGCACATTTCCTTGTACATTCTGTGGCTTTACAAACATTGTTTCTTCAGTAAATACTTGCTGAAACCTATTATTTAGCAATTCCGCTATATTCTTAGGGTCATCTACTATCCCTTGCTCTCCTTTTAATCTTTCAATGGACTCTCTCTTTTAAGTTTACCATTTATGAACCTGTAAAACAATTTTGGATGTTCCTTACTCTTGTCTACAATATCTTTTCAAATTTTCTTTCTTCCTCCTCCTTACCCTCACATACTCATTTCTCGCCACTCTATAATTCTCCTTATTTAGTATATTCCTGCTCTTTTCCATCTTTTCCAAGCCACATCTCTTTTTCCTTAGCCTTAACACAAGTTGCATTAAACCAATCCTTTCTTCCTTCCTCTCTCGGTTTATACTTTGGTACAAATTTCATAACTCCTTCTTTATAATATTTCATAAAAATCTCATATTTCTTTTGCACTTCTCTGATTTGTAACATCTCCTCCCAATCTAATTTTCTGAAATAATTTTTCAAACTTTCTGTGTCCATCTTTCTATAATTCAATCTACCATTCCTGTATGTCTCCTTCCTTCGCTGTGTTGTTCCTATCTGCATTTCCATAACCACATGATCACTCTTTCCCAAAGGACACTTGTATTGTATATCTCCACATAGGTACACTTCTCTTGTTAACACCAAATCCAGTCTAGCCGGTTCATCATCTCCTCTATATCTAGTATTTTCCTTCACCCTCTGTTCCATCATATTTTCCATCATTAGATTAAGAAATCTCTCTCCCATGCTTCTTCTCCAACACCACTTACTAGATTTTCCCAATCCACCTCCTTACAATTAAAATCTCCTACTAGTATCACCTTTCTTTTCCAGATAATACACTTTCCAAACTCTGTAAAGTATCCTTGATCATATTGTCGTATTCCTTAATGTCCAAGAATTTGTTTTAGGAGGTACATAGGTCACCATGATTATTAATTCTTTTCCATCACTTTTTATCCTTATGCTTATCACTTCTGCGTTGTTCTTCCCATACCAAACCTTATCCACATTTATTTATTTCTTCGTCATAATCATAACTCCTCCTCCACCTTTACTCTCCCTATCCTTTCTCCATATATTATATTTATTATCCAAATTTATCTTTGTTTTTTCATGCAATTTTGTCTCAGTCAAACACACTATATCAGGCTTCTCCACTATCATATAGTCTTGCAATTCCAATCTACTTGACAGTATCCCATCTATATTAGTATACATTACGGTCCACCCACTGCTCCTCTAGGGGTTCCTCCGTATTCCTTCTTTCCACATACCACTTTCTGACTCTCTCTCCTATAACTCTCCAAAAAAACTTTTCTTTCCTCCTCAGACCGCTCATCATTTTTCCTTCTCGCCTCTTCCACCAATTCCTTATATCTTCTCCTCTCTTCCTCATTTCTATTCTTTCTCACAAACACCTCTTTACAACCTTCTATCTCTCTTAACTTTGATGTTCTATATAGGACATCCTCCAGATTGTTGTGACTTCAGTACTACTTTAATCGGTCTGCTCACTCCCTCCTTATACGGACCCAGTCTATGGATCTCTTCCACTTCTTCTTGTAGGTCTTTTTTTTCATCATCATTTAGATTTTTGAACAGATCTCTTACCGTTTTCAATTCTTCCTTAATTCTCTTAGGCTTATATGTTATATTTTGTTCTTTCATCCCAAATATTAACACACTCTTCTTCTTTTCTGCTATTTCCCTTATCAATGTTTCCTTATTCTTCATTACATTAACCAGTTCCTTGGACCTTTCTTTTTTGTCTTCCTTCAACTGATCTTTAATTATTTCTTGTAATCCAACCATCTCTGCTTCCCTCGACTCAGTCCATTGTGTTTTCTTCAGTTCCCATTCCCTTTCAAGCCTTTCATTCTGCTCACTAATCATTTCCTTAAAGTCATCTTTCTCCTTTACTACTCTATCCATTTTCTCCTCCAACCGTCTCTTGTATTTTTCAACCTCCACCTTCAAATGCATTCTCATCCACCAATCGTTTTCATTTTCCTCCAGTCTCTTAACTCTTTCCTTCAAAGCCTTGCGAATTCTCTATCCTGCTCCTCCTCACTCCTCTGAACTTTTAATTCCTTCACTAACTCCTCAAATCTCTTCTCCAACATCACCAATCTACCTTGCAATGTTGCCCCTGTTGAAGCTGGACTCATGCTTTGACTGGCCACTTTCGGCTTTGCTCCCTGGGCCTCATCAACATATTTTGAATTTGGTAATTTATTCCTTACCGGTCTATCCATTTTTTCTTACTTTTCCTGGGAACATGTGGGTGTGTGGTCACTGGGGGCCAGGCCTGGTAGTTACGTGTGTGGATGGATGCGTTGGCGGCTGCTATGGCTGGCCTTTGTGGGTTCCCGCTCTGTCGTTTGGAGTGTGGAGGTTCTCCCACCTCCGATCACTCCCATGTACACGCCACCAGGCTACGTTCACTCTGTACACTCGTTCACTCGCTCTGGTCGCCCCTCAATAGCAATAACTATTCTCACTCAAGCACATTGCTTAGCGTGTGGAGTGTTAGTTAGATGCCGCTCTTGCGCAGGAGGCACGTCCGCTCTCCACAGAGCACGGTGTGTGTGTGTGCGTACGTGTGTGTGTGCTGATATATTGAAGCTTCTCTCTCTCTCTCTCTCTCTCTCTCTCTCTCTCTCTCTCTCTCTCTCTCTCTGTTCGCGCGCAATTTATTTTGCGTTTGAAATAATGTATATTTTGCATGACAGGTACAGGCAAACCCCGTTTAATGAAGGTTCACACAACAAAATTTCGCTACAACGAAGGTTTCGTTTTACTACCATCTGCTCGTTTAACGAACACCAAACTCGCTTTAACAAAGTTTTATCCAGGTAATTTTTTCCAAATTTGAAAGCCCCACCGTATCACGCAAGCTGACAGGCTTTTGAATACATCAGGAGCTGCTGGTACTAAGGCCTGCCTCAGGAAAAATCCTGAGACACCTGTAGAATAAAGATGAAGATCAAGCCTCTCGTGGACAACACAGGCGCTGCCGATACAAAGGCCTGACTCAGAAGAAATTCTGCGTCACCTGTAGCATCAAGCTCAAGATCAAGATCACGCGCACCACTCACTCCCCAGTCAAAACATAACAGCGTCACCAGCAGCTCATCTTCCCTAGTTCAACTTATCACCAAAATGCCCTGCAATGTGGCTTAATGTTCCTAAGAAGTCCAGGAAGTGTCTTACTCTCAAAGAGAAGCTGGGTATTATTCACAGACAAGAGAGAGGCCAGAAAACTAATAACATTGCTTGCCACCATCTTGACTCCATCTACTGTCTACTATTTTCAAGTCAGCAGACTCTATTAAGAAGGCTGGTGAGACTGCATCTTCCTTCAAAGCTAAAAGAACCACCTGAACTCGTGACCCTACAGTGGATAAAATGGAAAGCCTTGTGGAAATGTGGTACATAAGTTTTGTATGCGGTACAATGATGCGCACTTTGTTTACATTCCACAGGTTGCCGGTTAGTGTATTTCCCATTTCACTCTCCCTCCCTTCATAAAGTTAAGATCATCAACATTATAAAGTTACGTACATACATACATTAGTGTACATTATAATGACTTAAACTACCTAAATGTTTAACTTCATAATTTTTACTTTCATTAAACCTTTTACTGTACTATGATGCACTCTCGCTTTGCTTACTCTCAATGGAAGTTCAAATCAGGGGTTAAACTTGTTATAATCAGTTCGCTTAACGAAGTGTTTTTAGAACGTAACCCCTTCGTTAAGCGAGGGTTGCCTGTATATGTTGCCATTTGCTATGCCTGGAGCCACCACTCCCCACCACCCAATGCAAGACACCTCCTCTGCCCACCCTCACCACCACCAGGCCACAGCCCTCCACCTCCGGCTTCACCGCACTCCCCTCCACCTCAGCCTTTCCCTCACAGCCCTCCACCTCCGGCTTCACCGCACTCCCCTCCACCTCCGCCTTTCCCTCGCAGCCCTCCACCTCCGGCTTCACCGCACTCCCCTCCACCTCCGCCTTTCCCTCACAGCCCTCCACCTTTGGCTTCACCGCACTCCCCTCCACCTCAGCCTTTCCCTCACAGCCCTCCACCTCTGCCATCACAGCACCACCACCCAAGAGATTCAGGGAGAAATCTCCCAAACTGTAATAAAAAAAAACCCTTAAAATATAAGTAAAATTTTTTATTGTTTTCCTTTTTAGCATAGCAATAGGAAGTGTATTGTAACATACAAATATTTTTACACATCCTGATATATAGTATGTGATGAATATAAAATATTTTTACACATCCTGATATATAGTATGTGATGAATATATTGAGTTTATGGCTAAAACGTTCATTATTCAATACTGAAGCTTCAAATCTTGGCGCGCGCGGACCGCCCGGATGGAGTGCGGTGCATGTTTTCTAACTTCCGGGGCAAATGGGTTAATGAGGTAGCACTTGATGTGTCTAGTACTGAAAGTGAAGACTCGTATTCTGAGCCAGACACGGAGTCATCTGACGCTTCTTCTCAACCTCCCAGCTCACCACCATTGCGTCCTCCTCCTCCTCCTCCTCCTCCTCCTCCTCGCGTGATGCCCAGTGTGCTAGATGATGCTTCTTGCCTGCCCTCCGCCGCACGCAATCACAACAGCCTGCATTCACATGGACAGATGGTGATGATTTTATTCCACATGTGTATGATTTTGATAATGCATCGAGTGGAATTTCTGACGCTAGTGGCATCACAGATGACTCCACTATCCCAGATGTTTACAAGCTATTTGTGGACGATGCTGTCATAGATCTGATTTTACTTCAGCAACCCACCGCCAGTGCTGGAGAGGCTACACATGAGATGCACGCACCGGCAGTAACGCCATGTTCATGATATGGGCACAACGTGTGTTGTCTTGCTGCTGCAGTTTCCATTTTGGATTGGTTACCCATTATCTGGTTTCAGAGCGGGTTGGCACTTATTTAGTGCCTTACATTATTACCCTGTGATCCAGTTGGAGTGTGAAGAGTGCCTAGTGTTCCTTTCCTGTTATCCATTTAGGAGCGGGTGGACATGGTGTTGTACAAGGTAAGATTTTGTACCCTTTGTTACATGTTATCCAAAGTTGGAGTAGGTTGGCACTTATTCATGGACTTATGTGGAGTTACTAGTGGTCTAGTGGGGGTTGTATTGTGCCCTTGTTTGTGGTATTTCCCCGTAATCTATGTTTATGGAGCGGGTGGAGATGTAAACAAAATGGTCATCTCGCAGTCATTTACGGTGTGTGATTGCTGGCCTGTGGAGCAAGTTTAAAGGTTTATTTTGATTTTATCCCGCTATCTGTATTAAGAGCGGGTGAACCTCCAGTTATTTTGCCTGTTTTTTCCCGTTATCTCTCAGGAGCTTGGTACATCAATATGTCTTCATCGGGTGAAACTACACTTCCAAGAAGTGGTTCCTCACATTCTCGTGGAAGCTGCCCCTATTCTTCCACTAGACCTAAGGTGAGGAAGAATGTTCAATGGTTTGTGGCCTCTGCTGGTGAGGATGATGTGGCAAGTGATAGTGTATCTAAGATGGACACCCAACGACCGGTTAGCCAGTCTGTGGATGTAAGCAATACTTCTTTGTCCAAGATTTTGGAGCTTTTGACTATACTTCAGGAGGATGTGAATAAACTTAAGCTTGACAGAGGTGTCAGTGTAAGTGTTAGTTCTGAGCCTGGGACTTCTGGCCTCAGATCTGTGCCAGCAAACGACTTAGGTGCTGAACATGATATTGTTGCCTCGCATCCCCTTTCTACTTCTGGTGAATTTTCTGGGTTTAGGTCACGGGAAGAGAGTGCTAAAGAAGGTGAGATTGAAGAAAAAATTCCATCTGGCAATATTCTGTTACAAGCAGCTAAGGCCTTTGTTTCCGTGGATGACTGTTCTGAAGCAATTGAGGAACCGATTGCTGCAATGGTGAATCACTGGTTTTCTCATGGTTTGAAAGATGAGGACTACTAGGAGATTTTGGCAGATGAGGTTTCTAAGCATCCTAGAAACTGTAAGGTGCTTCTTCCAGTTGAGTGCAACTCACAAGTGCTGGATGCCCTGCCTGCTGAGGCAAAGAAAGCTGATTTCTGAATGAAGGAAGTCAGCAAGGACATAACTAAGGCTGCCACTATCATTGTTAAGTGACTTACTGTCCTGGACAAGTTTACCAATGAGGAGGAGAATCAAGTCATTGGTCATGAGGTGGCTATGCTCAATGGTGCCTTGGGGTTGTTAGGGCATGCTAACTTTAAAATTAATATGAATAGACGGTATTTCATCAAACGTGAGATTAACCACAAGTATGCTCACTTATGTATTGATAAGACTCCTATGACTGGCTTACTGTTTGGGGAAGATCTTTCTCAGGCTACCAAACAGATTGAGGAGGCAGAGAGGCTGAAAAATAAGTTTACTAACAAGAAAACTTTCCATTTTGGAGCTCCAGGTCTTGGGAAGTTTAGTGGTGGCAAGCAACGTGGTTTTGTTGGGAAATCATCTTTCCGGGAGATGTCAACCCGGTTTAAACCATACGGTTTACACACACAAACCTGCCACCAGAGGGGACAGCCGCCCTTATTATCTCAGAGGAAACTCCTCTTCAAAAAAACTCAAGGGGCCGGGGACACTACAATCCCCGGCAGTAATTCAGGTAAGACATGAATTTGAAGCAGGTTAGCTTCACAAGTTTATTGATGAGTGGTGCAAACTTACTAGTGACCCTTTCATCCTGGACATTAAGCATTGCCATCATGAGATTGATGAACAGAACATTACTCATTTATTTTCAGAGGAAGTGGAATACAAGTTTAGTGATGAGGAGAAAGTTATTATGACTAAAGAAATAGATAAATTGTTGAGGCTGAAGGTTATCAAGGAGACTCACAGACAGGTGTGCCAGATTATTTCCCCAGTTTTCTTTAGAGAGAAAAAAGATGGTGGCTATAGGATGGTGATTAATTTGATGAAACTCAACAAATTCATGAATTACTTACATTTCAAAATGGAAAATTTTGAGCAGGCAATTAGACTAGTCAGTTCAGGTGCTTTCATGGCTTCCGTTGATCTGAAGCATGCCTATCATTCAGTTAAAATTGCAGAGGAGCAACAAAAATACCTTTGTTTTAAATTGGCAGGGAAGATTTACCAATTCACTTGCCTTGCTAATGGTGTTTTTCAAGGCCCTCGTCTTTTCACTAAACTTATGAAGCCAGTTTTTTCTTTTTTAAGATTAAAAGGCTACACCATTACTTCTTTTATTGATGATTTTCTTATGTGTAGCAAGTCAGTTGAGGGGTGTGTTGCTTGTTTGAAGGATACTGTGGAGATTTTGCAAAATGTTGGGTTTTGTATTAATGTGGAAAAGTCAGTCTTGGTGCCTACGAAATGCATAGAATATCTTGGTAACATCATTGATTCTGAAGCCATGACTGTTACACTCCCTGCTCGTAGAGTGGAGAAAATTGTGAAAAGTTGTTCATTCATGGCCAGTAGAAATAAGGCGAAGATCAGAGAGTTAGCTCAGGTAGTTGGCCTGTTGGTGGATGCCATTCCGGCCGTAGAATTTAGTAAGCTTCATTACGTGATTTTAGAAAGGGCCAAAATTGTTGTATTAAAGGTGGAGAAAGATTACTTTGACAAACTCATGACGATCTCAAAGGAAATGAAATTGGAGCTAAGCTGGTGGATCTCTGAAGTAGGGACCCAAGTTAGGCAAAAATTTTCGGCCTGCTCCTACTGTTGAAGTTTTTTTGGATGCCTCAGACTTAGGTTGGGGGTGGTTGTGTATCAAAGCATTCCACCAATGGTCAATGGACATCTGAAGAAAGCTACCTGCACATTAATGCAAGGGAACTCAAGGCCATCTTGTTTACCCTTCAATCTTTTGCTTACTTACTTAAAGGCTGCCATGTTAAAGTTATGTGTGATAATACCACAGCCATTGCTTATGTAAATGAGATGGGTGAAACTAAGTCATTAATTAGTGTGTAACTCTATCTGCATTGATATCTGGAATTGGTGTATTTCCAATGACATGTGGATTACTTGTGCACATATACCAGGAAAGAACTATGTGTTGGCGGATACAGCCTCTCGTAATTTTAATGACAGGCATGAATGGCAACTTAATCCAAAAATTTTTAAGGAGTTGTGTGTAGGTTTTGGAACTCCCTCCATTGACTTGTTTGCTTCTTGCTTAAACAAGCAACTAGATTGTTTTTACTCGTGGACACCGGATCGAGAAGCAGAGCATGTGGATGCGTTCACATTAAATTAGGCCAGTTTCGATCTGATTTACCTTTTCCCACCATTCTTTCTTATTACTAGGTGTTTACAGAAAATGAGGGAGGAGAGAGCAAAGGGATGGATCATTACTCCAATGTGGACTTCCCAACCATGGATGGGCTCTCTTCTGCAAATGTTGGTCAAGGCACTAAGGATCTTCACACAGAAAACGAATGTACTACGACATCCCTCATCAGCAGACGAACATCCAATTATGACTCACACCCAAATGATGGCATGTCTTTTGTCAGGCGACAACTTAGAGGGAGAGGTGTATCATCAGAAGGTAAAGAGATTATCATGGCATCGTGGATACCAGGTACGATGCAACAATATAGACCACACATTAACAGATGGTCATCATTTTGTGATAGATGGAATATCAGTCCCTCTAATCCCTCTATAACTAATGTTTTGAATTTTCTTTCGGAGACCTTTCATAGAGGAGTGGGGTATGAGTCTGTCAACACGGCACAAGGTGCTCTCTCTGCTTTAGGCATTATGTTGGAGGGATGTAGAGCTGGGAATCATCCACTTATCAATAGATTTATGCGTGGCATGTTTAACTTGAGACCCTCTTGCCCTAGGTATGCAGAAACTGAGGTCCATGGGCCCATTACCAGTCCCGTCTTTGAAGTCTTTAACTTTGAAATTGGTGATGCTTGTGGCACTGATTCAGGCAGCGAGAGTACAGACCTTACATTTATTATTGTATACTCGTACCAATGCTAGTGTTGATAACAATTCTGTTTCACTCATGTTGGGCGGCAACATTAAGCAGTGCCGTCCTAAGTTTAATGTTGGAATGCTTACGTTTCATGCTTATGTACCTGATTTTAGAATTTGTGTTGTGAATACCTTGAAGGAATATCTTAACAGAATGGAGAATCTGAGAAAGGAATTTGGGAAGGATAATGGGAAACTCCTAGTCAGTCTGGTGAAGCCACATAAGTGTTTCCAAAGATACAGTGGCAAGGTGGATTAAGACTATCCTTGCCGACTGTGGTATCAATACTAAGAAATTCCCAGCTGGCAGTGTTCGACCAGCCTCTACTTCCCAGGCCAAAGCCAGGATGTCCCAGTTCCTATTATCTTATCTAAGGCAGGTTGGACTCAGGAGACAACCTTTGCCAAACACTATAATAAGAAGATCACTCAGGTTTCAGATTCTTTTCAATAGGCCATACTAGATTCTGTATAATAATGTTTACATGTTTCTCTGTTCACCTGTGTTGGAACTCCAATGAATTATTTTTTATACATTAATATGTATTTGTACGGGCCATATCTGTTGAAGGAGGATGGATTTTCATATAATGAGGTTTGAATTCATTTTTAGTTCTTTTATCTACCAATCAATCATTTGGAGAATGATTATTATTGGGTCATTCTGAGAGTACAGCCACATGGCTTCAAAATCTCATGTGTAGCCTCTCCAGCACTGGCGGTGGGTTGCTGAAGTAAAATTATAGAAGTACATGAGACTTACCGTAGGTCAGTTGAAATGTGCTTCGGATTTTGTGAAGCAAGCCACCGCTGCTGGAGAGAGCTTTCACATGCCCGCCACTCCCACCCTTCGGAAAGACAAAATTTTGAATTTGGGGTTTAGCTTTCTGACTGGGGCATTTTAAGAACCTTGTGGCATGTGGGTGGCTCTCAGTTCTTTAAAGTCTGCTGGTACCTTGATCTTTGTGCATGCATCTCATGTGAAAGCTCTCTCCACCAGCAGTGGCTTGCTTTGCAAAATCAGAAGCACATTTCAACTGACCTACGGTAAATCTCATGTACTTCTATAATTGTTCGTGAAACTAATAAGTATTTTGCATGTTGGTTTTGGTACATTTAGTGAAAACTGCAGTAATTTTATTTCTTGTTCTCCCCTAAAAAAACTTGTTTTGTTGTGTTCTATTGCAAAGAAAGCCAGTATTTTATGATGAATTTGATAATAATAGTATGTACATCAAGAAAACACTCTGAAAACGTATTTTATATTATTTGTGTGGGCATAATGTATACACAGGTGTGAAAAATCATTACCCTAGCACACTCTGGAGCAGTTCTGAGCTATTGCAGTTCAAATCAGGCAGAAAATTCAGTGTAATTTAATGAGAACACCTGCACAAGTTGTAGCGGAAAATAACCACCCGCTACGATGACAATACTCAACAGTGCACAACATACCATCAGAAAGCCAACTTCCCATCATTATTGCACCCCTTTCCAGTGTGGGTAGAGACCTAAATTTTTTACAGTAGATGCGTAACACTCTATTATGCATGAGAATTATAAAGTACATGAGACTTACCTCTGGGGAGTTGAAGTGTGCTTGTAATTTTACAAAGCAAATCACCTCTGCTTGAGGGAAGCATTAACATGAGATCAGCTGTTCCGTTCCACACCATCAGACTTCGTAGCAATGAATACCCACATGAATTACACCCTAAGTTTCCATACATCAAATCACAAATAAAACTTTCCTCATAAGAAAACAGAGAAACAAGGGTGGGAAAAGAAGCAGGCATGTTAATGCTTCTTTCAAGCAGAGGTGATTTGCTTCGTAAAACTACAAGAACACTTCAACTCCCCAGAGGTAAGTCTCGTGTACTTTATAATTTTACTTCGTCAAATCACCCTCTGTTGAGGTAAGCATTCCCATGAGGCTTTGAAGCCACGTGGGTGTTGTTCCTGGTAAATTGTAACCGAATAACCAAACCAGAATGTAGGATGACAAAAATAAACTGTGCAAACCAGTAACCTTCATTATACAAAACGTTACATTAAATCCGAAAATAAATGCATCACCCAGACATTGGTCCCCAACATACCAACCACCCAATCAATACTTTAACAAATCCATCCTAAATTCTCCAGAGTCCAAAATACATCCTGTCTGCCTCCATCAGCAAAAAAACATTCCACAGTGTTCATAGAAAAATTTGCAAAAAACTCATTATTATTGTAGTATAGCATCCTGAAATGGGTCTGTTGTGCCCACATGCCTATCATAAAATTTAGCAAAATTACTTGCCCTTGTCCACCCTGCTTTCGCCATAATACAATTAATGGGCACCGCCATAACCTTGGCCTTGGATGCTGCAGTCGCTCGAACACTGCCAACCGTAAATCTAGTAGTACCTATCCCTGACCTATCCAACATCTTCCTGAGCCACCGAGCAATGGTGTCTCTAGTAACTGCTTTGTGTGGTTTGATGAAGCTGAGAAATAAACTATAAGACTCCTGCTCCATGCCTTGTCTAAGTTCCTGTGTTCTGGCAAGATACTGCCGTAAAGTTCCATACACACAGAAGCTTGCATCCTTAAGATAAGCTTGAAATTTTATCACATGCACATTAAACTGCGGCCTGCATTGCTTGATGTTTCCACTTAGGGGAACCATAATGAAATCCTGCTCGATGCATAAACCCTTAATTGTCAATAAGTGCAAAGTCTGTAATCTCACAGCCTGTGTCAGTGCCATCAACATAACTAATTTTAGAGTCAAGTCCTTAAGAGACAATGTGTGCAACGGGTGCATGGATTGCAACTGCCTTAGAACAGGCTGGACGTCCCAAGTCGCAGCATACCTAGGTAGGGGTGGTCTCAGGTTAAATACTCCCTTCATAAATCTGATGACCAAGGAGTGGTTACCAGCCCTGCAACCATCCACTACAATGCCTAAAGAAGAGATAGCATTTCTCGCCGTAATGACCGATTCATACCTCACATTTCTGTGAAAAGTATCAGACAAGAAGTTTATTATGTCGCTGACATTGGGATTAATGGAATTGATGTTCCACCTACTACAAAACTGCGACCATCTTCTGAAATGCGGTCGGTACTGCTTCTCTGTACCTGCTGTCCATGAGGCCACGATGATATCCGCACCCTCTGCAGATACTCCTTGTGCTCGGACCTGCTCCCTGACAGCAAGCATCTCATTAGTCTGGTGTGACGCATGACCGGATGCTCCGCATTGGAGGACGGATGTGTGAGAACACCTCTTCTCATTGCAATGAGGCGGGGGTGGTCAACCAACATGCCGAGCAAAGTCCCCATCCATGGCTGTGACATCCACATGGGAACAATCATCCACCCCCTCGCCCCTTCTGCCCGCAGCTTCTGTAGGCACCTAGCAATCAAAGAAAATGGTGGAAACATGTAGGACAGGTCAAAGTTAGCCCAGTTTAGCAAGAAGGCATCGAAGAATCCTGCTTCTGGGTCCGGGTGCCAGGAACAAAGAGAAGCAATTTGCTTATTAAGTCTTGAGGCAAACAAGTCTATAACTGGTGTGCCAAACACCCCACACAAAAGTTGAAAAACATTTTCATTAAGCTTCCACTCATGCCTATCATTAATTGTGTGTTACTGCATGTCGGCAATTGTGTTGTCCTTACCTGGAATATGTGAGCATGTAACCCAGGCACTATAATTGATAGCAGTGGTGTTGTCACAAAAAACTTTAATATGTTTACCAATTAGGTCCAGTCTGAACGTCTGAAGACTTAAGAAAATAGCTTTAAGTTCAAGAGCGTTGATATGCAACAATCTCTCTTCCCAGGACCATCCACCACCAGTACACCGTTGGTTAAGGTGACATCCCCAACCTAAAGTAGAAGCATCATTATACAAGTGGATATCAGTGCCTGGTCTAAAAAATTTTCTGTCCTGTGTGGTAATGTTATCAATCCACCAGCATAAGTCTGATTTCATCCCTTCCGTAATGGACATCCACCAATCAAAATTTCCCCTTTCAACCTACAATGCTGCAATTTTCTCCATTTCCAACTGCCGATAATGCAGCTTGCCCATCTCCACTGCCGGAATAGCAGCAACCAGGAGGCCAGTAACTCTAGCCATCTCCCAAATCTTATCTCTACTTTTCCCAAGCAGTCTCGTACAAGCGTCAGTAATTTTCTCCAACCTGCGGGGTGGAAGCGAAACCGTCATAGAGATGGTGTCAATAATATTGCCTAAATACTCAATATTCCTAGTGGGGGTCAATACAGACTTCTCATAATTAATACAAAACCCCAGCTTCTGTAACAGATCAATTGTGTCCCCAATACAGGCAAGGCAACCTGACTGAGAACTATTACAAATTAAAGTGTCATCAATGAAGCTTGTAACAGAGTAACCACTTTTCCTCAAATAAGCAACTACTGGTTTCATCAATTTTGTGAAAAGCCTCAGCCCTTCAGCAACAGCATTGGGGAGACAAGTAAATTTATAAATAGTATCCTTTCATTTGAAACATAATAAATCCTGTTGTTCAGGTGCAATCTTAACTGAATAGTATGCATGGCGGAGGTCAACTGAAGCTAAATAATCCCCTGCATTGACGAGCCTGATGGCTTGTTCAAAGTTTTCCATTTTGAAATGTTTATAAGGGATGTGGCTGTTTAGTCGTTTTAAATTGAGTACCATTCTGCATCCACCATTCTTTTTAGGTCAAAGAAAAATAGGTGAAACAATCTGTGCCTGCTTTCTATCAGTAATCTCAATCACCTTGAGCTCCAAAAGATTATTGATTTCCTCATCAATGATATATTGTTCCTTCAAATTGAAGCATTATATAAGCTCCCCACTGATTAAGTGTCCAATATCAGCAACATTTTGTCCAAATGGCAGTGTTGCACCATGTCCAAAATTAATGGGTCTTTGGTAATTTGTCGCCATACATTAGTAAATTTATGAAGCCTACCTGCCTCAAATTTGTTACTAACCTCAGCTAACGCCAGGGCCTGAAGTGACCCCAGCCCCTGGCGTTTTTTGACTCCTGGTCTGGACGAAGCTGCTGTTGCTGCTGGCCACTCCTGACGCCCCTGAGCAGTCCGTAGGGCTGGAACCTAGGTGAGTAGGTCCTGTGAGTCGTCCTCCCCCAGAAGCCTCTGGACCTGCCACTTGTGAACCTCCACAGAACAGGGGTTGTTTTCTTGGCTGCTAGTTTATGCCGCAGCTTTTCAGATTCCTCAATCTGCCTGGTAGACTGAGTCACATCATCACCAAACAGTAAACGGGACATCGGCAACTTATCTGAACACAAGTGGGAATATTTTTGGTTAATTTCCCTCTTCATCACAAACCGTCTCGCCAAATTATTCTTATGATTAGCGTGGCCAAGAAGTGCCCAGGTACCATTAATATTATTCACCTCCCGCTCCACGACAAGGTGAGTGGACTCCTGTGCAACCTGATCCAAGGCCAGAAGAGATTTAGTAAGAATAGTACCTGCCTTAAGAATGCCCCCACATACATCCTTGAGGTGAGCATCTGCTTTTCTTGCATCTGTTTTCAGTGCTTCCAGGATCTGTGGGTTGCACTCCACAGGAGCCAGCGCAGGACAATTCTTAGGTCGTGTGGTAAGCACATCCTCAGAGATGGCCTTGTAGTCCTTGTCCTGCATGCCATTGTCAAACAAGAAGTTGACCATCCCTGCAACCTGGTCATCAATGTCCACAGAAACCATGTCAGGGGGCCCCAAGTCTTTCGCATTCAGGAGCAAAACACTGCTCCTCGGGGTTTTTCTGTGATCTCACCTTCCTCACTACTCTCAGCAACAAAACCAGAAAAGTTAGCAGGGGATGGTTGTCTTGTAGAAGCAGTGGCCTCTTCACCTCTTCGGACTTTGGCGGGTTGGCACTGAGCTTGGCAATTTCACCTCTTAAGACTGCCAACTCATCCAACACAAAGTGCAAAGAAGGCCCAGGCGCAGTATCATGCTCGGTGGGGGGACCGGGCATGCAAGTGGGTGGGTGACCTCCGCCTGCAGCCAGAGCGCCTGCTTCCCCGCCCAACAGGCGAGGCACTGGAGCTGCTGCTCCTGTTCCGGGAATGACACCTCTTCACTCCTTCCCTGGACGACCTGCTGACACTCCTCCTCGCCAAAGCACTGCAGGAAGCCATAGTCGGAAGTGCGTTGCTATCCCCGGAGCAAGACATGACTCCCACACCTGCACGTGGGGAGCCGCACCGTAAACAAACACTGCCTCATCGACAAATGACACAATGGAAGGCACAGCCCCACCATAGCGTTATGAAAGGCCCCATTCCAATCTATAGCCCATGGCAGGCCCAACCCATGCCACATATTATACCTGCGTAACGGGTAAACTTTGGCTAACTGGCAGGCCCAACCCATACCAGATGACAATGGTAGGCCCATCCCATACCATATAGCCGTAAGGCAGGCCCAACCCATGCCATATGTACAAAGATTACCATGAGGCAATGTACCTACATCTTCGGTGACGTGGCTGGAAACCGTGGGCCGGAAACAGAAGGCGGCAGAGCGAACGTCTGAACGGCGTGGACATGTACCAGCAACTGATCTCATGGGAATACTTACCTCAGCAGAGATGATTTGACGAAGTAAAATATTAATTTTTTTTCATTTTTGCAAACCTTGATTTTTCGGCCATATTTGTGGCTCATAGACATGACCCAAAAACTTATTTGTGCCCTGAAAGGGTTAATGGTGCTCTGGCTTTACTTGGCCATGCTAACCACAGGAACAACTTGACACAGAGATTTATCATTAAGCGGGAGATCAATCAGAAATATGCTCATTTGTGCTCTGATAAGGCTCCAATGACTAGATTCCTCTTCGGGGATGATGTTTCTCAGTCTGCCAGAACCATTGAGGAGTCTGAGAGACTAAAGTCTAAGTTCACGGCCAAGAAACAGTTACCTACTTGGAGGTTCAGTGCTGGATGAGGCAGAGGGGCCGTCATGGGGTGTTTCATCTAGGTACCAACCCTATTGCCACCACGCTTCTGGCCAAAGGGTAGACCACAGACAGGCCTTCCCGCGACAGGCTTCGGTTGAAGGATGCTATGAGAGTATCAATTCAATGCTTGAGTTACTTCAGCAGGTGGGTTTCTGTATTAACATGAAGAAATCTGTCTTTGTGCCCACGCAGCGTTTGGAGTATTTGGGGAACATCATAGACTCTGTATCAATGACAGTTACTTTACCTGACAGGAGGAGAGAGAAAATAGTTCAGAGCTGCATACACCTTTTTCACCAGAGTCGTGACACAATCAGGAATGTGGCCAAAGTGATTGGATACTTAGTTGGTGTAGTTTCCACGGTAGAAATGGGGAAACTGCATTATAGGAAGCTGGAGATGGCGAAAATCTCAGCATTGCAGCGGACAGGTGGTAACTTTGACAAGTGGATGGACATCACGACTGACATGAAGAAAGATCTCCTTTGGTGGATCACTAATGTTGCAATGCAGGACAGGAAAATTTTTAGACCTGGAACAGAGTTAGACCTGTATTCTGATGCCTCCAACTTGGGTTGGGGCAGATGCCTTTATGACCAATGTATTAATGGCAGATGGTCCGCGACTGAAGTGGAGTTGCATATAAACTCTAAGGAACTAAAAGCCATCCTATTTGCTGTGAAGTCCTTTGCCCATCTGATCAGAGGAAAGCACGTTAAGGTGTTTTGTGACAACGCAACAGCAGTAGCCTATGTCAATCAAATGGGGGTACAAAATCACCATCCTGTAATGACATCTGTCGGGACCTCTGAGGTTGGTGTGCAGAAAACAATGTTTGGATTACGTGTTCTCACATCCTAGGAAATGATAATTCTATGGCAGATGCAGCTTCATGACAGTTTAATGATAGACATGAATGGAAATTAAATGTGGGAATTTTTAGAGAGCTTTGCAACATCTTTGGTGCCCCCAGCATTGGTCTGTTTGCTTCTAGGTTAAATAACCAGGTTCCTCATTTTTGTTCTTGGCATCTTGACCCAGAGGTCAGGATGCCAAGAACAAGAAGATGCCTTTTCCATAACTTGGTCACAGTTTCCTCTGGTCTACATTTTTTCCCCCTTTGCTCTGATTGCTAGATGCCTTCAAAAGATGCATGCAGAGATGGCAAGAGGGTGGCTCATTGTGCCCTTATGGCTTTCACAACCTTGGATGGGAATCCTCCAGAAGACGCTCATCAGGGAGCCCCGGCTAATCATGTGGAGGAAGGACATTCTGCAGCATCCGTCTTCAGAGGAGGAACACCCAGTCATGAAGCACACCCGGTTGATGGCATGTCTCTTGTCCGGCGACACCTGTGAGCAAGAGGCATTTCGACAGCGGGTATGGACATCCTCATGGCCTCCTGGAGACCAGCGATACAGAGACAGTATCAGACACATGTCACCAGATGGATACAGTTTTGTGACAGAGGGCACATCAATCCCCTTACTCCATCAGGGAGGCAGTGGCATAGAGGATAAGGTGGTGAGCGTGGGATCGGGCAGACGTCCACCCATAGGTTCAAATCCCACCACGTACAGCCTAAAAACACTTTGCCATTTGTCGAGTGGTTTAAAGTTACCTACATATCACCATGATACCCAGGTTCTAGGTGGTTCACTCAAGATGAGCTTGGGCAGTGATATGGGCCCTAATATGGGTACCACTATAAATAAAATTGCCTGCGCCACTAATGGGCGGAAGCTGAACAGCGCTTCCCATACACTCTTCAAGTGTGCCTACAGGCGCTATAGGCCTTACCGTGAAAAAAAAAAAAAGTTTAACAGATGTCATACATTTTTTATCCAACACTTTACACAGGGGAGCCCTCTCTTCACTTGGCATTGTGGTGGATGGATGTAGAGCTGGGTTTCACCCTCTTGTTAACAGGTTTCTGAGGGGAGTCTTCAACCTGAGACCTCCTATGCCCCGTTACATACAGACCTGGGATGTCAAGTTGGTGCTGGAACAGCTGCATACTTTGGAATCGTTATGCACCCTTACGCTAAAAGAACTCGCATTGAAATTAGTAATGCTGATGGCACTCACGCAAGCTGCCAGAGTGCAAACGTTGCATTTGTTAGTGTTGAAAAATATTTGCATTGGGGAAACCTCTATCATAAGGAGACAACATCAAGCAGTGTCGCCCAAAATTCAATGTGAAATTTGTGGACTTTACAGCATACGCCACTGATAAAATGCTATGTGTTTGTGAGACATTGAAAGCGTATATTGAGAGGACTGCCCAGTTTCGGACTGGTGTGGATCAGATGGATGGTCCTTTATTCCATAGTATTGTGAGACCTCATAAACCTGTCACTAGAGACACTATTGCTAGATGGGTTAGGATTATGCTGCACAGGTCAGGTGTGGACATCAGGATATATTCAGCTGGCAGTATTATCGAGGGCAAAGGCCATGGCGGTACCAATTGCACGTATCTTGGCAAAGGCTGGGTGGTCAAGGAAGCCACTTTTGCCAGGCATTACGACAAAGAGGTTCTTGGGGACATTGACACTTTCCAAGATGGGGTACTGGGTTAGTGTGTACCCCCTTTGGTTGCACAGTTAAATTTTGGTTGGCTACATACATATGTACTGATTATGTAACTTCATCACTACATGTTATTTTGTTTCTCGTATGTTTTCTTTCCCCATTGTACATCCTCATTTCCTTATTTTTCTGTACTCCACCCACATGGCTTCAAAATCTCATAGGAAAGTGAGTGATGGCAGAGGAGTGATTTGCAGACATAAAATTGTTGAAGTACATGAGACTTACCGCAGGTCAGTTGAAATGTGCTTCAGATTTTATGATGCAAATCACCTCTGCCAGCAGGGAGCTTTCATATGCCCTCTGCTCCCTCCCTACGCTATAGGGTGTCACATACTTGGACAGTTACGATGGTTTGCTTTGAGTTCTTTATCATCATGTGGGTGATCGTACACTTTAAAGTCTGATGTGGCAAGGCAGCATGGTGTATCTCATATGAAAGCTCCCTGCTGGCAGAGGTGATTTGCATCATAAAATCCGAAGCACATTTCAACTGACCTGCGGTAAGTCTCATGTACTTCAACAATTACATACACCAGATTCCCAAGTATAGGTGGGAGGATGTAACAGAAACCCGAAGGTGGAAGACACGGTCTCCAAAATCACCAAAACCTCAAAAACGGAAAAATAATGTATCCGAAAATCTTCTTGCTGACAACAAGAGAAATCCAGAAAGAAAACTAAACCAGAATCAGTGAACAACCCTCAGCGCCAAAACTATCAACCCAAGGGAAAAAGTATCTAAATACTTATGAGTAACATCCCTTAGGTAAAAGGAGGTAAATGTGGTCATACTCTTCTACGTACCAGCCTTGAGAACCAAGTCCAGACTCTTAACTTTTCTAAAGAGAACACTGGTCACAATAGCCCGAACCTCATGGGCGTTCACTTTCAGAAGGCGCGACTCCTCCTCCGAGATACTCACATAGGCCCTCCGAATCATCTGACAAATCCACTTAGACAAGGTATGAGGGTGGACAGCTCGTCTGGGATCCAAAACCATGACCAACAATCAGGAGCAGGCCAGCCAACAATCCCAAGTCCTGTGAAGATACTCACAGACCATCCAAACTCGACAAAGAAGGTAGTCTACCTCATCCTCCCCGACAAAATCAAGAAGAGCAGAAATACTGAACTCGTTGAAGGAATGCTCACCCAGACACTGAGTCTTAGTCAGGAAATCGAGGGCAAAGGAAAAGGTCATGGATGTCCACCCCTTGGAGTGATGCACCTCAGCCAACAGGCCGTGAAGCCTACTAACCCGACAAGCCAAAGCGAGCGCCAGAAGAAACATGGTCTTAAGCAAGGCATCTCTCAGCGAGGCTGTCCGCGAGGGCTCATAAGGAGGACATAACAAGGACCGAAGGACCAGAGAAAGGTCCCAGGCAGGTAACCAAGGCAAACGAGATGGACAAGATACTACAAAGGAGCGGAACAGAGAAGAAAGGTCTGGATCGGTAGAAAGGTCTATGCCTGACTGACATAGAACAAGAGCTAAGGTACAACGGAAACCCCTAATTGCTGACACTGACAGGTGCTTAAGACTCAAAAACGAAAATGAAAAAATCTTCCAGTTGCGCTACAGAGACAGAGCATGGATCCAAACCCCTCGACTCACACCAACCACAAAAGATTCTCCACTTCACCTGGTAAACTCAGGCAGAGGACTGTCTGACTGGTTTAGACATGAACTTAGCAGCCTTGTGCGAAAACCCTCGCACTTGGAAGAGACGCTGGAGAGTTGCCACACATGAAGATGGAGCATCTCTGGAGAACCGTGGAAGAGGGGACAGTGAGGTTGTCGAAGGAGAGACCGCCACGTTGGAAGAACCCATGGACTGTCCACAAGCTGGTCCAGCAAGGGGAAACCAGTCTGCCTGAGGCCAGAGAGGAGCAACTAGTGTCATACACACAGCCTGTGACTCATGAAGCCTCACCAGAACATGGCGGATCAGAGCGAACAGTGGAAAGGTGTACAGATCCAGACCGTCCCACGGAAAAGAGAGCGCATCCTGTCTCCAGGCTCCCTGATCCGGAAGAGGAGATACATACAGGGGCAGATGATGAGTCAGTACTGTGGCAAACAGATCTACCAGAGGAGATCCCCACACCTGGAAGACTTTCCTGCAAATTTCTGAATGTAGGGTCCACTCTGACCTGACACAGTCCCGACTGAGCACATCCGCAATCACATTGCGGGGTCCTGGAATGAAATCCAGGCACAGAGAGATAGAATGGCTCTCGCACCACCAGAGAACCATCCATGCTAAAGCTGACAGAGATTCAGAATGAGTGCCCCTGGACTTTCTGAGATAGGCGACCACTGTCGAGTTGTCAGACATCACAGACACCATCGACCCCAGCAAGGCCTGCTGAAAATTTTGTTAACCACAAAAAACTGCCAAAAGCTGCAGATGATATATGTGGAACCCATGCTCCTCCACAGTCCAGACTCCTGAAGCCAGAGAATCTCCCAGGTGAGCTCCCCACCCGAGCTGGGAAGCATCTAAGAAACAGGGTTTATTGCAGGGGCGGCACCACAAATGGGGCACCTTTCAGAAGTTGATCCGGAACCAACCACCAAGCAAGGTCTTGCAAACACTGATGACTTGGAGCCACCCACCACCAATCTGGGTTGGAAGCAGCCCGCCAATGCCTCTTTAGACACCACTGCAGAGCCCGCATCTGCAGGAGTCCACCTGGCACTAACCATGCTAGGGATGCAAGATGTCCCAGCAAAGACCTCCAGAGGGACACTGGTGGAGCCTTGGCTAGCAGAAACTGTCAGACCACTGCCTGGAAATGGCTGACACGATCTGGCGGCAGGAAGGCTCGGGCTCTGACGGTGCCGAGAACCATACCCAAAAACTGCTTCTTCTGGGTGGGAGACAGATTGGATTTGGCCCAGTTGACCTGAATCCTCACCTGAGAACACAGAAACAGAAGAGACAGGGCAATGTCTAGGCATGAAGCCCAAGAAGGACTGGAAACTAGCCAATTGTCCAGATTGGACGTATACCGAGCGATAGGCCCAAGCCAACATGGGAGCCATCACCTTAGTAAAGACCTAAGGAGCCATGGCAAGACCGAAGCACAGAGCCCAAAACTGGTAAACTCTGCCCTGCCAGATGAACCACATGTACTTGCGTGACCGAGGGTGGACAGAAACCTGATAGTAAGCGTCCCGCAGGTCCAATAACACCATCTACTCACCCTTGGCCATTGACTCTAGCACTGACGAAACTGTCTGCATGCAGAAGTGGGACACCTCCAGGAAATTATTTAAGACCGATAGGTCACAAATCAGCCTCCAGCCCCCCTGTGGTTTTGGGCACAAGGAAGACACGAGAATAGAACCCGGCCTGAGGCTCTACCACCGGTTCTACAGCTCCCTTTACCAGCATCTCGGAAACCACGGCCTCCAGAGCCAAACGGGGGTCCAAGCCCTCCCTGTAGAATGGAAACTCCACAGGCGTGCTCAAGAGGGGAGGATCCCTGAGGAAGGGAAGAATGGAACCATACCGAAGGATCTTGACCACTCACGGGCCCCGATGTTCTCCCACTCTTGCCAGTGCCACTGCAGACAAGCCCCAACTTGATTTGTCCAGGAAGTGATATCAACCAGACTACTCAAAATACCCTCTAATTGAGTAGTCATACACTTGGGAAGACTCATAGACAGATCTCTACTCTCAACCAAATAAAGCAGCTCATCATTGAGAGGAGGAGCCCCACAGGAATCTCCTTCTGGAGTGTACCACCTCTCTACCCTTGAAGGCCACCTCTTGGGCAAGGCAAACTTGGCTGAAGCCAGATTAGGGATCCCCAGGAAAAATCCCACTGCGAACCTCCAGAGCCAGAGGAGAACGAGGCAGCACCAAGGGAGTGGGGTCAGGTCATGAAGACTCCGAGGTGCGCTCGACCCCAGTCTGAAGAGTGGAAGCAATAGAAGAGGGCATGGAGAGACCCAAGAACTCTCTCACCGAGGTAATAAGTTCACAAAAGGAGGCTGCACCCTCCTCATCCAGAGTGCCAGCCTCCCTTGAGGGAACATCATCAAAAACCTCATCCACCTCCTCAGAAAACAAAGGCCAGCCTGTGGCAGCAGCCTGACTAACTACTGTGCCACCAGGGTCCATGCCCACATCAACTGGCTGGGGCAAGACCTGCAAGGACATTGACCCATGTAGCAAATCAACATGAGGCAGGGCCATGGAAGATATGCCCGCTGAGCCTGCAAAATTGCCATCACCCGGCAACCCACCAGGGAGTGGTGCTCCACGAAGTCCAGTTTCTCCGCCACCAACAAGGCCCAAGGAGGAGACTGGCCCGGCAGGAGCTGGTTCACCACAAACCCCCGAGGCTTTACCAGAAAGAGGAGTTGCGCATAGACTCAATCCACTGACCCCAGGACCAGCCATGGAAGAATCAGAATTAGCGGGAGCCTGCAAACCACTCAGTCCTGGAGCCACACTGGGGAGTGGGGCTGCACACAAGCTCATTCCACTGAGACCTGAAAACTCCCTGGAAGCACCTGACACAGCGGGAGTCTGCACCACACTCACTGCTGAGGCCATGCTAGAGAGTGGGGCTGCACTCAAGCTCACACCCCTAAAACCAGAAAACTCTGCAGAAGAGCCAGAAACAGCAGGGGACTGGACCCCCCTCACTCCCAGAGCCAGACTAGGAAGAAAGGCCACACACATGCTAACTCCACCGAGCCCCGAAAACTCCATGGAAGAGGTAGGAACAGCAGGAGAAGGCACCCCACTTAGTACCGGCAGGGGGGCAGAGCACTGGGCTGCACGCAAACTCACTCCCCCAACCGTCAACTCCGGGATAGAGCTTGGAACAGAGGGAGCCTGCCCCCCACTGACTCCCAGAGCCAAAACAGGGAGAGGGGTCACACTGAAACTCATTCCACTACTACCAGCAGCCTCCACTGAAGGGCCTGAGTTTGGGGGAAACCAGGGCCCCCTTATACCAGTCACCAATGGGGGCAGACGCACACTCGCTCCGCCGTCCGCAAACCCTGAAAACACGGAACTGGAGGCAGGGGGCAACAAGACCGCTGATAATTGAGCAATAGAAGCCTTCATAGCAGCAAGATCAGACTCTACAGCAACAAACTTGCTAGCCCAAGGGGCCTCAGAAGCCGGCTCATGCCGGCGAGAACACTTCTCACTGGAACTGCTAGACAACTTGGCCTGCTTCTTCTCCTTAGCATCCTTCACATATGCTTGGAACTGGAGAAGGGAGAGGTGGGAACACTCATCACACTGGTCCTTGGCCGAACACATGGCGGGCCGACAAGACACACGGCGGGAATGCGGTTCTAAAGCCTTGTCTGGCAATCACCTCTTGCATCCAACACAACTACAAGTGGCCATGGTAACTCAGGGAAAAGTAGAAATGGAAGCGGCAAGGAAACGGACACCAAAAAAGGCAGGAAGAAGCGAGAAGAGGAGCAGGTGAACACCGTGCCAAGCACAGAAAGGATCTGAGATATGGTGGCCGGCCGGACCAGTGGTTCCCGGCGCGCATGGTACTTTTATAGGTACGAACTCTATATAGAGGTGCTGGTTGATTTTCTGTGCTGAGTGTGGGAATATGGACATACAGGCATATGTAATTACAAATAGGTAATTAGTATATGTAGCAACAAAAGAGGAGGTAATGGAAGAGATAAGAAATTAAGAGTGACATACAAATATAGATGGTTTGTTTTCCAGTGTGTTGGAGGTTAAAGACTATTTGAAGGTTAAATGACCAAATGTAATGTGCATAATAGACACAAAGCTAAGGGAGAAGATCCGGGTTAGCTTTACAGAAGAGGGATATAAAAGTGGGAGAAGAGATAACATATGTATGGAGGAAATGCACTATGGAGATGGCATGGCAGAAGTAATAGGAGTAACAATCAAGATGGAAGAAATTTAAAAAATGAGAATCATAGTCATGTATGTGCCACCTAAGACAAATACAGGCAACCCCCTTTAACGAAGGGGTTACGTTCTTAAAAAACACTTCGTTAAGCGAAACTTCGTTAAGCGAACCGATTATAACAAGTTTAACCCCTGATTTGAACTTCCATTGAGAGTAAGCAAAGCGAGAGTGCATCATAGTACAGTAAAAGGTTTAATGAAAGTAAAAATTATGAAGTTAAACATTTAGGTAGTTTAATTTAAGTCATTATAATGTACACTAATGTATGTATGTACGTAACTTTATAATGTTGATGATCTTAACTTTATGAAGGGAGGGAGAATGAAACTGGAAAGACACTAACCGGCAACCTGTGAAATGTAAACAACGTGCGCATCATGGTACCGCATACAAAACTTATGTACCACATTTCCACAAGGCTTTTCATTTTATCCATTGTAGGGTAACGAGTTCAGGTGGTTCTTTTAGTTCAAGGAAGATACGGTCTCACCATCCTTCTTATTAGAGTCTGCTGACTTGAAAATAGTAGACAGTAGATGGAGTCAAGATGGTAGCCAACAATGTTATTAGTTTTCTGGCCTCTCTCGTGTCTGTGAATAATACCCAGCTTCACTTCGAGAGTAAGACACTTCCTGGTCTTCTTAGGAACGCTCGGCCACATTGCAGGGCGTTTTGGTGGTAAGTTGAACAAGGGAAGATGAACTGCTGGTGACGCTGTTATGTTTTGACTGGGGAGTGAGTGGTGCACATGATCTTGATCTTAAGCTTGATGCTACAGGTGACGCAGAATTTCTTCTGAGTCAGGCCTTTGTATCGGCAGCGCCTGTGTTGTCCACGAGAGGCTTGATCTTGATCTTTATTCTACAGGTGTCTCAGGATTTTTCCTGAGGCATACCTTAGTACCAGCAGCTCCTGATGTATTCAAAAGCCTGTCAGCTTGCATGATACGGTGGGGCTTTCAAATTTTGAAAAAATTACCTGGATAAAATTTAGTTAAAGCAAGTTTGGTGTTTGTTAAACAAGCAGATGATAGTAAAAGGAAACCTTCGTTAAACGGGGGTTGCCTGTACATGGAGAAAAGAAGAATATAAGGAAATGCAAGGACCTCTCCTTGATTAAGTGCTTATATAATATGATAAGAAGAGATGGAAAAATACCATTAGTAGGAGACTTCAACTGCAAAAGAGTAAACAGGAAAGAGATGGAAGTACACTATGCGCCAATGAATTGTTCGCCGTGACACCACAGGTGATGGAATGCACTTAGAATGGAGAAAACAAAAGTACTATAATACTTACGAAGAAACTAGTAATTGATGGGCTTTCCCCTCCTTCTTATACACTTTAGAAGCCATGAAGGAAGAGATTCAGCCAAGTTATTGAGGGTTATTTGATTTAGATTATGCCATTCCTCCCTGATGGCCGTCCGCAGCTTTGTTATGTCGGGAGATATCCCTCCTCTGCATGCGCCTCTTCATGATGGACCAGATGTTTTCAATAGGGTTCAGATCAGGGAAATTGGGTGGCCAGTCCTCCAAAAAGTCAATCTGGCAGTCCTGAAGCCAAGTCAGGACGGATTTTGCCCTGTGACATGGAGCTCCATCCTGCATGAACACAGTAGCGTTGCACATTTCAAAAGACCCGGGCAAAAAATCACATAAAAGTTCCAAATAATTATTCTGATTCATGTTTTCATTTCGTGGCAAAAACACTAAATTTCCTACACCATGATAACTGAAGCAGGCCCACACCATTACTGAATCAGGGTGCTTTTCAGTTTTAAATATAAATTTTACTTCAGCAACCCACCGCCATTGCTGGAGAGGCTACACATGAGATACGCAAAGATCAAGGTACCGTCAGTGACGCTTTGTTCTCGGTACAGGCAAGACGTGTTTGTCTTGCAGCTGCGGTTTGCCATTTTGGGATTGGTTATCCGTTATCTGTTTTTCAGAGCGGGTTGGCACTTATTTAATACCTTACTTTATTACCCCGTGATCCCGTTGGAGCGGGAAGAATGCCTGGTGTTCCTTTCCTCTTATCCATTTGGAGCGGGAGGACACGGTGTGGACCAAGGTGAGGTTATGCACCCTTGTTACCTGTTATCCAAACTTGGAGCAGGTTGTCATTTATTCATTGACTATTGTTATTTACTTGTGGTCTTGTGGGTGTTGTATTGTGCCTGTGTTTTTTCCAGTTATCTCTCAGGAGCGGGACATGTGACAGAAGTGTGCTGTTGTGTAGGTGTTTGGTACATCAGTATGTCTTCCTCGGGTGGTTCTACATCTCCAAGAAGCGGTTCCTCACATTCTCGTGGAAGCCGACTCTATTCGTCCACTAGGCATAAGACAAGGAAGAATATTCAATGGTCTGGGGCCTCTGCTGGTGAGGATGCTGTTGCAAGTGATCGTGTGTCTAAGATGGACGCCCAACCACCAGTTAGCCAGTCTGGAGAAGTTAGCAATACTTCTTTATCCAAGATTTTGGAGGCTTTGGCTGTACTTCAAGAGGATGTGAATAATATGGGAGAGCGTGGTGTGTTTAACTTGAGACCCTCTTGCCCTAGGTATGCTGAAACTTGGGATGTGCAGCCAGTATTGCAGAAGCTAAGGTTCATGGGCCCATTACCAGACATGTCCTTGAAGTCTTTAACTTTGAAATTAGTGATGCTTATGGCATTGACTCAGGCTGTGAGAGTACAGACCTTACATTTATTATTGTATTCCAATGCTATTGTTGACAACAATTCTGTATCTCTTTTGTTAGGGGGCAACATTAAGCAGTGCCATCCTAAGTTTAATGTTAGAATGCTTAAGTTTCATGCTTATTTACCTGATTCTAGAATTTGTGTTGTGAATACCTTGAAGGAATATCTTAACAGAACGGAGAATCTGAGAAAGGAATTTGGGAAGGATAATGGGAAACTCCTCATCAGTTTGGTGAAGCCACATAAAAGTGTTTCCAAAGATACAGTGTCAAGGTGGATTAAGACTGTCCTTGCCGACTGTGGTATCAATACTAAGAAATTCACGGCTGGAAGTGTTCGACCAGCCTCTGCTTCCAAGGCCAAAGCCATGGACGTCCCAGTTCCCATTATCTTATCTAAGGCGGGTTGGACTCAGGAGACAACCTTTGCTAAACACTATAATAAGATCACTCAGGTTTCAGATTCTTTTCAAGAGGCCATACTGGATTCTGTATTGTAACGTTAACAGGTTTCTCTATTCATTTACGTTGGAACTCAATTGACTTATTTTGTTTTTTATACATGTAGTATATGTTTTTTGTAAGGGCCATATCTGTGGAAGGAGGAGGATTTTTTCATACAATGAAGTTTGGATTCATATTTAGTTTGTTTAATTATCAATCACTCACTTGAAGAATGTTAAGTATTGTGTAGTTCTGAGAGTACACCCACATGGCTTCAAAATCTCATGTGTAGCCTCTCTAGCAATGGCAGTGGGTTGCTGAAGTAAAATTATAGAAGTACATGAGACTTACCATAGGTTAGTTGAAATGTGCTTCGGATTTTGCGGAAGCAAGCCACCGCTGCTGGAGAGAGCTTTCACATGCCCTCCACTCCCACTCTTCGGAAAGATGGGCTTTTGAATTTGGGGTTTAGCTTTCCGACGGGCATTTTAGGGACCTTGTGGCATGTGGGTGGCTCTCAGTTCTTTAAAGTCTGCCGGTACCTTGATCTTTGCGTATCTCATGTGAAAGCTCTCTCCAGCAGCAGTGGCTTGCTTCGCAAAATCCGAAGCACATTTCAACTGACCTATGGTAAGTCTCATGTACTTCTATAATTTTGTGTCAAGTGGGTCACTCCCTGGTCGCCGGTACACATGCTTGCCACGGTTGCAGGACACCATGAAGACAGCTTCGTCGCTCCATAACACTTGGTGCCATTTTGCCATATCCCACTGGAGATATTTAGTGGCAAATGCAATCCTAAGCTCTTGTTGCCTAGGGGTGGTGAGTGGCTTCTTGAGAGCGCAGCGTCTGCGGAACTCAAGGTCATCATGCAGGCAGCGTTGTACCGTCCTCACAGACACTTGACCGAGCAGCTGAGGGTTTTGTTCTTTTAATTCCCTCACTGTGATTTGAGGACAAGCATCCACCTGACGCTTCACAACATTTATTGTGCATGATGAAGTTTACGCCCTCGCCCAGGCCTCTTTTTCTGTTCTGGCGTTGCCACCCCGCCTTCCATACGAAACTTTCGTATCCACTTTTGCACACATCTCCTTGTAACACCCACAATCCTGGCTATTTCTTTCACTGGCCTTTCTGCCTTGTGTAAAGACACAATGACTTTTATCTGGTCCTTTGATAAGTCTTTCTTGCCTCCCATTATGAAGAAAAGGTGAGTTGTGTCAGGGCGTGTCTGCTCAAATTACAGGCTGAAAATGAGGCGATACTTTTCCGAATGTTTTACTAACAACTGACAAATGTCAACTGACAGTCCATCAACGGTTTTCATGGACTGCTTGTACTTTAAACATGTTCCCAGATGCATGATAACTCGCATAAATAACTATGGTGCCATACTAGAGGAAATTATCTTGAGGCCCTCGCGGAAGTGATCTGTTGTGGAGCCGCGAACAATTCAGTGGCGCGTAGTGTAATGGGTAATGCTTGATCGTGGAGTGAGGAAATGTTACAGTTATCTATGGTAAACACACTGGATCAGTGGATGGAAAAATCAATACAATACATAGGGGAAGAAGAACCATCATTGCTTGACCTAGTATTCATAAAAAGCCAGAGGCTCCTCCTATCATACAATATCAGAGTCCAATGAGAAGAACTAACCATGTAACATTTGAATTAGTAATGTGGGAAAAGGATGTGCTAAGATACAGGCAGGACTACAAAAAAGGAGAGATTAAATCATGACCAGTGAACTGCTTTGGTTTATGTTGTCCAGTCATGACATAATATATAAACAAATAGAAATTGTATTTGCACAGTCTGATCACAGAAAATTATAACATCTGTAGGAATAGTGTGAATAACAATATTGTCAATAACAAATTATAAGTACTTGCTGATCTGCATAAACAACAATTTTACTAATGGAAAAGGTTAAGTACCATGAAGAACTGTGGACCATTATCATCCATTGCAACTACTACACAATTTTGATCTGAAGTCTTAAGTCAACTGGCAGTATTCATAATTACTTTGGTGAGCAATATGGTCAGTATGGATGTGTGCCAGCCACAAATGACCAACATGTCTGTGATAACTATGATAAAAACAACACTAGAGGCATGCTGTAATGGTTTTCTTTAAAATGCAAATAGTATTTTCACTGGACACAAGAAAAAAGTAAGATTAAGTTTGAACAGCTGTATCAGTACAAATACTGTTATCTGTAAAAGAAGCAGAACAATGCCACCTTTTGTATATAGTATTTGCTACATTTTCTAAAGACATTTTGAATTTTTTGGACAAATACTCATGATAAAATTTTGAAAAATGAAAATGTCCTCAAATAACTTGGTTCACATGATGAGTTTCTCTCTTAAGCCATGCCTTGCTTATGGAGGTTTTGATATCTCAATCTGGAAAGATTCCCTATTATTATGGTACATGGGAAAATTATACAAATAACACTTACTTCTGCAAACTTTAATTCTGAAAGTTTAAATAGTGTAATACCATTATTACATCAATAATTAAGAGTTTTTTCATGAATCACACTTTTCTTAGATAACACAAATATATAAGTTGTACACTTAGTTTGTTTGCTGGATCTCACCATCTGGTCATCATATAAAAGGTCAACACACACACACACACACACACACACACACACACACACACAGATACTAGAAATGAATATACGGTAATACTTTGAGATACGAACGCTCCAACATACAATTTTTTTTTATATACGACGAAAAATTTCATATAATTTATGCCTCAAAATACCAAGATATTTTTAAGATATGAATAGCCATAGGTAGGTGGCACAGCGATTGCTCGGCTAACCGCGTCCACCCGAACATTCAATTCGCGTTGTGTATCGTTGTTCATCCTTTGTGCATGTATGTCTGTGCTCCTCAGCAGTGTGTATTTTTTCTTATGTTTTGTGAACTCAAGACCTCGTGATCATGGGTTCCAAAAGTAAAAATAAGACGGCTGAAAAGAAGAAACTTAAAGAGTCTCGCAATGGATATGAAACACAAGACAATTTCAAAATATGAACGTGGTGTGCATATCTGTGACTTGACCCTGTGTGCTAATGCTTGTAGTAACTGTAAAGTCAAACCATTGTAGTTGTATCATTCTGAGAATCCCAGGGCCTTTAAAACACATAAGGTGTTAAAAGAGAAACTCCAGGTCATGTGACGTGCCAATAGTAAGGCATGGGTAACTCGTCAATTCCTCCTCCATACTACACATATCACAGCGTCAGTAAGTATGAATGCAAGTTGGGAGTTTTTGCTCATGCTAACTCAGCAGGTTCGGTGAGAAACACACAAAATAGCCTGTATTCACATACTGATTACATTTGGAAATTCAATAAATGAGTGCGTACAAATGATATTCTGCTCACAAGCAACTCTTCCTCTTTGCAATGCACAAAAACCAGAAGTCTCTAGATGCTATGGTTACCAAAATATCACAGGTTGAATGAGGTGGTATCATCGGTGTTCATGGCCTTGCGTCCGATTGGGTTTAGCGGCCTTGGCTAGAGCGATAGAAAACGGGCCTCTCTCTCTCTCTCTCTCTCTCCTGTTGCCTGTTCTGATACCAATCTCATTCAAATGTTGTCTCCCCGCTACAAGGCGAGAGACCTGAGGTGTAGAAGTAGGGTGTGAGGGAGAGGTGGCGGAATCGGACACCGTGAAATCACTGTCACTACCACCATCCATCGTGGGAGTTGGTGACACAGTGACGTATAGCATATGTTTACTCTTGATGAATGTTGCCAGCTCACAAGCAAAGAAGACGGGAAGAAAATAGCCAAAATATAGCCCAAAAATGCCTAAACGTTTATCAACATGCCCCAAGTCTTGTGTGATAAACATCTATCAATGTGTCCTAAATTTTGTGGGTTAAGTTGTTATTTTGGGCAATATAGTACATTTATATCATGCATATAATAAACAATGTATTTATCTTATGTTAAATCTATATTTGGTTTGTATTTAAAGCATGTTAATTTTTTTGACAGTTAAATTCTTATCACTAGAACGAATTAATTCTATTTCCATTAATTTCTATGGGAAAAATTTATTTGATATACAATTTTTTTATATACAACAATTGTCACGGAGCTAATTAAATTCGTATGTCGAAGTACCAATGTATTACTGTAAGGAGAGAGGAAGAAAGAAATTTTGAGAAAGATGTAGTGGATAAAAGCAAAGATGAATCCAAACTTCTCTACAAGTTTATAAACGGCAAAACAAAGAATAAGGAAACAATTGAAAAAATAATTAAAGAAGGGAAGACATACCAAACAGAGAAGGAAATGTGTAAAATAATGAATGAGAGCTTCAAAACGGTATTAACTGCAGATGATTTCACAAAACCTAATAGAACATTGGACTGGCAAGGACTGCAGGAGACTGCAGTGCACAAAGAGGATATTGGAAGATTATTGGATAAGTTGGAAGTCAGAAAAGCAATGGGGCCAGATGGTGTATCAGGCTGAGTGTTAAAAGAATGTAAAGAGCAATTACTGGATCCAATTTAGGAAATAATTACAAGTTCAATAAAATGAAGGGAAAGTTCCACTAGAACGGAAGAGAGCCAACATAATATCAATATTTAAAGGATGAAAGGCAATTGAACCACTGAACTACAGACCAGTGTCACTTACAAGTGTTGTAGGGAAGTTATGTGAAATAATTATCAAAGAAAAATGGGTTAAATTTCTAGAAGAGGAGCAAGTTATATCGAACAGACAATTTGGGTTCAGGACCAGGCGGTCATGTGTATCAAACTTATTAAGCTTCTACTCGAGAGTTATTGCAGGAATTGAAAACAGAGATGGATGGGTAGACACAGTATACCTGGACATTAAAAAGGCTCTTGATAAAGACCGTCACGGAAGACTACTTTGGAAACTAGAGAACATAGGAGGACTGCTTAAAACCTTGCTCGAATGGACAAGAGATTATTTGAAGGATAGGGAAATAAGAACTGTGATCAGAGATACATACTCATCTTAGGGTAAAGTAACTAGCGAAGTGCCACAAGGGTCAGTGTTAGCCCTCATTGTGTTTCAGGTTATGTAAATGACATTCACATTAGGATAAACAGTTATATGAATTTATTCGCTGATGATGCAAAGTTGCTAAGAGTTACCAAAACCAGAGAGGACTGTCTGCTGTTGCAGGAAGATTTAAACAAGATCTATGAATGGAGCAAGAAGTGGAAATTGGAGTTTAATGCCAAGAAATGCCACATAATGGAACCAAGAAAGAGTAAGAGAAGACCAGCATGAAACTATTTGATGGGGGAGAATAATGAAGACTAAAGAGGAAAAAGATCTTGGAGTGATCATACAAGAAAATCTGAGCCCTGATAACACATAAGCAAGATATTTGGACTATCATATAAGATGTTGACTAATATAAGAGTAGCATTTCATTACATGGATAAAGATATGATGAAAAAAATCATCACAAGCATGATATGCCCAAGGCTGTAATATGCAGCAGTGGTATGGTCTCCAAGCTCTAAAAAGGATATGAGAAAATTGGAAAAGATACAAAAGATTGCTACTAAGATAGTGCTGGAATTAAAGGACCTCAAATATGAAGAACGAATGAAGGAAATGGTACTGTCAACCTTACAAGATAGAAGAGAATGGGGGGACCTAATAACAATGTATAAGACAGTAAATGATATTTAAAAAAATAAACAAGGAAGACCTGGTGCTGTTGACTGAAGAAGATGGAAGGACAAAAGGACATGAACACAAGATCAGGATAAGGCAGTGTGTGAAGGATATTGGAAACTACAGTTTTCCACGCAGAACGGTGGAAAAATGGAATGCATTAGTTAATGGAATTGTTATAGAACATAGTATGCATAACTTTAAAGAAAAACTAGATAAATGGAGATATGGAGACAGGACACTACAACCCCCGCTCGAACCCTGTACAATACAACTATGTAAATACTAGGTAAATACACACATGCACACACACACTACCAACCTTACAAGATAGAAGAGAACGAGGAGATCTAATAACAACGTACAAGATTGTCAATGATATTGAAAAGATAGACAAGGAAGATATAGTGCTGTTAACAGAAGAGGATGGAAGGACAAGAGGTCATGTAAGAAAATCAGGATGAGGCAGTGTGGGAAGGATATTGGAAAATACAGTTTTCCACACAGAATGGTGGAGAAGTGGAATGCACTGAATAATGAAGTTGTTACAGCACATAATGTGCATAACTTTAAGGAAAAATGGGATAAATGGAGACATGGAGACAGGACACTATGAGCCGCACTTGAACCCTGTACAATATAATTAGGTAAATACACACACACACACACATAAAAAAAATGAAGACATGCCACTATCAAATATCAGTGGCCATTGAGGAAAAGTGATCATGTGATTGTAGACATTGAATTAGAGGATCAGAAAATTTTGAAATGTAATGAGGGACACAAATAAAATAGATGAAATCATGCTAGGACAATTTCCAAAGGACAAAGAAGTTATTTTGGTAGTATTGGATGGAAGGAAACCATGCCAGGCAAGACAGTCCAAGAGAAATATGAAATATTCCAAGACAAGTATAATGAAGGACTAAAAAGATATGTTCCCAAGTACAAAGTAAAGGAGAGCAAACACACATGGTATAATGTGCAAAAGCTAAAAAGTGTAAGGATGCAGCTCAGAAAAAATTAAGGAAGCAACGAAACAAAATAAATAAAAAGCAACTTAAAGAGATCTAATAACAATGTATAAGTTAGTAAACTCTGTGTAAAAAATAAATAGAGAAGACTTGGTGACATTGACGAAGAATGGAGGTAGATGAACAAGAGGACACTCCAAGATCATGAAAAGTCAATGTTTGAGAAACATTAAAAGGTATACTTTTCTGCATAGAATGGTGGATATTTGGAATGAATTGAGTGAAGAGATTGTAACAGCAGAAAGTGTGTACAAATTTAAGGAAAAGTTGGATAAATGTAGATATGGAGACAGGTCACTATGAGTCCCACTCAAACCCTGTAATATACAACTAGGTAAAACAAGGTAAACACACACACACGCACACACACACACACACACACACACACACACACACACACACACACACACACACACACACACACACACACCCCTCATTAAAAGAAACACATAAGAAAATTGGAGAGGCTACAAAAAATGGCTACAAGAATGGTCCCAGAACTTGAAGGGATGACATATGAGGAGAGACTAAAGGCTATGGATCTACCAACCTTGGAACAAAGAAGGGAGAGAGGAGACCTGATACAAGTCTATAAATTGATCAACGGAATGGACCAAGTGGATAATGAGAAACTGATGCTGAGAGAAGAATATGACATCCGAAGCACAAGATCGCATAGTAAAAAGCTGAGAAAGGGAAGATGTCTGAGAGATATTAAAAAATATAGTTTCCCGCAGAGATGTATTGAGACGTGGAACAGTTTAGATGAAGAAGTAGTGTCTGCAACGAGTGTGCACACTTTTAAAGTAAGATTGGATAAGTGTAGATATGGAGACGGGGCCACACGAGCATAAAGCCCAGGCCCTGTAAAATTACAACTAGGTAAACACACACACACACACACACCGTCGCCGAGAGGGGACGGCTTGTCTCCGGCTGTGGACGGGAAGAGGAGAAACTACCTATGGTGTTACAGGGCTCGGGTATCTCTGTCTTAATGTCCTATTAATGTCCTACTGTCGCATTGTGTAGAAAGTGGGCCATTTTCAAGCGGGATATGGAGAGTGGTCCCTGAGCGGAGAGTGTGGGTGGTGATTGTTTTGGCCGTAAACAGCTGACGATAACAATCATGGTGTCCACGCCTCAATAAGTCCGGGACTTTGAAGGGTTTGTGACTACTCCAAGAGGACTGGAGAAATTAGATATGGATGCAAGAATTCAGGCATTAGAAAGTAAGTTCCTAAACATTTTATCCATTGAAGAAAAACTGGATAGAGTCATAGCGGAGAACGCTTCCTTAAAAAAAAATATCTATTTGTCAATGATAGAGAACAAAGAGCTATTGAGAGAAAAAGTAGAAATGGAGAAAGAAAACCAACAACTAAGGAAACAATGTGAAGAGATAAAGGCTAAACTCCTAGAAATGGAGAAGAAAATATCCGAAGGAGACTTGAGGAAAAAGGAATGCCTTAACCTAATTGATGCCAGGATGAAAGAAGTAAACCATGAACATCAGGAGATACAAAGGTCCTTTAGGAAGATAGTGAAAAAGCAGGAAGAGGAAAATAAAGTGATTATGCAGAGTGAAATGGTAAAGGCACTAAAGGAAAATGAGTATGTGGTGAGAGATATTGCAGAAAAGAAAAAATGCGTGATCATAACAGGATTGAGGGAGGAAACTAACAGGAACTGGCAGGATAGGAAGCATAAGGAAAATGACAGGATTAAGTCTTTACTGAATAAGATCTCAGTAGAGGAAGAGGACCTATATGCTGAGGTAGAAGAAAGTGTGAGATTAGGAGCTTTTGAGGAAGGCAGGAATAGACCATTAAAATTGAAATTAAAGTCTCACGTGGTAGCTGAGGCCTTGCTGAAGAGGGCTTGGAAACTTAAGGACTCTGAGGAAACCAAAACAGTTTACATAAGAAGAAATATGTCACAGGATGAACGAATGAAAATGAAAGAGCTTGTAACTGAAGTGAGAGAGAGGAATGACGAAAGAACAGAGGAGGAAAAGACCAAGTTTTTTTGGAGGATAAGAAATGGGATGCTAAAGAAGTGGTGGATAAAACAGACAGAATAGACATTACATGGAAGAAAGAGACTAGGAATGGAATACAAGTGACTTACATGAATATAGATGGATTTCTGTCTAAGAGGCTAGAATGTATGGATTACCTAAGAAATAATGAACCGGACATAATGTGTGTGGTGGAAACAAAGCTAAGGCCCGAAATAAAGCTAGATTGGTTTGTTGTAAAACACTACAAAGTATGGAGAAATGATAGAAAAAAATAAAGGAGGTGGTGGTATAATGGTTCTTACTAAGGAAGATCTGATAGTGAAGGAGGTGAACTATAGTAAGAGAAATGAGGAAGTGATAAGTATGCTTATAACAGATGGCAAGAGGGACATTAATATTATAACAGTATACATACCACCCAGAACCAATGCTTGGGAATATGAACAGTATCAAATGGTGATGAGAAATACTCTAGACAGAATGAAGCAAGAACTCATCAGAAAGGATAGAGTGATGATAGTCGGGAACTTTAATTGTAAAGAAATAGTGTGGGAGGACTACGAAGTGGTGAACGGTGGTGAGTGGGCAAAGGAATTGTTAAATGTAGCAACAAATAACTTGATGACACAGTGGGTGAGATCACCAACAAGGTGTAGGGGACAAGATGTTACAGCAAGGTTGGATTTGGTATTTACCAGGGCATCTCTAAAAGAGGAAATTGAACATGAATGTCCCTTGGGGAAAAGCGATCATGATGTCCTAAGCTTTGAGCTGGATACGGAATTAAGCACGAATAAGACTGTGGAATGCAGGGAGGAAAAATTAAATAATATTAGGGCAAATTATAACCATATAAGGGAGTTCTTTAATGAAGTTGACTGGTCCGTGGTATACCAGAAAAGGGATATGCAATTGAAATATGATAAATTTATGGATTTATATAACTCTGCTGTGAAAAAGTTTGTGCCATATCACAGAAAGAGGACTTTAAATAATAAACAGTGGTTTAATAGAAATTGTGAAGAAGCAAAAAAGAACAAAGAAAAGGCATGGAAGAAACTTAAGAAAAACAGTGATGTATTATCAAGAGAAGTTTACAAAACAGCAAGGAATAGATATGTTGAAGTAAAGAGAACAGCACAAAAGGAATATGAACAGAGGGTGGTGGAAAACTGTGATAGTGACCCTAAAATGTTTTACAAATTCATAAATGGAAAATTAAATATAAGGGAGGCAATAGAAAAGGTAAAAAATGGGGAAGAAGTATATGAAGATGCTGGAGATATAGCTGAAATTTTGAACGACAACTTTTGCAAAGTGTTTACAAAGGAGGAGCATTTTATGGGAGGAAGGCCTACGGAAATAAAGCAAATGCAGGACATCATGGTTACTAAGGAAGATGTAAGGAAAATTATAAGCAATCTGGATATTAATAAATCAATGGGGCCTGATGGCATATCTGGGAGGTTGCTAAATGAATGTAAGGATCAATTGTTGAACCTTGTATTTGATATTGTGGAAACCTCCATACGAACATGATTAGTCCCGAAAGAGTGGAAAAGAGCTGACATTGTGCCTATATATAAGAATGGTAGTAGAATGGAACTGCTAAATTATAGACCAGTATCGTTGACTAGTATATTGTGCAAGGTATGTGAAGAAGTAATTAAAGCTAAGTGGAGTGAGTATCTAGAAAGTGAAAACATTCTGAGTGAAAGACAGTTTGGTTTCAGAAAAGGAAGATTGTGCATATCCAATTTATTATGTTTTTATTCAAGAGTGACTGACATACTACAATATAGAGAGGGATGGGTGGATGCTATATATCTGGACTTGAGAAAGGCCTTTGATAAAGTACCACACAATAGACTGATGTGGACACTAAAGAAGATTGGATGAGTAAATGATAAACTAGCAAAATGGATGGAAAATTACTTAGTGGGAAGAGAAATGAGAACAATGGTGAGAGGAAGGAAGTCTGAGTGGAAGAAGGTAACCAGTGGAGTTCCACAAGGGTCAGTGCTTGGTCCCATCATGTTTTTGATTTATGTTAATGATATGCCAGTAGGAATTGACAGTTACATGAACATGTTTGCGGACAATACTAAAATTATGAGGGGAGTAAAGAATGTGGAAGATTGTAACAAGTTACAATCTTGATAAAATATATGAGTGGAGTAAAGAGTGGCAGATGGAATTTAATATAGACAAGAGCCATGTTATGAAAATGGGAAGAAGTAGATACAGACCAAACAGGGATTACAGGCTGGGTGATGAGAAAATTAAAGAGGCCAATGAGGAGAAAGACTTAGGAGTAACTGCAAAACACTTTGTCACCAGAGAAACACATTAACAAGATATTTGGGAAAACATATAACATGCTTCAAAATATTGGCCTTGCATTCCAATACCTAGATGAAGGAATGATGAAGAAGATATTATGTACCTTAATAAGACCCCAGTTAGAATATGCAGCTTGTGTCTGGTCACCATATGAAGAAAAATGTGAAGAAGGTGGAAAGGGTACAGAGGCTGGCAACAAGGATGGTACCAGGACTCAGGGAGTTAGACTATGAGGAAAGACTCAGGAAACTGGGGCTGACCACATTAGAAGAAAGAAGAACAAGAGGAGACATGATAACTATGTATAAATTGGTGAACAAGATTGACATATTGGACAGAGAGTTGATAAAGGTGACCACAAGTAATCATCTCCGGGGACTTGGAAAAAAATTAATAAAAGACATCTGTCTAAATGACATGAGAAAATACAGTTTCCCGCATCGTAATATTGATAAGTGGAATAAACTAAGCAGTGATGTCGTTGATGCAGTGTGTGTCAATCAGATGAAAGAGAGATATGACAGGAGTGGACAAGGAGACAGGACACAGAGAGCTTAGCTCGGGCCCTGTAATACACAAATAGGTAAATACAAATAGGTAAATACACACACACACTCAGGTCATTATGAGCCCTAATCAAATGCTGCAATATACAACTAGGTTAATACACACACAAACACACACACAGAAAAAAATGGAACAAGTTTAACTAAAAATGATAAGAACATGAGACTAAAAATGATGTATACAAACATAGATGGGATTTTATCTAGTAAATTAGAATTAAGAGATTACATAAAGAAAGAAGAACAAGATATTGTATGCCTGGTGGAAACAAAGTTAAATGAGACAATAAAAATAGACATAGATAAAAGGTATAATATATGGAGGAGAGAGAGAGTGGGTAAAGGAGGAGGAGTCATGATGTTAAGGAAGAAGATAGTGGTAAATCAAGTGGAGTTTGGAGAAGGAAAATCAGAAATACTGTATATTAAGATACATATTAATAAAAAGGAGTTAACAATCATTGGAACATATGTGCCACCAAAAACAAATTCATGGACTAACCAAGAATATAGAGACATGATAAATGACATAATAAGGAGTCTTACAAGAATCATTAAAGAAAGGAGAAAAGTGATATTGGTAGATTTCAACTGTAAGGAGGTGGACTGGGAAAATTATGAAAGTGGTATGGGGGAAGATTCCTGGGGGTATAGATCCCTGAACCTAATGATAGATAATTTGATGGTCCAAAGAGTAAAGGAAAACACACGATTCAGAGGAAACGATGAGCCGGCGAGATTGGACCTAGTTTTTACAAGGGATATACAAATTAACGATGATATAAGATATAAGTGCCCATTGGGAAAGAGCAACCATATAATATTAGAAATGGATATAGAAGAAGGAAAGGAAGATAGAGATGAATCATACAAAGGAGACTGATTAAATTACAGAAAGGCTGATATTGAAAACCTCAAGAGCTATTTTAAAAACATAAATTGGGAGGAGATGGAAAACTCAGAAACGGTTCAAGAGAAATATAACTTATTTTTGGAAATGTACAAAACAGGAATCAGGGAATATGTCCCAAAATATAGACCTAAAGAAGAAGGAAAGAAAGATTGGTTTAATGCAAGATGTGCTAGGACAAAGGAGAAATGTGATGGAGCATGGAAATGGTGGAGAAGAAACAGAAATCCAGAAAATAAGGAAAACTTCAAAACAGCAAGAAATGAATATGCTAAGGTGAGAAAGGAAGAAGAAAGGAACTATGAAAAGGACACTGTTGAAAAATATAAGGAACAACCAAAATTGTTTTACAGATTCATAAATGGAAAAATAAGACAAAAAGAAACAATAGAAAGGTTAAAAAGAAAGAACGGAATGGTGGAAGACCCAAAAAGTATGGCTGAACTGTTAAATAGTATATTTCAGGAGGTCTTTACTAAGGAATCCAAATTTGAAAGACCACAGGATAATAGAGAGACTGTCCATATGAAAGAGATTAAAGTAATCAAGCTTGAATAAAAAAGTTGATGACGGAATTAGATGAGGAAAAGGCAATGGGACCAGATGAAATCTCAGGCAGAATACTGAAAGAATGTAGGGAAGAGCTAGCAAGTCCTATATACATCATAAAATGCTCAATAGAAAATGGAACAGTGCCAGTGGAGTGGAAAAGAGCTGAGGTGGTTCCCATATATAAGAGCGGAAGGAAGGAAGAACCTTCAAATTACAGACCAGTATCACTAACTAGTGTAATATGCAAGATGTGTGAAAAAGTAATAAAGAAGCAATGGATTGAGTTTCTTGAAGACAACAAATTATTATCAAATAGCCAATTTGGTTTTAGAAAGGGTCGGTCATGTGTAACAAATTTATTGGGTTTCTACTCTAGAATAGTTGATAAAGTACAAGAGAGAAAGGGATGGATTGACTGTATTTATTTAGATTTAAAAAATGCATTTGATAAAGTGCCACATGAAAGATTACTATGGATGTTAGAGGAGAAGGGGGGCTTAAAAGGAAGCACATTGAGATGGATGAAAAAATTACTTGAGGGGGAGAGAAATAAGGACGATAGTTAAAGATATGAATTCCAAGTGGAGAACAGTAGACAGTGGAGTGCCATAGGGGTCAGTATTGGCGCCACTACTTTTTCTCGTATATATAAACGACATGCCAGATAGAGTGAACAGCTACATAAATCTGTTTGCGGACGATGCGAAACTGCAGAGTCATTAAACAAAAAGAGGATTGTGAAATACTACAGGAAGAATTAAACAAGATCTGGAAATGGAGTAAAAAATGGGAGGTGGAATTCAATGTGGACAAAAGCCATGTCATGGAAATGGGAAAAAGTGAATGACGACCAGTGGGAATCTATAAGATGGGAGATGGAGTAGAACTAGAAAAAGTGAAAAAGGAAAAGGACTTGGGAGTGACAATGGAAGAAAACAATCAACCTGTAAGCCATATTGATAGAATTTTCAGAGACGTATAATTTGCTAAGGAATATTGGATTAGCATTTCACTATATGGACAAAGAAATGATGAAGAAATTGATAAGTACTAAAATAAGACCTAGATTGGAATATGCAGGAGTTGTGTGGACCCCCCATAAAAAGAAACACATAAGGAAATTGGAGAGACTACAAAAAATGGCTACAAGAATGGTTCCAGAATTTAAAGGGATGACATATGAGGAGAGACTAAAAGCAATGGATCTACCAACCCTGGAACAGAGAAGAGAGAGAGGGGATCTGATACAAGTTTATAAATTGATTAACGGAATGGATCAAGTGGATAATGAGAAACTGATCCTGAGAGAAGAATATGACATTAGAAGCACAAGATCGCATAGTAAGAAACTGAGGAAGGGAAGATGTCTGAGAGATGTTAAAAAATTTAGTTTCCCGCAAAGATGTGTTGAGACTTGGAACAGTTTGAGTGAGGAAGTGGTGTCAGCAAAGAGTGTACATAGTTTTAAAGAAAAATTGGATAAGTGTAGATATGGAGACGAGGCCACATGAGCATAAATCCCAGGCCCTGGAAAACTACAACTAGGTAAATACACATACACACACACACACACAAATTTAAAAGTAATTTAGATATAATCAAATATGAAAACATGATAATATGAAGGAAAAGATCCTATATAACTACATTTGCTTGTGTAAATGTATACATGCAAATTTTGTCCATTACAGCTACTATATATATATATATATATATATATATATATATATATATATATATATATATATATATATATATATATATATATATATATATATATATATATATATATATATATATATATATATATATATATATATATATATATATATATATATATATATATATATATATATATATATATATATATATATACACACACACTGAGACTCAATACTCGAACTTAATTCGTTCCAGCCATTGCCAAACCCAAGTTTAGAAAAGAAAACAGCAGTTTAATTTTGCAGTCACTGCTAGCACTGATGCACAGAAGCAGGGTTGGCCTGTCTTTCATGGGCTTGTGTCCTGGCAAACACTTCTCTTCCTTTGTTATATATATATAGATCATGTTTAGTAGTTTTTTTTTTTTTTTTTCAAAACAGGCCAGTTTCATCACAATTAAAGATCTGTTGTGGGCTTAAGCACTCCTTATCCACAAATTTCTTAAAATTCAGGCACAAATTACTCAGCGACAACTCTGTCACCACTTGCGGCCTCACCGTGTGTCACAACAGAATGAATCCCACTTCTGTTCTTGAAATTCACAAACCACCCTTTACTTGCTTTAAAATCATCATTGGAGTCAGATGTAGTATCAGAAATAAGATCACGATGCAGCAGCCTTGCCTTCGCACAAATTATGCCCTCTGACAAAGAATCACCAGCCATCTGCCTTTGGTTTATCCAATCAACAATTTTTCCATTTCTTCCACTGCCACAGGTCGCTTAAATTGCCTTTTCACACCAAGAGCCACATCAGGTCTTTTAATGAGCTGTCTTCTTCAGTATTGTGGCTACTGTAGACTTAGCCACACAATACTCAGCTGCATGATCGGTTATTCTTCTTTTTTTCTAGTATTTATCAATAATCTCCTTTTTCCTTTTAATGGTCGTCATTACATTCTTTCTTGTAGGCTTATTCTCACCACTAACAAGCCTCTTCAGTGCCATTGTAAGCTTCTAAATGGAAAAAAAAAGAAAAAAAAAAATACTGCAGAGAGAAAGCTCAGGACAATGTTATTCTTACGACAACGAAGGGTCAACTAGCTGTGGTGGACCGGTGGGATGCATGGGGCGGCAGGAAAGATGAAAGCACAGCAATATGTTATTCTTACGACAGCGAAGGATCAACTTGCTGTGGTGGACCGGTAGGATGCGTTGGGCATTGGGAAGGATGAAAGCGCAGGACAATGCTATTCTTACGACAGCGAAGGATCAACTGGCTGTGGTGGACCGGTGGGGCACGTGGGGCGGCAGGAAGTATGAGGCCTTTTTTGTTCACAGCCACGCAGATGGATGTTTGACTAATAGGTATTTTTTCGAGTATTAAGTCGAACTTTTGCGTTCGACTATTGAAAAGTTTGACTATTTAGACGTTCAAGTATATATATATATATATATATATATATATATATATAGAGAGAGAGAGAGAGAGAGAGAGAGAGAGAGAGAGAGAGAGAGAGAGAGAGAGAGAGGAAGGTCTATAGCCAAGTCAACAAAATAGCAGTTAAAAAAAATGCTCATTGAGATGTTAGTCCTAAAGGAGTTAAGAGAATCATAAAAAAAATTTAAGGATAAGTGTCTTGAAACTTGCTTTTCAAAAGAATTCAAGTCATAATAATATGGAAATATAGGAGTAGATAGGGAATTCCAGAGTTTACCAGAGAAAGGGATGAAGGCTTGTGAATACTGTTTAACTCTCGCACTGGAGAGGTGAACAGAATAGGGATGAGAGAGAGAGAGAGAGAGAGAGAGAGAGAGAGAGAGAGAGAGAGAGAGAGAGAGAGAGAGAGAGAGAGAGAGAGAGAGAGAGACAAGACAAGACAAGACAAGACAAGACAAGACAAGACAAGACAAGACAAATTTATTTATGCTCAGACTTTGACAAAAGTATGGAGCACAGCTCCCTTACAATAAACATCTCAGAGTATCCAAAACTCTCTTACACATTATCTAAAAATAGAAAGTACAGACTTGATAAATAATGCTGCTCTACGTTGTATCGTGTATCTGTTATTTTGCAATAACTCCACAAATTTGTACCTGTTTTGACTATTTCTGTAATACATGGGCAAATACTTTATCCTAAGTTGTGTAATTTCTTGATTGTTACATTCTAATAACACATGATACTCGTCTCCTATTACATTATTATTACATTTATCACAAGTCCTTTCCTCTCTTGGAATTCTGTTATACCTACCAGTCGCAATTGGTAATCTGTGATTGTTAGTTCTTAGTCAACATAGAGAAAATCAAGATAGTTTTGGCAATTTTACTAAATAACTTTCTATGGCAAAATTATCTTTATAAGAAACATAAGTATTACATGAAGATTTACTACGTAATAATGAGCGCCATTCAGTTATCCATTGATCCTTAACATTTCTCTCAAAAACATGTCTCAACCATACGTAGTTATTTACATCTTGACAAATCCATACACCCGATAGACCCGAACTATTCAACAATGTTCTTATGTAGCTCAACCATGGTGATTTGAATGTGTTTTCATTATACAACTTCAAAAGACATTGATACATCACATAACATAATTTCACTTGTTTGCCAGTCAGCAGCCTAGACCAATAATTCAACATTCTTGTTTTTATATGTACACTGACAGGATACTTACCCAACTCTCCATATACCATTGCATTACACGTAGTCTTACGAACATTCAGGATGTGTTTAAAAAATGTGACTTGAACATTTTCTACATCTTTGGAGGTATCAAATCCCCAAATCTCACAACCATATGTAATAACTGGTAACACCATAAACAACTCTAGTTGGAGATCAATTGGTAAATCAAACTTTCTACATTTGGCAATTAGACTGTACATAGCTCTTCTTCCTTGCTGGCAAAGTTGTGTTTGACACAATTTAAAACTTCCGTTGTAATTCATAATAACACCTAAATATTTATACTCATCAACGATTTCAATATTCTCCTTTAAGTTGAAAGTTAAAATTTCCTACTTCACATTTTTCCTTTGAAAATATAGTAATTTTGGTCTTTTTACAATTAATGTCAAGCTTCCATTTCTCACAATAATTTTCCACAGGTTTAAGAGCATTACTAAGAGAGAGAGAGAGAGAGAGAGAGAGAGAGAGAGAGAGAGAGAGAGAGAGAGAGAGAGAGAGAGAGAGGTGAAAATTAAACTGCTTGCTTGTCTTTCTGTCTCTCTCTCTCTCTCTCTCTCTCTTGCTGATTTCAAGGTTAATTTTGTAGTATTGCTGAGCAGGAAAATAAATATCTGAGGGAGAAGTTAATAAAAAAAACAAAATGAGATAAAAGGAAAGAGAATGTGAGGAGAGTTAAACTATATAAACATGAGGGAGGTAAGATTGTATGATTGGTCCCTGGCTGTTTTATTCTTTTATGAATTGTTGCATGAGGAATTTAACAGCGAAAGTAGGAAATTTTGTGGTGCGAGCCTGATAATGAATAGGTTGTGCTTTCATGTTTGTTTGCAGATAAAACAAAGTTGAAGATTCTTCTAAAAATAGTGGCTCAGTAAATTAGGGGTTAGGTAAGATGATGGGTTTGAGAGAGGAAAGAAGTGAAGTAGACCTTTAATAGTCAAATAGTTAATGGGGGTGAGAAAATAGAGAATGTGAAAAAGGTTAGGTATCTGAAAATAGTGTTATGTAAACACAGTTCAGGAAAAGAGAAATAACAGAGAGTATTATGAAAGGTAGGCATGCCAAGGGATTCCTTGTAAACTAACATGAAGGAAAGATGTTTGTCAGAATGCAAAGAGGGTTTTAACAAATAATATTGTCCTGTCAGCATTGACACAAGAATGAAAGACTGGAACATGAAATAGGGCACTCCAACCGGGAATTAGTGTTAAAGAGACAAGTTATCTGAAGGAGGCATATGTAGTGGCAGAGAAAACAATGGAAATAGGTGTTAAAATTGTGGTTTGTAGATCTGTGCAAATGAAGTGATAGAATGAATGACCTGAAATACACAAATATGATGTGGCCTTTTTGGAAATGTGATGACTGAAGAGATTGTAAAATGGAATAGTGCTTCAGTAAACAAAAAGAGATTCTGTGAATAAAGACAAATGGAGGTTCCTCTGAAATGGGTACCCTTTTGGAAATGAAGTTTCAGAGATATAGCTGAATTATACATAGCACTAACTTATAAGTACATATTGATATTTTACAGTACAAACATGTCCAAATTTCTTTGGTATGTTATTTACCAAAAACTCTATGATTATTTAACATCTTTCTATAAAATCCAAAAAAGAATACCCACATAATATTCATCTATGTTGAATTCCCTTTTCTTACTGTGTTATATTTTCCTTGGCTCTACTACATGTAATATTCCCTTCATCAGATTTATCATGCTGTGGTCCTCTTAGGGCACCATTGATTACATCAGGGATGGCTTCTGGATTATCCAACCTTCTTTCAATTGTAGACCAAGACTCACTTTTTCCTGGAATATAATTAGAACTTACATTGTGAAAAGGCTAGTTTTCAGACTAAGGTTGCAAAAAGAAAAAATTAAAAGAAAATGGTGTAAGATTAATTTAATTTCAGTTTCTTTATGTTCCCTTCTTAAGGGATAGACAGGTGAAAGGAAGAAGTCATGAGAATGTAATTGATGTAAAAATGTATATTTAACATTTTTATAATGTGTTTTGTAATTAGTGCATATTTGTTGTTGTGTATTCTTTCATACTATGATATTGGCAATCAAAATAGTTTCTTGTTTAAATGCAGTAATGTAAATACAGTGGAGACTCAATAATCAAACTTAATTAATTCCAAATGGTTGTTCAAGTATTAAAAAGTTCAACTATTGATACCTATAAATCAGGTAATTCATTCTAACCATTGCCAAACATCAGTTCAGAAAAAATCCAATGTAAATATTCTTATAATATTGATTTGTACTAACTGTAAGTGAAGGCTGGTGATGGATAATGTAAAAGAAAGGGAAAAAAATCATCACTGGAGTCAGTGGTAGTATCAGAAATAAGATCACGATGCAGCAGCTAGCCTTCGCACAAGTTATGTCCTCTGACAAAGACTCACCAACCGTTTATCCACACACTCAACGATTTTTCCATTTCTTCCACTGCCGCAGGTCACTTAAATTGCTTTTTTCACACCAGTCGCCATATCAACTCCCTTAATGACCTCCTTCTTCTTCAGTATTGTGGCTGCTGTACATTTAGCCATACAATACTCAGCTACAAGATCGGTTATTCTCTCTCCTTTCTCATATTTATCAATAATCTCCTTTTTCTTTTCAATGGTCATCACTACATTCTTTCTTGTAGGCTTATTCTCACCACCAACCACTCTTCAGTGCCATTGTAAGCTTCTAAATGAAAAAACCCTCCAGAGAGAAAACGCAGGACTATGTTATTCCTACAACTGCGGAGGATCAACTGGCTGCAGTGGCCTGGTGGGGCACGTGCAGGCAGCAGGAAGGGAAAGATCCTTTGTTTACAGTCACATGAATGGATGTTTGACTAACAGGTATTTTTTTTAGTATTAAGTTGAACTTTTGCATTTGACCATTGAAAAGTTAGATTATTTAGACGTTCGAGTATTGAGTCTCCACTGTATTTGAAAATTAGTATAAAAATCCAATAAAATTATTGTTCATGAGAATGAACCTGGTAGACCTACTATTGAAGAGAAACTCAAGTGATTAATTCATTTGACCCCACAGATGATAGCTTATTCAACATTTAACTGAAAGTGTTCTTTCAAGTAAGTACAGTAATACTGCGCTTAATGAACATTCGTCTAACAAATTTCCGCTTTAACATATTATATAAAGTTAGACCAAAAAGTTCGCATAACGTACAACCACATCCGTTTCAGCGAATTTTCTGGGTTTGAATTTGCCAGGTGAGGGACCAAACATGGCAGCTTAGCTGTGATTGGCTGGCTTCTCGCCTCTGTCTCTAGCGCTCCTGGAGCTGGATCCAAGATTCTTTAACAATCTCAGAGCAACCTCCTGCCGCAAAATGGCTTCCATGAACGCTTGGAGGGACAGTGACGAGGTTGCTATCAGGTTGCTGGGAACACCACCTCTGGAGGTGGTGTTACTGTCTTATATATATGCATTTATATTCACAAAACAACATTTCTATTAGCTTATTACTAATTATTACTAATGAAATCCCACGGTATTTCATCAGTAATTCACTATCACTCAGTGCCACAGAGTCGAGGTTATCCTCATGGCATGAGCATATATGAATACTATGATATGATATCCATTATAGCAGGCAATAGAGGAGTGGAAACATAAATTTAATATCGTGGTGAAAGACAACATGCAGACTAAAAGGGTCACAAGAAGAAGAAGCGGCCGAGTCACCGCAAGTCTCCGCTTCGTCTGTGGCCATCTTATCTCTGCTTTATTTTTTGGTATTCCATGTAAGATTTCATTTTATGCATTACAAAACAATCCTTTCTTGGGGACAAGGTTTATAAAAAGCTAATAGAAAAACAAATAATTTTTTTTAACCCATGTGGTATGTTGGGGACCAGCTCAGAACGCATCCCCCCTATTTTGATTATTTCCTTTGGGAAAATTACATCCGCTTAACGAATTTCCATTCTGCGAACAGCTTTGACATCCCCTATCCTATTCGTTAAGCGGAGTATTCCTATACACACCAAACCATTTGAGGGAGTTGGTGGTGATAACTGGATAGCCTGGTCTATATACAGTGGTACCTTGAGATACGAGCTGCCCATGATACAAGTTTTTTGAGATACAAGCTACAATTTGGTCATTTTTTTAGTTTGGGATACAAGCTATAGTCAGTGGCTCGGTGCATTGGCCCAGTTTCAGTTGAGCTAGTATCTGTGTTTCCCATGGATCTCATGCACTGCAATTGTTATCATTTTCACACTATTTACTGACTTTTTTCTTTTTTTTTGTGTAAGGGAAGTGCAGTTTTAATTCATGTTTAATGTTTATGTCTGAATGGTGGCTGCATCACTCGTCCTCCTCCTCCTCCTCCTCTACCATTTACCACCATTAGCCAAATATGTGTATCTCCAAGGTAAGAACACTGAATAAACTTTTGATTGTATTTCATATATTTTCATACATTGATAAAAATATGCATGTGAATGTAACTGAAAAGGCAAAACTAATTTTTCCTATTTCTGCCTACCTCCTCCACCGATGCTGAAACAAAACTCTACACCGGCTACGGCGGTGCGGCCTTTCTCTCTCTCTCTCTCTCTCTCTCTCTCTCTCTCTCTCTCTCTCTTCTACTTAAAACTTAATTTATTTAATTAATAATGTTTACAGAATCATTATCGAGCTCTTCTGTGATTATAAGAGCAGCCAGTCTTCTGTGGGTGATTATATTTGTACACTCCAGCTGATCGACAGTCCCAACTGAGGGTTAGGAATGCAGTAACATCCCATGGAATGCATCCTCCGAAATAAATATACTTTATTAGAGTAATTTATATATTTACATTATCTTTAGTTATATTTTATTATGTTTCTGTGCAATGATTATTATTTATTAATACCTTTTTCTTACCAGAAAACACCTAAAAAAATAGGGAAGCTCTTTTTGGAGAGGCTGAAACAGATTAATGCCATTTCAATGGAAAAAATTGTTTTGAGATACAAGTTTTTTTGAGATACGAGCTCCATCATGAAACAAATTAAACTCTATCTCAAGGTACCACTATATTCATATCTCCCCTCACCTTGACAGAAAATGGAGAGGGAAGTTTCCTTTTTTTTTTTTTTTTGCTGCCTCCTAGAATTCATCATACATCATTTCCTTATAATGAGTGAATGTGCTTGGATCATCTTTCCTATGTACAGTCATGTTCATGTGGGTAGAGAGAGAGAGAGAGAGAGAGAGAGAGAGAGAGAGAGAGAGAGTGGGAGTGGGAGTGGGAAGTTTTCTTGTATAGGTATGTTTGTGCTGGTCTCTCAATGTTACTCTATTAACACAAGCACATGTATATACATGTAGACCCAAAAAGTATGGCAGAACTATTAAATAATAAATTCCAGGAAGTCTTTACTAAGGAATCCAAATTTGAAAGGCCACAGGATAATAAAGAGACCATCTATATGAAAGAGGTTAAAGTTACCAAGCTTAAAATAAAAGACTTAATGAAGGAATTGGATGAAGGGAAGGCAATGGGACCGGATGAAGTCTCAGGCAGAATACTGAAAGAATGTAGGGAAGAACTAGCAAGTCCTATATACATCATAAAATGCTAAATAGAAAATGGAAGAGTACCAGTAGAATGGAAAAGACCTGAGGTGGTTCCCATATATAAGAAAGGAAGAACCTTTAAATTACAGACTGGTATCACTAACTTGTATAATATGCAAGATGTGTGAATGAATAATAAAGAAACAATGGATCGAGTTCCTTAAAGACAACAAATTAATATCAAATAGCCAATTTGGTTTTAGAAAAAGATGGTCGTGTGTAACTAATTTACTGAGTTTCTACTCTAGAATAGTTGATAGAGTACAAGAGAGAGAGGGATGGGTTGACTATTTATTTGGATTTAAAAAAGGCATTTGACAAAGTGCCACATGCAAGATTACTGTGGAAGTTAGAGGAGAAGGGTGGCTTAAAAGGAAGCACATTGAGATAGATGGAAAGTTATTTGAGGGGGAGAGAAATAAGGACGGTAGTTAAAGATATGAAGTCCAAGTGGAGAGCAGTAGAAAGCTGAGTGCCACAGGGGTCAGTATTAGCACCAATACTTTTCCTCATATTTATATCTATATATATATATATATATATATATATATATATATATATATATATATATATATATATATATATATATATATATATATATACGACATGCGAGAAGGAGTGAACAGCTACATTTTTTTTTTTTTTTTTTTTTTTTTTTACCATGAGGGCTTTCCACAGGAATTTCTGGGCTAAAGGGGGTACTTTTTAGGGTACCTCCTATCTCAAAGCCCACCCGCTAGGAAACCGTTGCCCCGAGTGAGGAAGCCCAACCTACACTCGGACCGTGGACAGGATTCGAACCCGTGCGCTTGGAGATCCCTCGGACCTCAAAGCACGCATGGTTCCACTGTACCATCGCGGATAATACGAAACTGTGGCGAGTTATAAAGCAAAAAGAGGATTGTGAAATACTGCAGGAAGACCTAAATAAGATCTGGGAATGATGCAAAAAGTGGAAAATGGAATTCAATGTGGACAAAAGCCATGTCATGAAAATGGGAAAGAGTGAAAGACGACCCGTGAGAATCTATAAGATGGAAGATGGAGTAGAACTGGTGAAAGTAAAAAGGAAAAGGACTTAAGGAGTGATGATGGAAGAAAACAATCAACCGGTAAGCCATATTGAAAAAATTTTCAGAAAGACATATAATTTGCTAAGGAATATTGGAGTAGCATTTCACTACATGGACAAAGAAATGATGAAGAAATTGATAAGTACTATAATAAGACCCAGATTGGAATATGCAGGAGTAGTGTGAACTCCTCATAAAAAGAAACACATAAGGAAGTTAGAGAGACTACAAAAAATGGCTACAAGAATGGTTCCAGAATTTGAAGGGATGACTAAAGGCTATGGATTTACCAACCCTGGAACAGAGAAGGGAGAGAGGGGTTCTGATACAAGTTTATAAATTGATCAATAGAATGGACCAAGTGGATAATGAGACTGATCCTGAGAGAAGAATATGACATTCGAAGCACAAGATCGTATAGTAAAAAGCTGAGAAAGGGAAGATGTCTGAGAGATGTTAAAAAATGTAGTTTCCCACAAAGATGTGTTGAGACGTGGAAAAGTTTGAGTGAAGAAGTGGTGTCAGCAATGAGTGTGCCTAGTTTTAAAGAAAAATTGGATAAGTGTAGATACAGAGACGGGGCCACATGAGCATAAAGCCCAGTCCCTGTAAAACTGCAACTAGATAAATACACACACACACACAAATATGTCACAAGATGAGCGAATGAAAATTAAGGAGCTTGGAACTGAAGTGAAGGAGAGGAATGACGAAAGAACAGAGGAGGAAAAGACCAAGTTTTTTTGGAGGATGAGAAATGGGAGGCTAAAGAAGTGGTGGATAAAACAGACGGAATAGGCATTACATGGAAGAATGAGACTAGGAATGGAATGAAAGTGACTTACACGAACATGGATGGATTTCTGTCTAAGAGGCTAGAATGTATGGATTACCTAAGAAATAACGAACCGGACATAATGTGTGTAGTGGAAACAAAGCTAAGGCCCGAAATAAAGCTAGACTGGTTTGTTGTAAAACACTACAAAGTATGGAGAAATGATAGAAAAAATAAAGGAGGTGGTGGTATAATGGTTCTTACTAAGGAAGATCTGATAGTGAAGGAGGTGAACTATAGTAAGAGAAATGAGGAAGTGATAAGTATGCTTATAACAGATGGCAAGAGGGACATTAATATTATAACAGTATACATACCACCCAGAACCAGTGCTTGGGAATATGAACAGTACCAAATGGTGATGAGAAATACTCTAGACAGAATGAAGCAAGAACTCATCAGAAAGGATAGAGTGATGATAGTTGGAGACTTTAATTGCAAAGAAATAGTGTGGGAAGACTACGAAGTGGTGAACGGTGGTGAGTGGGCAGAAGAATTGTTAAAGGTAGCAACAAATAACTTGATGACACAGTGGGTGAGATCACCAACAAGGTGCAGGGGACAAGATGTTGCAGCAAGGTTGGATTTGGTATTTACCAGGGAATCTCTAAAAGAGGAAATTGAACATGAATGTCCCTTGGGAAAAGCGATCATGATGTCCTAAGCTTTGAGCTGGATACAGAATTAAGCACGAATAAGATTGTGGAACAGGGAGGAAAAATTAAATTATACTAGGGCAAATTATAACCATATAAGGGAGTTCTTTAATGAAATTGACTGGTCCGTGGTATACCAGGAAAGGGATATGCAATTGAAATACGATAAATTTATGGATTTGTATAACTCTGCTGTGAAAAGTTTGTGCCATATCACAGAAAGAGGACTTTAAATAATAAACAGTGGTTTAATAGAAATTGTGAAGAAGCAAAAAGAACAAAGAAAAGGCATGGAAGAAACTTAAGAAAAACAGTGATGTATTATCAAGGAAGTCTACAAAACAGCAAGGAATAGATATGTTGAAGTAAGGAGAACAGCACAGAAGGAATATGAACAGAGGGTGGTGGAAAACTGTGATAGTGACCCAAAAATGTTTTACAAATTCATAAATGGAAAACTAAATAAAAGGGAGGCAATAGAAAAGGTAAAAACGGGAAGAAGTATATGAAGATGCTGGAGATATAGCTGAAATTTTGAACGACAACTTTGCAAAGTGTTTACAAAGGAGGAGCATTTTATGGGAGGAAGGCCTACGGAAATAAAGCAAATGCAGGACATCATGGTTACTAAGGAAGATGTAAGGAAAATTATAAGCAATCTGGATATTAATAAATCAATGGGGCCTGATGGCATATCTGGGAGGTTGCTAAATGAATGTAAGGATCAATTGTTGAACCCAGTATTTGATATTGTGGAAACCTCCATACGAACAGGATTAGTCCCGAAAGAGTGGAAAAGAGCTGACATTGTGCCTATATATAAGAATGGTAGTAGAATGGAACCGCTAAATTATAGACCAGTATCGTTGACTAGTATATTGTGCAAGGTATGTGAAGAAGTAATTAAAGCTAAGTGGAGTGAGTATCTAGAAAGTGAAAACATTCTGAGTGAAAGGCAGTTTGGTTTCAGAAAAGGAAGATCGTGTATCCAATTTATTATGTTTTTATTCAAGAGTGACTGACATACTACAACATAGAGAGGGATGGGTGGATGCTATCTACCTGGACTTGAGAAAGGCCTTTGATAAAGTACCACACAATAGACTGATGTGGAAACTAAAGATGATTGGAGGAGTAAATGATAAACTAGCAAAATGGATGGAAAATTACTTAATGGGAAGAGAAATGAGAACAGTGGTGAGAGGAAGGAAGTCCGAGTGGAAGAAGGTAACCAGTGGAGTTCCACAAGGGTCAGTGCTTGGTCCCATCATGTTTTTGATTTATGTTAATGATATGCCAGTAGGAATTGACAGTTACATGAACATGTTTGTGGACGATACTAAAATTATGAGGAGAGTAAATAATGTGGAAGATTGTAACAAGTTACAGGAAGATCTTGATAAAATATATGAGTGGAGTAAGGAGTGGCAGATGGAATTTAATATAGACAAGACCCATGTTATGAAAATGGGAAGAAGTAGATACAGACCAAACAGGGATTACAGGCTGGGTGATGAGAAAATTAAAGAGACCAACGAGGAGAAAGACTTAGGAGTAACTGCAAAACACTTTGTCACCGGAGAAACACATTAACAAGATATTTGGAAAACATATAACATGCTTCAAAATATTGGCCTTGCATTCCACTACCTAGATGAAGGAATGATGAAGAAGATATTATGTACCTTAATAAGACCCCAGTTAGAATATGCAGCTTGTGTCTGGTCACCGCATATGAAGAAAAATGTGAAGAAGGTGGAAAGGGTACAGAGGCTGGCAACAAGGATGGTACCAGGACTCAGGAGTTAGACTATGAGGAAAGACTGAGGAAGCTGGGGCTGACCACATTATAAGAGAGAAAACAAGAGGAGACATGATAACTATGTATAAATTGGTGAACAAGATTGACATACTGGACAGAGAGTTGATAAAGGTGACCACAAGTAATCATCTCCGAGGACATGGAAAAAGCTAATAAAGACATCTGTCTAAATGACGTGAGAAAATACAGTTTCCGCATCGTAGTATTGATAAGTGGAATAAACTGAGCAGTGATGTCGTTGACGCGTGTGTGTCAATCAGATGAAAGAGAGATATGACAGGAGTGGACAAGGAGACAGGACACAGAGAGCTTAGCTCAGGCCCTGTAATACACAAATAGGTAAATACACACACACAAACACACACACAACAAACACACACACACACACACACACACACACACACACACACACACACACACACACACACACACACACACACACACACACACACACAACACACGAGACATGGTCGAGGAAGGACGTAGTGCCGACGCTCTGAACATCAGCTGATCCCCACTACCTGTTGTTTGTGTTTGCAGAGGCCTGGGCGAGTAGTGTGGTACTCATTTTCAGGAATACATTGTTAGAAAAGCATGAGTAAGGAAGAGATTACATCTAAATGCAGGTATGAGACCAGGGAAAGAATGCAAGAAGAGGATGAATATGTTGATGAGGGAGAGGGGGCATTCGGAGGTTTTGATGCAGCAAACATTGCCCTCCATAAGAGAGTATTAACGTTAAGAGAGAAAATTGGATACATGGATAAAGGAGAGTATGGGAATTAAAGAGAACAAAGAACAGGAAGAAGTTTCAGAACATGAAAGAAAGGCTAAAAAAAGTGGAAGAAAACGAAGCAAAGCTAAGAGCAGAAAACGAGGAACTGAAAAAGGAATTAGCTAAGTAAAGGCAACCCCGCTTAACGAAGGGGTTACGTTCCTAAAAAACCCTTCATTAAGCAAACCAATTATAACAAGTTTGATCCCTGACTGAACTTTCATTGAGAGTAAACATAGCGAGAGTGCATCATAGTACAGTGAAAGATTTAAAGAAAGTAAAAATTATGTAGTTAAACATTTAAGCAGTTTAATTTAAGACTAAATCATTATAATGTACACTAATGTACATATGAGGCTAGTATTGCAAGAGGGGGATAACCCTCAAAATTGGTGAAATTGAGTTACGGGTGGCAACGTGCTCACAAAGGGTGTCAAAAGGTCCTAAGCACGTTGGCCATACCAAAATTGACCATTTGGTGGGTGTTCTGAAGGTCTAAAGTCAAGCGAAATTCACACAAAAAAAAATCAAGACTAAGATTGGAAGTGAGTGCAAGCTGGGGATAACCCGTGGTTGGTGGTAGTGGTGCACGAGCCAATCAACTGCGAGCATCTTGAGCCCCCGCTCAGAATCACAATCTGTTTACTTGAAGGGGGAGGCAGAAAACAACACGGCTTTTAATGTGATCTTTCTACAGAAAATTGTGCCTTGCTTATAAAAGATTGTTCCTGATAATGAACTTAACTGTCTCAAGCCAGTGTAAAGGATAAGAGTCAACCAAAATGATCATACAAATTTTTTCACAAATTTTTCAGGTTAATAGTACTCAACTTTTATTTAAAAAAATACATTATGTAATGCAGTCAGGTAACGTAGTCTTTGTAACATACTACTCGTTTTATCATAAAGTAACGTAATTTCATTGATAACTCATAAATTCTTGGAAAATAAGTGCTGGAGGTAGCGAAACAATTTTTTTCACAAGAAAAAAATTTTGATCACAAAAATTTCTTGGAATTGGTTTATTATACATTACATCAAGAATAAAAAAAAAAAACTAACCTATGAACTTTTTTGGCTAGAACTGTGGGTATAGTTTTTTTTTTTTTTTTTTTTTTTTTTTTAGCAGATGAAAATAAGGTGACAAAACAGAACTCTTCGAGACCTTTATTTTGATGTATGATAATAGCATAGTATGCCCTTCCTTCCATGATAACAAGTGGCTAACTTTAAAGAGATTTTCTGAGAGTAGGGTCATGAGAGTTATCCCCCTCTTGCAATACCAGCCTCATATGTAAGTAACTTTATAATGTTGATGATCTTAAATTTATGAAAGAAGGGAGAGTAGAGCGGGAAATACGCTAGCTGGCAACCTGTGGAAGGTAAACAAAGGGCGCATCATTGTAGATACAAAACTTATGTACCACATTTCCACAAGGCTTTCCATTTTATCTATTGTAGTCACGAGTTCAGGTGTTTTTTTTAGCTTGCAAGGAAGATACGATCTCACCAGCCTTCTTAATAGAGTCTGCTGACTTGAAAATGGTAGACAGCAGATGGAGTCAAGCCATGGTGGAAAGCAATGCTATTAGTTTTCTCGCCTCTCTTGTGTCTGTGAATAATATCCAGCTACACTTCGAGAATAACAGACTTCCTGGTCTTCTTAGCAATGCTAGGCGACATTGCAGCGCATTTTGGTGGCATCTAGAGCGAGGGAAGACGAGCTGCTGCTGACGCTGTTATTGTTTTGAACTAAGGGAGTGAGTGGTGCGTGTTGTCCACAAGATGCGCTGGTGTATTCAAAAGCCTTGCATGATACGGCGGGGCTTTCAAACTTGGAAAAAATTACCTGGACAAAACTTCGTTGAATCGAGTTTGGTGTTCATTAAACGAGCAGATGGTAGTAAAAGGAAACCTTTGTTCTAGTGAAATTTCATTGTGTGAACCTTCGTTAAGCGGGGGTTGCCAGTACAAGAAACAGATGGAAGAAGGACTCGGTCAAGCCGAGAAAGAAAAAGACGATCTGAAAGATCTAGTAAACAAAGAAGAGGAAAGAGTACAGGACATGATTAAGAAAGAAATACAGGCATGGAGAGTCCAAGATAAGAAAGACAAAGATAATTTTTAGGAAGTGATTCAGGAACAGCTAAAAGAAAGAGATGAGAATATGGCAAACAAAAGAATAGGAGTCCTTAAGGAAAAAGAAAATCTAGTTAGGGAAATTGCAGAAAAGAAAGTGTAATCATATTTGGTCTGAAAGGAAAAAAAAAATAAAATATAGACCAAGAAGGGAAAAAGAGGAAATGAATTCAGTCAAAGACCTACTAAAAAATTTAAATGACGAGGATAGACAGAACTTAGAGGAGGAAGTAGAAGAAATCCACAGAATGGGACCATATAAAAAAGGAACAGTGACCACGGCACGCAGTTGAAAAATGGAGATAGATTCTGACCCTAACTTGGGGAACCTCAGTTGGATAGACACAGATTTTGATAGCATTGACCTTCTGCTTTCACTTCAGTACACACAAAGATCCAGGCCTTTGTTTAGCAGATACCAATACACATGCATGCACACACATGGACACCCCAATTAAGATACTACTAAAATCACAAGCAGCAACAGAAGAAATACTATATAGAACAACAAGACTCAGATAAACAGAAGGTTGCAAGGATATATATATATATATATATATATATATATATATATATATATACAGTAATAGTCCACTTAACGAACAGGATAGGAGGTGTCAAAGCTGTTCAAAGAGCGAAAATTCGTTAAGCGGACGTCATTTTTCCATAGGAAATAATGGAAATAGGGGGGGATGTGCTCTGGGCTGGTCCCCAACATACCACATGGGTTAAAAAAAAAAATTATACATAAGTTTGGCAGCATATTGGGCCACCGGTTTACCACTACTTTTATGATGTCATATGAGTCATTGGAAGTTAGAGGAGCTATGTACAAATTCTCTCACATTCTCGCATTTATGTTCACAAAACATTTCTATTAGCTTTTTACAAACCTTGCCCCCAAGAAAGGATTGTTTTGTAATGCATAAAGTGAAACCTTACATGGAATACCAAAAAATACCAAAAAATAAAGCAGAGAGATGAGCCACAGAGAGGGGAGACTGGCGATGGCCGCTTCTTCTTCTTCTTGTGACCCTTTTAGCCTGCATGTTGTCTTTCCTCATGATATTTGTTTCCACTCCTCTATTGCCTGCTATAATGGATATCATATCTTAGTATTCATATACGCTCATGCCATGAGGATAATCTCGACTCCGTGGCACTGAGTGATAGTGAATTACTAATGAAATACCGCGGTATTTCATTAATAATTCACTGTCACAAGTAGAGCCGAGGATATGGACATTGAGTAAAATTTAGGTTTGGAAATGTTCAGAAGGTATTGGAATTAAGGTTCGCTTTGCTATTTTCTAAAGATTCGAAGGTTCGCAAACAAATGTTCGGAATTAATGTTCGCACCAAAATTTTGAAAATCGGGTTCGCTATTCAGAGGTTCGGAACCCAAAACCGGCGAAGATTCGGGTTCGGATTCGGAACCCAAAAAAAGGTTTGCGCGCCCACCTCTGGTGAAAACATAAACATCATGATGAAAGTAACATGCAAGCAAAAGGGTCACGAGAAGAAGAAGAAACGGCCGAGTGGCTGTGAGTCTCCCGCTTCGTCTGTGGCTCATCTTATCTCTGCTTTATTTTTTGGTATTCCATGTAAGATTTCACTTTATGCATTACAAAACAATCCTTTCTTGGGGGCAAAGTTTTTTAAAAGCTAATAGAAATGTTGTTTTGTGAATATAAATGCATATATAAGACAGTAACACCACCTCCAGAGGTGGTGTTCCCAGCAACCTCAGAGCAACCTGAAAGCAACTTTGTCACCTTCCCTCCAAGCGTTCATGGATGCCATTTCGCTGCAAGAGGTTGCTTTGACGTTGTTAAAGAATCTTGGATCCAGCTCCAGGAGTGCTAGAGACAGGCGGGGAGCCAGCCAATCACAGCTAAAGTACCGCGTTCGGTCCCTCAACCGGCAAATTCAAACCAAGGAAATTCACTAAAACGGATGTGGTTGTAGAAGCAAGGGCAAAAAATAATGAAAGGTCAGAGGAGAAGGAGAAGGCATTTTGGGGGAGAATTCTAGGACACAGGATAAGGAAATGGTATATAAAAGAGAAGACAGAGGAAAAAGTCGAGCAAGTTTAACTAAAGATGATAAGAGCAAGAAATAAAAATTATGTATATGAACATAGATGGGGTTTTATCAAGTAAATTAGAATTAATAGATTACATAAATAAAGAAGAAGCGGATATTGTATGCCTGGCTGAAAGAAAATTAAATGAGGCAATAAAAATAGACATTGATAATAGGTATAATATAAGGAGGAGAGACAGAGTGGGTAAAGGAGGAGGAGGAGTCATGATGATGTTGAGGAAAGAGATGGTAAACCAAGTGGAGTATGGGGAAGGAAAAGCAGAAGTACTGTATATTAAGATGCATATTAATAAAAAGAGTTAACAATCCTTGGAATATATGTGCCACCAAAAACAAATTCATGGACCAATCAAGAATATAAAGACATGATAGATGACACAATAAGGAGTCTAACGAGAGTCATTAAAGAAAGGAGAAAAGTGATATTAGTAGGAGATTTCAACTGTAAGGAGGTGGATTGCGAAAATTATGAAAGTGGTATGGGGGAAGAAGCCTGGGGAGAAAGATTCCTGAATATAATGATAGATAATATGATGGACCAAAGAATAAAGGAAAACACAAGATTCAGAGGAAATGACAAGCCGGCGAGATTGGACCTGGTTTTTAAAAGGGGTATACAAATGAACAATGATATTAGATATAAGTGCCCATTGGGAAAGAGTGACCATGTAATATTAGAAATGGACATAGAAGAGGATAAGGAAAATAGAGACGAATCATACAAAGGAGACCGATTAAACTACAGAAAGGCTGATATTGAGAACCCCAAGAACTATTTCAAAAATATTGACTGGGAGATGGAAAACTTAGAGAGGGTGCAAGAGAAATATAACTTATTTTTGGAAATATACAAAACAGGAGTCAGGGAATATGTCTCGAAATATAGACCTAAAGAAGAAAGAAAGATTGGTTTAACGCAAGGTGTGCTAGGGCAAAGGAGAAAAGAGATGGAGCATGGAAAAGGTGGAGGAAAAATAGAAATCTAGAAAATAAGAAAAACTTTAAGGCAGCGAGAAATGAATATGCTAAGGTGAGGAAGGAAGAGGAAAGAAACTATGAAAACTACATTGTCGAAAAATGTAAGGAGCAACCAAAATTGTTCTACAGATTCATAAATGGAAAAATAAGGCAAAAAGAAACAATAGAAAGGTTAAAAGGAGAGCACAGGGTGTTGGAAGACCCTAAAAGTATGGCAGAACTGTTAAATGGTAAATTTCAGGAGGTCTTTACTAAGGAATCCAAATTTGAAAGACCACAGGGTAATAGAGACCGTCTATATGAAAGAGATTAAAGTAACCAAGCTTGAAATAAAAGAGTTGACGACGGAATTTGATGAAGAGAAGGCAATGGAGACCAGATGAAGTCTCAGTCAGCATATTAAAAGAATGTAGAGAAGAACTAGCAAGTCCTATATACATAATAAAATGCTCAATAGAAAATGGAACAGTACCAGTAGAATGGAAAAGAGCTGAGGTGGTTCCCATATATAAGAGCGGAAGGAAGTTTTAAATTACAGACTGGTATCACTAACTAGTGTAATATGCAAGATGTGTGAAAGAATAATGAAGAAACAATGGATCGAGTTCCTTGAAGACAACAAATCAATATCAAATAGCCAATTTGGTTTTATAAAAAGACAGTCGTGTGTAACTAATTTACTGAGTTTCTACTCTAGAATAGTTGATAGAGTACAAGAAAGAGAGGAATGTGTTGACTGTATTTATTTGGATTTAAAAAAGGTGTTTGACAAAGTGCCACATGCAAGATTACTGTGGAAGTTAGAGGAGAAGGGTGGCTTAAAAGGAAGCACATTGAGATGGATGGAAAATTGTTTGAGGGGGAGAGAAATAAGGACGGTAGTTAAAGATATGAAGTTCAAGTGGAGAGCAGTAGAAAGCGGAGTGCCACAGGGTCAGTATTAGCACCAATACTTTTCCTCATATGTATAAACAACATGCCAGAAGGAGTGAACAGCTACATAAATCTGTTTGCGGATGATACAAAACTGAGCAGAGTTCTAAAGCAAAAAGAGGATCGTGAAATACTGCAGGAAGACCTAAATAATATCTAGGAATGGAGTAAATTTGGGAAATGGAATTCAATGTGGACAAAAGACATGTCATGGAAATGGGAAAGGATGAAAGACGATCCATGGGAATCTATAAGATGGGAAATGGGAGTAGAACTGGAAAATAAAAAAGGAAAAGGACTTACGAGTGATGATGAAATAAAACAATCAACTGGTAAGCCATATTGATAGAATTTAAAGAGAGACATTAAATTTGCTAAGGAATATTGGAGTAGCATTTCACTACATGGACAAAGAAATGATGAAGAAACTGATAAGTACTATAATAAGACCCAGATTGGAATATGCAGGAGTAGTGTGGAGCCCTTATAAAAAGAAACACATAAGGAAGTTGGAGAGACTACAAAAAATGGTTACATGAATGGTTCCAGAATTTGAAGGGATGACATATGAAGAGAGACTAAAGTCTATAGATCTACCAACCCTGGAACAGAGAAGGGAGACAGGGGATCTGATACAAGTTTATAAATTGACCAACGGAATGGACCAAGTGGATAATGACAAACTGATCCTGAGAGAAGAATATGACATTCGAAGCACAAGATCGCATAGTAAAAAGTTGAGAAAGGGAAGATGTCTGAGAGATGTTAAAAAATATAGTATCCCACAAAGATGTGTTGAGACATGGTACAGTTTGAGTGAAGAAGTGGTGTCAGCAACGAGTGTGTATAGTTTTAAAGAAAAATTGGATAAGTGTAGATATGGAGATGGGGCCACACGAGCATTAAGCCCAGGCCCTTTAAAACTACAACCAGGTAAATACAAGGTAAATACACATACATACATACACACACACACACACACACACACACACACACACACACACACACAGTGGTTAGAGCGCTGGCTTCAAAGCCAGATAACCGGGTTCGATTGGCCGGGTGGAGATATTTGGGTGTGTCTCCTTTCACGTGTAGCCCCTGTTCACCTAGCAGTGAGTAGGTACGGGATGTAAATCGAGGAGTTGTGACCTTGTTGTCCCGGTGTGTGGTGTGTGCCTGGTCTCAGACCTATCCCAAGATCGGAAATAATGAGCTCTGAGCTCGCTCCGTAGGGTAACATCTGGCTGTCTCGTCAGAGACTGCAGCAGATCAAACAGTGAGTGAACACACACACACACACACACACACACACACACACACACACACACACACACACACATTATTAAAAACGGTAAGAGATCTGTTAAAAAATCTAAATGATGAAAAAAAAGACCTACAAGAAGAAGTGGAAGAGATCCATAGACTGGGTCCGTATAAGGAAGGAGTAAGGAGACTGATTAAAGTAGTACTGAAGTTACAACAATCTGCAGAGGACATCTTATATAGAACATCAAAATTAAGAGAGATAGAAGGTTGTAAAGAGGTGTATGTAAGAAAAAATAGAAATGAGGAAGAGAGGAGAAGATATAAGGAATTGTTGTAAGTGGCGAGAAGAAAAAATGATGAACGGTCTGAAGAGGAAAAAGAAAAGTTTTTTTGGAGAGTTATAGGAGAGAGAGTCAGAAAGTGGTATGTGGAGAGAAGGAATGCGGAGGAACCCCTAGAGGGAGCAGTGGGTGGATCGCAATATATACTAATATAGATGGGATACTGTCAAGCAGATTGGAATTGCAAGACTATATGATGGTGGAGAAGCCTGATATAGTGTGTTTGACTGAGACAAAATTACATGAAAAAACAAAGGTAAATTTGGATAATAAATATAATATATGGAGAAAGGATAGAGAGGATAAAGGTGGAGGAGGAGTTATGATTATGACGAAGAAGGAGATAAATGTGGATAAGGTTTGGTATGGGAAGAACAACGCAGAAGTGATAAGCATAAGGTTAAAAAGTGATGGAAAAGAATTAATAATCATGGTGACCTATGTACCTCCTAAAACAAATTTTTGGACATTAAGGGAAAACAACAATATGATCAAGGATACTTTACAGAATTTGGAAAGTGTATTAACTGGAAAAAGAAAGGTGATACTAATAGATTTTAATTGTAAGGAGGTGGATTGGGAGAATCTAGTAAGTGGTGTTGGAGAGGAAGCATGGGAAGAGAGATTCCTTAATCTAATGATGGAAAATATGATGGAACAGAGGGTGAAAGAAAATACTAGATATAGAGGAGATGATGAACCGGCTAGACTGGATTTGGTGTTAACACGAGAAGTGTACCTATGTGGGGATATACAAAACAAATGTCCATTGGTGAAGAGTGATGATGTGGTTATGGAAATGCAGATGGCAATAATACAGCGAAGGAAAGATGAGACATACAGGAGTGGTAGATTGAATTATAGAAAGATGGACACAGAAAGTTTGAAAAATTATTTCCGAACATTAGATTGGGAGATGTTACAAAGCAGAGAAGTGCAAAAAAAATATGAGATTTTTACGAAATATTATAAAGGAGTTATGAAATTTGTACCAAAGTATAAACCGAGAGAGAAAGGAAGAAAGGATTGGTTTAATACAATTTGTGTTAAGGCTAAAGAAAAGAGAGATGTGGTTTGGAAAAGATGGAAAAAGAGCAGGAATATACTAAATAAGGAGAATTATAGAGTGGTGAGAAATGAGTATGTGAGGGTAAGGAGGGAGGAAGAAAGAAAATTTGAAAAAGATATTGTAGACAAGAGTAAGGAACATCCAAAATTGTTTTACAGGTTCATAAATGGTAAACTTAAAAGAGAGAGTCCATTGAAAGATTAAAAGGAGAGCAAGGGATAGTAGATGACCCTAAGAATATCGCGAATTGCTAAATAATAGGTTTCAACAAGTATTTACTAAAGAAACAATGTTTGTAAAGCCTCAGAATGTAGAAGGAAATGTGCACATGGATGACATTAAGATACCTAAAAGGAGTTATATAAAATGTTGGAGGAACTTAAAGATGATAAAGCGATGGGACCAGATGAAGTTTCAGGCAAATTATTGAAGGAATGTAGAGAAGAATTGATAGATCCATTATATGATATTATAAGGTGCTCATTAGAAACAGGGAAGTACCAGGTAGAGTGGAAAGAGCTGAAGTGGTGCCCATTTATAAGGGAGGCAGTAAGGAAGAGCCTCTTAACTATAGACCTGTGTCTTTAACAAGTGTGGTCGGTAAGATTTGTGAGAGGGTGATAAAGAAATATTGGATACGGTTCCTGGAGGATCATAAGTTATTATCGGATCATCAATTTGGCTTTAGGAAAGGGAGGTCATGTGTAACAAATCTACTGAGCTTTTATTCAAGAGTGGTTGACAAAATACAAGAGAGAGAGGATGGATGGACTGTGTATATTTGGATTTAAAAAAGCTTTTGACAAGGTACCTCACATGAGACTGCTATGGAAATTAGAGATTTATGGAGGACTGAAGGAAAAGTGTTAAAGTGGATGGAAAACTACTTGAGATGGAGGAGATGAGAACGGTAATAAGGGATGCAAAGTCGGACTGGTTGGTGGTGGAGAGTGGAGTCCCACAAGGTTCAGTGCTGGCACCAATACTTTTCCTTGTCTATATTAATGATATGCCAGAGGAGTAAACAGTTATATTAATTTGTTTGTGGATGATGCGAAGTTGTGTAGGTGTGTGAAGAGTGAAGAAGATTGTGAAATTTTACAGGCAGATCTGGATAGGATTTGGGAGTGGAGCAAGAGGTGGGAGATGGAATTTAATCTGAGCAAAAGTCATGTGATGGAGATGGGGAAGAGTGGAAGACGGCCAAGAGGGTCATATAAGATGGGTGAAGGAGTAGTGTTGAAAAAGGTGGAAAAGGAAAAGGATTTGGGAGTGATAATACAAGACCATGGGCAGTTTGAGGCTCATATTGACAAGATGTTTGGAGAAACATATAATTTGATTAGAAATATTGGATTAGCCTTTCATTATATGGATAAAGATATGATGAAGAAATTAATTAGTACGGTAATTAGACCAAGATTGGAATATGCTGGGTGGTTTGGTCCCCTTATAAAAAGAAGCATATAAGGAAGTTGGAGAGATTGCAGAGAATGGCAACAAAAATGGTTCCGGAATTGGCAGAAATGACCTATGAGGAGAGATTAAAAGAAATGAATTTGCTTACCTTGGAACAAAGAAGAGAAAGAGGAGATTTAATACAGGTTTATAAACTGTTGAACGGTCTGGATGAAGTGGATAAAGAGCAAATGATGTTGAGAGAGGAAAATTTAAATAGAACTACAAGATCGCATAGTAAAAAGATAGTCAAGGGAATATGCTTGAAGGATGTGAAGAAATATAGTTTCCCACAAAGATGTGTGGAGGTGTGGAATAGTTTGAGTGAGGAGGTGGTGTCAGCAAGGAGTGTGCATAGTTTTAAAGGAAAGTTGGATGTGTGTAGATATGGAGACAGGGCCACACGAGTATAATACCCAGACCCTGTAAAATTACAACTAGGTGAATACACACAGGTCACTATGAGCCCTGCTCAAACCCTGCAACATACAACTAGGTAAATACACACACATGCAATAACAAAGGATAGCACTAAAATAGCAGAAAGTTTCATGAAACTCATACAGCTGTTGCTTTGCATACAAAAGTTAGCTGAAGACTGACCTGGAGCAAATGCATAGCGAGGTCAGTATCAAGCTGACATGTGTACAAATGGTGAATTAAATTTTAAGAAAAAAAGTTGGGCAAATTGCAAGTTGTAGGATTAGTGAGGTTTAACTTGATAAATGGTTTCAGTGTATTATGTTTAGCAATGCACACAACTAGACAGTATGATAGTTCACTGTAACAAGCTACAGATCTTAATGAGGAGCTGGAGTATAATATCAATGAATATAATAGCTTTAAGGTAACATTTTCCACATTTGAAAGTATTTCTATACATCATGAGAAATAGTAACTGAAATATTTGTATAGAGTATTTTCTTGTATCCAAAATAGGGGTTACAGGAGTGATGTGACTGTCTAAGATGATGTTACACAGGAATTTGCATTTTTTTTATTTTTTATTTTATTTTACTGAAATTACTAATTTTGCATTGCTGGTCAGAAGAATGTTAGATGACTTGTGAACACCTACTAGTATAAATTGATATTTTCACACAAAAGTAAAATTGCAGAAATGTCATATGGAAAATATGACTCACCTTTTTGATCCAGGTAGTATTTGAGTACACACTTGTATAAGAAGGAATACTGGACCTGCAAGAGGCAAAACTAAGTTATCATTGCATAATCTATTCTAACAAAATATGCAGCTCAGTCTAGTGCATAATTTAACCTGACCAAAATATGCTGCTCATTCTGTAGATTAATAATTGAACAATGAAATGACTGAATATAGTTGTGCATGTTATATGCCATGTTCTGTGACTATATTTAATACCATAGCCCAGAGGTCAGCAACCTTTGGCACACATGCCAGACTTGGCACACCAAGTGCTAGCCTATGGCATGGCATATGATTCAAAAGAGCAAAGAAAAAAGTTAAACAAAATTTTTAGAGTTTATATCCTTACTTTTATCATGATTAAAATTTTCTTATGATTCTGAAGAATTATTCCCTGTAATACACAAAATTAAAATGAAAATATATCATACACACGATAAGGAGTACAGTGCATAAATACAACGAAATATAGACGAGTATGATACTTGTTGGCCCCGGCTGCTTGGGTCAGTGACTCAGTGTTTCAGCGACTGTTTAGCCATTGTACATAAGTGACTCTTTTTTTTAGTTAACTGTCGTTATGGCTACTACGAAAAAAATCAAGCTTGATGTCCGATCATTTCAGTCATCATGGACAAACGACTGGATTTATTTGGCAGAATGATTGTACTGTGTGTGCTCTCTGCTGTCAAAATGTTGTGTGCTACACATCAAGTGTTGAGAGACACTGAAGCAAACCATGATAAGACTTTCAAAAGATAGTGCAGACAAGGTTCAAGCAATTAATAAAGAAGTATCTCATTACAAGAAATAAAGTAATGTATTTAAAAACATGAGTGCTAGCAAAAGCATTACAACTGACACTACCTACAAGCTACCACTGTGTATTACTAAGCATGGTAAACCTTTTACTGATGGAGATTTCATAAAAGCAACTTTCCTAGAGTGCTCTGAGGTGTTATTTGATGGCGTATCAAACAAACACATGATCATCTCAAAGATAGAAGATATGTCTGTCTCAGCTAGAATCGTGAAGAAACATTTCTAAAGTGGCTGATAATGTGAGTAGCAAACTGCTGCTTTAACAAGTACACCTGTGCTCATTTTGGCCCTGGATGAAAGCATGAATATCAGTGGCATTCCCTGCTTGGTTATTTTTGCCAAGTATAGTGACACAGAGATACACAAGGAACTATGTTGTCTTAAAAGAGAGAAGACATACTGAAGACATTCACTGATCATTTTGAAGACAGGTGTGTTGACATAAGAAAGATTTTTTGTAATTGCAATGGATGGTGCCCCAGCTATGGTAGGAATGAAACATATTTTATTAATATGGTTGAGGAAAAAATTGGTCACCCCCTTCTGAAATTGCACTGTATACTTCATCAAGAAAAATTCATGTGCTAAGATCACAAGATCTCAGCTCTGATCTCAACAAGATCATGACTACTGTTATAAAAGTAGGGAATTTTTGTTTGTTGCACACTCTTCTCTTATGCACAGGCAGTTTCAAGCTTTCCTTGAAGAGGTGGACAGTGCTTACAAAGATATATAGCCTTGCACAGCAATGTTAGGTGACTAAGCTGTGGGAAGGTATTGGAGAGATTTCTGGAATGCTGTGATTAAATCAAGATTTTCCTATCAGAAAAAGGCCAAGACTATCCTGAGCTGGAGGGTAGAGATTGGATTGTGAAACTTATGTTTCTCTCAGACATCACCAAACATCTAAATGACCTAAATTTTCTCTTGCAAAGAGCAGGAAAAACAGTGATGGGTTTGTATGATACTTGGAAGGCCTTTGTTGCAAAACTTGCAGTTTACTCAACACCTATCAAAGCTGGTTCTTTTCATTATTTCAAAAACTTAAGGAACTTATCTGCAGTTCATCCTGTCAACACTATTGATCTTCAGGTGTACATTCAACAAAGTCTGAATTCTCAATCAGATTTCAAGATTTCCAACACATAGGCCCAGTGTTTTAATTTTTTAATCAGACCAGACACCTATAAATACAGTGAGTTGGATGCACCTCTCTTTGAGTAGATGGAAACTGAGGTGTTGGAAATGCAGTTTATTAACTTTCCAGCCTCATTATTGTGGTCAGCTAAATCTATAGATCTTTGAGAAATACTGGAAACTAGTATGAATGATCATGCAGCCTCCATTTTAAGTTCCTGGACATAACTGCCTGATGAATTCAATTGCATGAAGAAAGTAGCATTTGCACTGTTACTAGCAATCCACATAACAATGAGTGCAGATATTTTCACACATGAAACATATCCTCAACCCCCATTGCAGTGGATCATTCTGAGGGTTGTGTGAAGCTATCCACCAGATACTCACATGAAATTACAATTTTGGCCAAAGGGAAGCAAAGGCAAGGATAGCATTAATATGGTGAGTATAGATTTTAAAAAATTTACAAAAATGTTGAATTTATGTTATGCATATCCAGGAAAATATATCTTATTTTGATTATAATGGTCACTACATAATATAGATTTATGATTTAAATTTTCGTAGGGTATGGCTGCTACATAGTGCTGAAAAAATCACATCTGTCACGCAAGGTATTAAAATAAAGTGCTGAAAAAATCACATCTGTCACGCAAGGTAGTAAAATAAATTGTATTAATTATCAACTGGCACACTTTGTTCAAAAGATTGCTGACCTTTGCCACAGCCACTCTGCTATTGGTGACTCTTGTTAGATGAATGATTGCTTTTGTGAGGCTAATGAGCATTGTTGCCCACACAATCAATCTAGCTATCTATCTATCTATCTAACTATATATATATATATATATATATATATATATATATATATATATATATATATATATATATATATATATATATATTCTAGTTTATCTCTCAAAATATAAAGTATTTTAAAAATAGTATCTAAGTTATCCCACATGCTTAACCAAACATTTTGAATAGAAAGTAAAATAATATTGGCTATTAGTACCTGAAAAGGTAAAGATTGGGCCAAAGATTTTATAAATGTTTGTAAATTTATATTTTCCACAGAAAATCTTTTTAATTGAATATTGTGTTTTTTTTTTAATGTAAGATAATTCTATTTCCTTTATATATAATTTCATATGAAAAATTTTGTAATATAGTAACAGAAAGCACTTTAAAATGGAAGTATAAGCATGATAAAATCCTTAAGAAAAATATAGAATTGCTCAAATCTAGGGATATGTACACATATAATAAAACAATATATGATATTTCTGTTGTTGGCACTTTCATGTAAGTTGTTCTTTGGAAGGAACAAAAAATTTATATATATGTATATACCTGTGTTTGCACCATGTTGGTACGATATAATCTCATCCTGTATACTGCGTGGAATACATCAATGCTGTCCTGTTCATGCATCTCTTCAATTAGGTTGCTTAGGCCAATGAAGGTACCAGTCCGTCCCACACCAGCACTAGGTAAATTTGGTGAAGAAATTTGTGAGGAATTTTCCTAATGTGAGTAAACAGGAAGGTGGAAAAAGAGAGACATAAGAAGTGGAAGGGAGAGTAGACCAAGAAGGAGTAATAGAAGTATACTTTCTTATCAGTATCAAGGCAATGTTATCATAAATTATGATACTGCATGTCCCACGAGGAAAGTCACATACACACTGAAATCAAAGATTAAGCCATTGTAGGTTAGATATATTCCATGATCAAGTACTTTTAATGCCATGGTTTAAAAGTTAAAGGGCATTTAAATGTGAATGACTTCCTCATACCAGACATCTGTACTAAGCATATTTCATACAAATTGTCAGATTGCCAATAATGTGTAATATTCTAACACAAATCACATCTATGGGTGCTCAGTTTGCTTCCAATTCATACTGTAATGTGGAAGACTCAACACTTTAACATGAGAATGGGCTGCAACAAGCCTCAGAAAAGTCTGTAACTCTGAGCAGGATAACAATCAGGCCACTGGAGGGTGTGGACTGCTGCCTCCATCACCATCTACAGTGATGTTATTTAGCAACTGACATGTGGGGAGTGGGCTGCTGCCACTGTCAGTATTACACCTGCCACTCACTGAGTGAGACATCCCAACCATCTACAGCAATGGTACCTGGTGTGTGTAGTAGTAAGACAGGTGAGTATAAAGATAGAGAAACCTCGGCTGAATCAGAAAACCTTTACTTTCTTACATTTCAACTGCACAGTTTTCTTCAGAGAATGACAGACACAGAGAGCCTAGCTGTATATATATACCGCAGGATCAGATCACCTGGCTGGACATCTGATCAGTGAGCATGCTGATTGGTCCATTAGTATGAGATCAGGCATGGCCCATGAGAAATGCCATGGCCAATCTTATACTGATGGATCAATCAGCGTGCTCACTGATCAGATGTCCTGTCACGTGATCTGATCCTGCATTATGTATAGAGCTAGGCTCACTGTGTCTGTCATTCTCTGAAGAAAACTGTACAGCTAAAACGTAAGAAAGTAAAGATTTTCTGATTCTGTCAAGGTTTCTCTATCACCTTTATATCAGTACTGAGTGTGCTAGCCCTCACCACTGTGAGTTGTATCTAATGCAGGCCATTAATGAAACTGAATACTCATGCTAGTGGTAACCCAACAATATAATAAGATTTTAGTTCATACCCTCTTAAAAAATTGTATGAATTTCATCTCCAAATCCAGAAGAGCCTCAAACCTGAACAATTTCAGAGATGAGAGAGACTCTGTCTGTTTGTTAAAGCACCTATAATCATGTGTAAAGCACCTGTAATCATGTGTATTAGTACCTAATATGATGTTAGTTCAATCATGATTCTGTAAAGAACTGACCTGCAATGTACAACCACATGGGCACTTTGTGCAGGTACAGCCTCCTTGACAGCCTTCACAAATTTGATCAGTTGGTCTGGGGTATCAGGACAGCCCATGTCAGGCCATGATTCAAATTGGAAGTGACTGATTGAACGCATTTTGTGTATCTGAAAAGTGTCACATCAAATATCTATCAGATGAATGACACGAAAAAAAATATTTGATTCACATATACTTTATAGAATATTAGTTAGTGGTTTGATAGCACATGTCTTTGTAATGATAATTAATATGTATGAATTACTATGGAAACCATTATTTCATCATAGTACAAGTATTGGTATGCAGTAATGTGCATCATTATGCACAATAGTTTATCTATTTTGTCTCTCTCATGGAAGTCTCATTTTTCTTTAATTTTCTGTCAATGTTTGTATACTTGTAATGTCAGTATCATGCATTTTATCACTATTTTCTAAAACTTTGTAACATTAATACAGTATCCAAAGATTTGGCCATGTAGAATGAGTTATAATAAGAGAATTGTATAGCTACTTCCAAATCTAGCACATGACTTCAATGTGGTGTCATTCATTTTTCATACAAAAAGTGAAAATTTGATGGTATGGAATGCAAATCTCAAACTGTATAACCATAAACACATTTTGTAGAAAACAGTTCAACAGTCCTTCAACTTGTGCTTGATTCATAGAAACTGGTAAATGCAACTCAAGTCCTGTTAGCTTTCATTAGTTTAGTAAAAATTTGACTATTTGTTCTGCTATATAATATATATATATATATATATATATATATATATATATATATATATATATATATATATATATATATATATATATATATATATATATGAATGTTTGCCAATGGTAGCAAACACAGTGAGCTATTTGCTTATTGTTTCATCTTGACCAAAATGCATGTGGAATTTATTTAATGATTTGGACATTGCTTTGCATAAAAAAACAGAAAAAAAAATCTTTCCGTTTGCTTTTTTCAAACATTAGTGACACATGTCCAGTACATTTTATATGGGCATTAACCTATTTCTTGACCTAATTGCTGGAATATGTTTTATTCATTTGTTCTACATTGCTAAGAAATGGAAACGTTAAGATTAGGGTGGGTTAGAATTTTTTTTTTTTTTTTTTTTTTTTTACGTTAAGGCCTGTAGCGCCTGTAGGCACACTTGAAGAGTGTATGGGAAGCGCTATTCAGCTTCCGCCCATTAGTGGCATAGGCAATTTTATTTATAGTGGTACTTATATTAGGGCCCATATCACCCCCCAAGCTCTTCTTGGGTGTAACCACCTAGAACCTGGGTACCATGGTCACATGTAGGTAACTTTAAACCACTCGACAAATGGCAAATTTTTTAAGGCTCTACATGGTGGGATTCGAACCTACGTGTGGACGTCTGCCCGATCCCACGCTCACCATCTTACCCAATATGCCACCGCCTCTATTTATACATAACAATAGTTTGCTTTGGTGTACATATAGTCAGTATATAAGTGAAGCAAAATCTGGGTATGAATGAGAATTGCATACCCCACTGAGTCACTGAGTCCTCCTCTGCTAGATGAAGTTCCAAAGCAAGTAATTCATGTCGAAGGAAGCGGTACAGCGTTCCCTCACTATTTCCCGGTTCGACTTTCGCGGCTTTTATACATACTCGTAGATATGTTCTGCAGATTTTTCAATATATCACAGGGTCTGTTGCGTCACTTACAAATACTGTACGTACAGTAATTCGGTAAGTTGGTGTGTAATAACGACGACAATGTACGTAAAGCACTGTACATGTATTGTTCGTATACATATGCAGCCTCACCCAACATCTTCCCTTGTTGTATCCAAGGCCCATAGAATAGAAGGTCGACCTACACACAGCTCTAAGGGGAAAAAAGCTGGGGCTAGTGACGTCAGCGGGTTCACCAAAAGGGGAGCTTCCTCCCAGGACGTATCTTTCTTGCATGGACACCTCATGCTCTCCCTCTGCCTGGCACAGGAGACAAGTTTTGTGAAGGCTTCTCTGCCTCCTATTACTGCCCCACACCCTCTACTTGTCAGCAGGTCTCTCTCTCTCTCTCTCTCTCTCTCTCTCTCTCTCTCTCTCTCTCTCTCTCTCTCTCTCTCAACTGTCAGAGCACTCTTTCTCTGACCATTGTATCATTATCATATTTAATGATATCAATACTCTTGCTGTTATTAATTACTATTATTATTATCAATACTATTATCAAACTTTTGCTCTTATTATTATTAATATCAATATAATGTTGCAGCTTTTTATTATTATTATTATTATTATTATTATTATTATTATTATTATTATTGTTATTATTATTTCATTTTTACGTTACATATATAACTGAGGCAATTTATATCTACACAAGTAACTGAATGGGGACTTCTCAATAACTAGACATCAGAAATTTACTTCTCAATAACTAGACATCAGAAGTTTAACAATGTCTTAAGGTGCAAAATTACCAAAAAAAAAAAAATAATGGTTTTCATTTATCACATACTACATACTATATATTATATACTACTAATAATCAAAACAGTCATGCACTGCACAACTCGGCATTGTGACTGATGTTGGCGTGGAACAAAGAGAGAATGGGAGAGAGAGAAGCACGTGAATACCTACCAGGCAGCTTGCTAACTGAACCAACGTCCCCGCTCTGACCACTTATGAATCCACTGACGTCACGGATGCGCATATTATACCCATTTTGAATGCCTCGTAGGTCGAACTTCTATTCCATGGGCCTTGGTTGTATCTTGCCAGTCTCATCTACGCTGTTAACTGTTTCGCATACTGTATCTTAGCGTTGTGTTCGCGATAGCTTTTTTTAAGTAGTGATTCGTTAAGCCCTTACAATGCCACCTAAGCCATGTGCCCCTGTGAAAGCTTCCTCTAGTGAGCCCAAGAAGAGGAAGATGATGACCATCAGTGAAAAAGTTAAACTTTTGCATATGATCAAAGAGGGCAGAAGAGGGTGAGTGTTATGTATCGTGAGAGAGAGAGAGAGAGAGAGAGAGAGAGAGAGAGAGAGAGAGAGAGAGAGAGAGAGAGAGAGAGAGAGAGAGAGAGAGTAAATGTATAATTACTGTATAAGGTTTTATAATTAAATAGATTTAAGTAAAATACTGTATATGTAAAGTATAAATGCGGTTTACATATTTTAAACATTCTGGTACCCACATACACATACACCAAAATTCCTAGGGGGGGCAGAGCAAATCCTACTTCGCGGTTTTTCACCTTTCGTGGGGGGTTCTGGTATCCATTAACCCTTAACCCTTCAATACGGTGACGCCTATGTAGGCGTCATGAAGCCCCAGTAGCATATACGGTGACGCCTACGTAGGCGTCATATTTCTTTTCTGAGCTTTCTTCAGTTCAGTTGTCCCATATAGTGTGTTGGATACCAACTACACACGCCGTGTGCTGTCCTTGAAATCCTAGTGCTCCTCCCATCATCCTTGTCTCCACCAATCACTAAAGATAAGCTACATGCATCCCGGATGCCTTGTGTCTAAAATTACCCAATGGCATAGACTGTTCCCATCTCTCTCTCTCTCTCTCTCTCTCTCTCTCTCTCTCTCTCTCTCCTCCCCATCTCCCTTTCCTCCCTCCCCCTCTCCCTCTCGAAAGATAAGTTACATGCGTCCCGCCTTGTAACATTCGTGAAAGGTAAAATTGAAAAACTGTTTGAAAAGTATGGGGGCCTGGAAACGAGTTATGACAATGTAATGAAAGAGTGTGCCGATATGAAGAAGGAAAATGAAGCACTGAAAGAGGAAGTTAAGCTAATTAAAGTGAATTGCGAAAAATGTGGAGAATCTCTAGGAAAAGTGATGGAGAAGCAGGCTGAATGGAAAAAAAGTCAGGAAGTGGAAAGAAAGGAGGTAAATTACAAAGTTGCAAGTCTGGAAAAGGAAATCAAAGAGTCTGGGGAGAAAACTTTGGGCCTTGCTGAAATTATAGATCAACAGATCATAGAAGAGAAGATTGCTGAGAAAGTGGTGAAGGTTATTAAATCAAATGAGACATTGGTGAGGGAAACTGTAGACAAAAAGAGATGTGTGGTGATATTTGGTGTGGAGGAGGATAAGACACCGAGTAAAATGGAGAGAGAGAAAACATAAAAAGGTGATAAATAATATCATTAATGTGGTGCAGGAGGAGGAAAAGACCTAGTACAAGAAATAGAGGACTTCCATAGAATTGGAAAGTTCACAAGAGAAGGTATGAGGCCAATAAGAATCAAACTTAAGTCACAAAAGGATGTAGATGAATTGGTGGAGAAGTCATGGAGGCTAGCCCAGCAGGAAACAACAAGGAAGATTTGGTTGAGAAGAGATCTCGGTGAAAAGGAAAGAGAAATGTTAAATGAGTTGAGAAAAGAGGCTTTGAAAAAAATGAAGAGAGGACAGAAGAGGAGAAGAAAGAGTTTTTCTGGAGAATCTTGGATATGAGACTGAGGAAGTGGTTCATAACCCAGAAAAGTACAATAAGAAAGGACTAAAGAAACTTACGTATGAGCGGAATGTAATGTATTCCAACATAAATGGAGTGATATCGGGATTTTAGAACTCAACGATTACTTGAGGGACAAGAACCCAGATATTGTGGGTCTTACTGAAACAAAACTGAGAGAGGAGAAGACCTGATGATGGTTGGAGAAGGAAATATAATGTTTGGAAAAGAAATAGAGTAGGTAAGATGGGAGGAGGAGTGATGTTGCTGGTTAAAAAGATATAAAGGTGGATCAAGTGAAAGAAGGTATGGGAAAGGCAGAAGTGCTAAAGATCAGAGCAGAAACTAATGAAGGAAAAAGAGGCACTACATAGTGGTGTACGTACCACCTAAGACAAATGCATGGTCAGTACAGGAATATGAAGAAATGATAAGTGATACAGGAACATGTCTGGAAGAAATGTTGGGTGGCTGTGAACGAACTATAATGATGGGAGATTTTAATTGTAAAGAGGTGTGTTGGGAGGACTGGTCAATGGAAGGATCAGAGACAACATGGGGAAATACACTATTGACACTGGCAATGGAAAATGTGTTAACTCAGTGGGTCAAAGAAGATACTAGGTTTGGAGGAGAGGGAGCATCGTCAAGACTGGACTTGGTCTTTAGTACAGAGCCAATGGTCATTGAGGAGATGAGGGTGGAGTGCCCTTTAGCAAAGAGTGATCATGCAGTTTTGGAGTTCAAGGTGATAGATGAAGAGAAATCTAGAAGAAATGAAGAATATAAAGTGGGAAGATGGAATTATGCCAAGACAGATTTTGGAAACCTAAAGAAATTCTTTCAAGAGACAAATTGGATGAAATTCAAGAGTGCTAAGGGAGCAAATGAAAAGTGGAAGGAATTTATAAAAATATACAAAGAAGGTGAGAAAAATTTGTACCAATAAGACAACATAGAGAAGTTGGAAAGCAGGACTGGTTTAACGATAGATGTGAAAAGGCTAGAACAAGAAAAGAGGATGCATGGAAGAGGTGGAGAAGGAAAAGACGGATTAAGCAGTGGGAAAGTTACAAAAGAGCAAGAAATGAATATGTGTTGATTAGAAGAGAAGAAAGAAAGAAACAAGAAAAGGATATAATTGATAAATGTAAAGACCAACCAAGGCTTTTTACAGACATGTGAACAACAACATCAAAAATAGAGAAAGTATTGAAAGTTTAGAAGTAAATGGAGTATGCAGTGAAGATCCCAGGAAATGGCAGAGGCTATGAATGGATGCTTTTGGAAGGTATTCACAAAGGAGACTGCTTTTGACAAACCACTGGTAATGGAACAGAAAGGGATTATGAAGGAGTTTCAAGTAACTGTGGAGGAGATCAAGAATATGATGGGGAGTTTAGAAGTGAGAAAAGCTGTGGGACCTGATGGGGTATCAGGATGGATTTTAAGAGAATGCAGGAGCAACTGGCAGAAAAAGTTTGTGAAGTAATTGATGCCTCATTAAGGGAAGGTGTAGTGCCCCAAGACTGGAAAAGAGCTAACATTGTCCCAATCTATAAATCAGGTAACAAGAGAGACCCATTGAACTATAGACCAGTGTCACTTACAAGTGTGGTAGCTAAGATGTGTGAGAGGGTGGTGAAGAATAGATGGACAGACTTCTTGGAGAAAAATGACATACTTTGTGAGTGTCAATTTGGTTTTAGAAAAGGGCGTTCATGCACGACAAACCTGATATGTTACTATTCGAGGGTGATAGATGTAATACAGGAAAGAGATGGTTGGGCTGATGGAATATATCTGGATTTAAAAAAGGCCTTTGATAAGGTACCACACCGGAGACTGATCTGGAAACTTGAAATGGTAGGAGGAGTGCATGGCAGTTTACTAAAATGGATGGAAGACTTTTTGGTAGGAAGAGAAATGAGAACAATAATTAAGGACAGACCATCAGAATGGGGCTTGGTGGAGAGTGGAGTTCCACAGGGATCAGTGTTGGCACCAGTAATGTTCGCGGTCTACATAAATGACATGGTGGATGGGGTGTCCAGTTATGTGAGCCTATTTGCAGACGATGCAAAATTGTTAAGAAAAGTGAGATGTGACAAAGATTGCGAACTACTCCAGGAAGACTTGGACAGAATATGGAAATGGAGCTGTACATGGCAAATGGAGTTCAACACGACAAAATGCAAGAAAATAGAGTTTGGCAAGAGTGAAAGAAGAATCAGGAGTATGTACAAGATAGGAAATGAAGACATAAAACCAGTCATGAAGAAAAAGACCTTGGGGTGACAATTACCAATGACCTATCGCCAGAGAGACATATAAACAAAATAATTGGAGAAGTATTGAACTTATTGAGGAACATAAGAGTGGCGTTCGTATATTTAGATGAAGAAATGATGAAGAAAATAATTACTGCAATGATAAGACCGAGGCTTGAATATGCAACAATACAGTGGGCTCCGAACTTAAAGAAACACATAAGGAAACTAGAGAAAGTACAGAGGGCTGCAACAAAAATGGTGCCTGACTTAAGAGATTTGACTTATGAAGACAGACTGAAAAGAATGCAACTTCCGACCCTGGAAAACAGAAGAGAAAGGGAGACCTGATAGCAATATACAGAGTGATGATTGGCATGGAAAAATGGATAGGGAAGATCTGTGTATGTGGAATGAAAGAATGTCGAGAGGGCATGGGAAAAAACTAAAAATGGCCACTTATAGGAGAGATGTGAAAAAATATAGCTTCCCTCATAGAAGGGTGGAAGCATGGAATAGTTTAGACGTGGAAGTGGTCAACGCAAGGAATATTCATGATTTTAAGAAAAAGCTGGACATTAATAGATATGGAGACGGGACAACACGAGCATAGCTCTTTTCCCGTATGTTACAATTAGGTAAATACAATTAGGTAAATACACACAGCTCCTTTCCCGTATGTTACAATTAGGTAAATTAGGTAAATACACACACACACACACACACACACACACACACACACGGCCCGGTAGCTCAGTGGTTAGAGCACTGGCTTCACAAGCCAGAGGACCGGGTTCGATTCCCCGGGGTGGAGATATTTGGGTGTGTCTCCTTTCACGTGTAGCCCCTGTTCACCTAGCAGTGAGTAGGTACGGGATGTAAATCGAGGAGTTGTGACCTTGTTGTCCCGGTGTTTGGTGTGTGCCTGGTCTCAGACCTATCCGAAGATCGGAAATAATGAGCTCTGAGCTCGTTCCGTAGGGTAACGTCTGGCTGTCTCATCAGAGACTGCAGCAGATCAAACAGTGAATTACACACACACACACACACACACACACACACACACACACACACACACACACACACACACACACACACACAAATACAAAAACAACAAATTTTCTAATCTCTCTCTCTCTCTCTTTTTATCCGAAGAGAGAAGCGTCCACTTTCCTCTTCGAAGGTGATATAGTGACTAAAAAATAGCAGCATAATACAGTACACAAAGACGACAAGTATGACAAGCTTGCACGAGTTTCCAGCTCAGAGGCGGCACTACCACCCGTATATCATACAGGCGGACTTTTTTAACATCCGGCGCAAAGGGGTTAAAGAAGGGGAGTTGATTTACTTTCCATCTGTTACAACAGGGAAAAATCACACCTGTCAAAAATGCTAAAAATATTTTTTACATATAAAAACATTTTTTTGTGTTATTCTGAGTACAAACATGTAGTTTTTTTACATGTTATTACCTCTTAGAGCAAAGTTATTGCATATAAAAAAATTCATGGCAGAATCCGCCGGTAAGAAATACCCCCCAAAGCTCCGATAACACTGCTCTCTCTCTCTCTCTCTCTCTCTCTCTCTCTCTCTCTCTCTTTTGGGCATTTGAATTTGATGTAAAAGTAGACTTGGAGTTTCATGTCAAGAAAATGTGAACTCAGATATATGAAATGATGTGCAAAACAGGAAAAGAAAAAGAAACCACATATTACAAGTATTGTGGATTTCGATAATAATTGGAATGTGGCAACTCTTATTACCAATAGGATTCACGTGACTTGGCCGACAAAGCACAGTCTTGTAGAGGCAACCATGGATGACTCATCAACGCATAGCTCGAGGGGAATAGGTTACGTGAGGAGGTTTATGAACGTCGCTGTGAGGGTTGGTCTCTGTCTCCAAGATCACTATCAGAATCACTACTGGAGTCTTCAGTTTCTTCTGTCTCAATAAAAAAAAATCACTGTCTTAATTTTCATCACTCCTCAATGTCATTACCGAGTAACTGATATAACATCACTCAGAGTACTGTTTCCTCCCTCCGGGTCACGGGGTTGCCAGATGTTGCCTCGAAATGGGAAAAGATGACCTATTGTGAGAGAACATATGTCTCAAGACTCAAGCAGGCGAACAAGAAAAGATGCCAGATACCTCCACTTGCCCTAGAACCAATAGTGAGGGGGAGAGATTCAAACGTTTAGCGCGGAAAAATCATGATTACATGTACGATCCCCGCCTCTCCGCACGCGACGCTACAATCGTACATATATGATCACCGTACTTTAAGGGTTAACCACGATAGACGAGGGATCACTACATTTCAACAGTTATTCACTGTCACTCAGTGCCACGGAGTCAAGGTGATCCTCATGGCATGATCGTATATGAACACATCTCTCTGAATCTCACTAATTATTTTTCATTCCATCTGGATGCAGGAAAAAGTAACACCCACTTATATTGTGAGTCACCTTGACAAATTTAGAGAAGAGTGAACACGTGTGCATGTACACTCTCTCAAGTTTAAATGGATTATTTCTAAATCATAAATTATTTTCACTTGGACAATGAATTATGAAAATAATGGCATCTACTTACATATTGATCTTACTGAGTGAATCTTACGAAAAAATAATAACATACTGTCTTTCAAAGTTTAAATCCTGATGTATCAAAACGCTATTTTATTTTTTCCTAACCACGAAATAATAACAAAAAAACAATTAGATTACTTTGACACACACGACAGAATTTAGAGAAAAGTTAAACCATTTCTTTTCTCAATATTCAAACTACCCTCTGATATTACGCCATTTTTTTCACTTCACTAAGAAAGAAAAAAAATACTAATACATTAACTCACCCGGGCGAATTTACAGAAAAGAACACAAATTTTCTCTTTTCTAAAATTGAAATCATCCTTGTACATCACACTAAGACTTATTTTCTTTCGCTTATAGATATAAATAAAAAAAACAACAATTACTAATACCTTGACTCACCTGGGCGAATTTACAGAAGAGAGGAGAGGTGAGCATTTACCGTTTCCCAAATATATTCGCGCTGTAGCTTCGCCCTTTTTTCAGGTGACCATCACGCCGGTGCGACTCGCCAGGTAAAACTAACACGTAATAACTCGTGCACACGCGCAAGGACACGGGTAAAATAAATTCCGTTCAACACAAAATTGAGCGTTTTCTCCTGCCACTCTGCTTGTTCTTACCTTTTTGACACCTGCTTCTGGTAATTACTTCGTCTAAAAGTGGAAACTCAAGCAGGGAGGAAACTAGAGAGAGAGAGAGAGAGAGAGAGAGAGAGAGAGAGAGAGCTATAATGGTATCCATTATAGCAGGCAATAAACGAGTGGAAACAAATATCGTGGTGAAAGCGTCACATAAGCTAAAAGGGTCACAAGCAGAAGTGGCCAAGTCACCACGAGTCCCCACCATGTCTGCGACGAATCTCATCTGTTTTATTTTTGTTATTCCATGTAACATTTCACTTTATGCATTACAAAACAATTCTTGCAAAAGAGTAATAAAAATGTTGTTTTGTGAATATAAATGTATATATAAGACAGTAACACCACCTCGAGAGGTGGTGTTCCCACCAACCTGATAGCAACCTCGTTACCATCCGTCCAAGCATTCATGGATGCCATTTCGCAGCAGGAGGTTGCTTTGACATTGTTAAAGTTTCTTGGATCTAGCTCAGGGAGGGCATGGGAGTAAATGCTGCTGCCTAGCAGGATCGACGGATCGTTCGCACAGTAGGTTTGAATACGATTGGGGGCAGCACTGATAGTAGCGAATTCTAGATGATGGCAATCCGGATACGCGGGCAATTATATATATATATATATATATATATATATATATATATATATATATATATATATATATATATATATATATATGCAGTGGTACCTCAAGATATGAAAGCTTTTGTATACGAAAATTTAACTTTACAAAATGATATGCAAAGATTGTTAAAGTTTCTTGGATCCAGCTCCGGGAGGGCTTGGGAGTAAATGTTCCCGCCTAGCGGGATCGAGGGATCGTTCACACGGTAGGTTTGAATACAATTAGGGGCAGCACTGATAGTAGCGAATTCTAGATAATGGCAATCCGGGTACCTCAAGATATGAAAGCTTCTGTATACGAAAATATAATTTTACAAAATTATATGTAAAAAAATTTTCTCTTCATATTACGAAAAATTACTCAGCATATGAAAGATACAAAACGAAACTTGAAATTCCTGCGTGCAGAAAATTTTAAAATTCTCGCCATTTAAAAGCTGAAAAAAAAAATTAAATACCATATTTTACGGCTTGCAAAACACTGGATCTTGGAAGACACCCTAATATTTGAAAGAAATTTCTAAGAAAAAAAAAGTCATTCTCATACAAAAACATTCACCATATACTCGACCACTGAACACAAAAACATAAGAAGCAAGGAGTCTGCAAGACACTATTGTTTCAGCACTTATTACAAGTTTGCTGGAGCACTCGCTACAAATTTAAAACTATATCAATAAAAACACCATAGGTAAATACGTATACACAATAAAACAGTCCATCTCTTCTTGTTTTAATGGCAGGCGACGGCATGTATTGGACGTATTTACATTACGGAATCACCTGTCCAATCGCTGAAACCAAACGTGTCAGTGCTGCAGTTCGTATTCATTTCATTTTCCAATCATGCTTCACAGGCTTTATCATTGTGAATATAATTCTCAAGTGGAGTTTTGACTCTTGCTTGAATGAGTAAGCCACTTGGATGTTCTATTAATAAAAGTATAAAGGCACCTGGCATGTGTGTGCGTTCATGTGCATGTACGTATGTGTTTTGCTATGAGACAAGGGAGCTACACGCTGAGTAGGCTGCAGGAAGGATTATGGTATTGGAAATACTTGTAACAGCTAAGTACTGAGTTTACATAATATAAAAGGCTGAATTAAACAGTACTTAAGCTAATATCATAATGTAATGACTCAACATACAAATCCAGGTTGCTATCAGTCAAGTATCCAAGCTCACTTGTTGGGTGTTGCCTTACAATACAACATTCATCTTGGAAGACGCACTAGTATTGTTCAGGGTATTTTTTAGGAAAAAAGTGCGTCTTGTAAGCCATAAAACACAGTAATAATTTTAAGTGTTACTTTTTGTAACCATCCCTGAGAATATTCACAATCATGTTGTAAATCAAGTTCAGCATAGAAAATTTTTGCCTGCGCCATTATCATCTCCCCAGACACAGGGACGTCACCAGCGCGCCGAAGCTTAAACTACTATGAGAGCACTGTCTAAATCATTGCTTTTACCCTCCCTAAGTGTTCTACGAACCTCCATGTTCTTCTTGCTCTCACACTCACTTTCGCTTTCGGACATCACCTCATTCGAAAGGCAAGGTTCCACATTTTCGTATAATTTTTGTATTACAGGTTGAACCTCCTTAATCTGGTATTCTTTCATCTGGCAACACCTGTAATCCGGCAAAATTTTTGTTTGCCGGAATTTTTTAATTGGCCAGAGTAATTTGGATTCTGGGTCAAATTTGGATCAGTACCACGCTGCCGCTCATTGCAAGCACCACCCCCCCGATGCATAAACATTTTTTTCTGTAATATTTGCCCGTAAACATGGCTTCCAAGCGACTAGGAAGTGATAGTGTTGTGTGCGAACCAAAAAAAAAGTGCAAACATATGACAATATCAGTGCAACAGAAAGTGGACCTATTGAGGAAGCTAGATGAAGGTGTTTCAGTGCGGAGCCTATGCCAACAGTACAACATTGGCTCATCAACTGTCTATGATATAAAAAACCAGAAGAATCAACTTCTCAAGTTTTACAGTGAGTGTGAGAGCAAGAAGAACATGGAGGTTCGTAGAACACTTAGGGAGGGTAAAAGCAATGATTTAGACAGTGCTCTCATAGTAGTTTAAGCTTCGGCGCGCCGGTGACGTCCCTGTGTCTGGGGAGATGATAATGGCGCAGGCAAAAATTTTCTATGCTGAACTTGATTTACAACATGATTGTGAATATTCTCAGGGATGGTTACAAAAATTCAAAACGAGACATGTACATGTACAACTATAATATATCAAAACAATGTTACAGCTACACTTGTATAATGCACGGTAAGTATATAGAGGATGTTTTAGGGACCATCTATAGTTCGGAATTTTCCATGGTCCGGCAAGTCTTAGGTCCGGTGGTTGCCGGATTTGGAAGGTTCAACCTGTATTATTTTTCATTTGTTACTGCATTATGCTCTAATATCTCCTTCATTTACAGGTATTATCAGTTAGGTTAGGTATAATGAATGATTCAAATGTATTTGGCTCTTATTTCATTCTGGTTTTACCCTTATAAAATCTAATGTGGTGTTTTTGTAGAGCTTGGAACGAATTAGGCAATTTACATATAAAATGCGACTCATTATACAAAAAAATCAAGATATGAAAGCCACTCCAGAATGAATTCATTTCGTATCTCAAGGTACCACTGTATACACACACACACACACACTGGTAATGGAACAGAAAGGGATTATGAAGGAGTTTCAAGTAACTGTGGAGGAGATCAAGAATATGATGGGGAGTTTAGAAGTGAGAAAAGCTGTGGGACCTGATGGGGTATCAGGATGGATTTTAAGAGAATGCAGGGAGCAACTGACAGAAAAAGTTTGTGAAGTAATTGATGCCTCATTAAGGGAAGGTGTAGTGCCCCAAGACTGGAAAAGAGCTAACATTGTCCCAATCTATAAATCAGGTAACAAGAGAGACCCATTGAACTATAGACCAGTGTCACTTACAAGTGTGGTAGCTAAGATGTGTGAGAGGGTGGTGAAGAATAGATGGACAGACTTCTTGGAGAAAAATGACATACTTTGTGAGTGTCAATTTGGTTTTAGAAAAGGGCGTTCATGCACGACAAACCTGATATGTTACTATTCGAGGGTGATAGATGTAATACAGGAAAGAGATGGTTGGGCTGATGGAATATATCTGGATTTAAAAAAGGCCTTTGATAAGGTACCACACCGGAGACTGATCTGGAAACTTGAAATGGTAGGAGGAGTGCATGGCAGTTTACTAAAATGGATGGAAGACTTTTGGTAGGAAGAGAAATGAGAACAATAATTAAGGACAGACCATCAGAATGGGGCTTGGTGGAGAGTGGAGTTCCACAGGGATCAGTGTTGGCACCAGTAATGTTCGCGGTCTACATAAATGACATGGTGGATGGGGTGTCCAGTTATGTGAGCCTATTTGCAGACGATGCAAAATTGTTAAGAAAAGTGAGATGTGACAAAGATTGCGAACTACTCCAGGAAGACTTGGACAGAATATGGAAATGGAGCTGTACATGGCAAATGGAGTTCAACACGACAAAATGCAAGAAAATAGAGTTTGGCAAGAGTGAAAGAAGAATCAGGAGTATGTACAAGATGGGAAATGAAGACATAAAAACCAGTCATGAAGAAAAAGACCTTGGGGTGACAATTACCAATGACCTATCGCCAGAGAGACATATAAACAAAATAATTGGAGAAGTATTGAACTTATTGAGGAACATAAGAGTGGCATTCATATATTTAGATGAAGAAATGATGAAGAAAATAATTACTGCAATGATAAGACCGAGGCTTGAATATGCAACAATACAGTGGGCTCGAACTTAAAGAAACACATAAGGAAACTAGAGAAAGTACAGAGGGCTGCAACAAAAATGGTGCCTGACTTAAGAGATTTGACTTATGAAGACAGACTGAAAAGAATGCAACTTCCGACCCTGGAAAACAGAAGAGAAAGGGAGACCTGATAGCAATATACAGAGTGATGATTGGCATGGAAAAATGGATAGGGAAGATCTGTGTATGTGGAATGAAAGAATGTCGAGAGGGCATGGGAAAAAACTAAAATGGCCACTTATAGGAGAGATGTGAAAAATATAGCTTCCCTCATAGAAGGGTGGAAGCATGGAATAGTTTAGACGTGGAAGTGGTCAACGCAAGGAATATTCATGATTTTAAGAAAAAGCTGGACATTAATAGATATGGAGACGGGACAACACGAGCATAGCTCTTTTCCGTATGTTACAATTAGGTAAATACACACACACACACACACACACACACACACACACACACACACACACACACACACACACATATATATATATATACATATATATATATATATATATATATATATATATATATATATATATATATATATACAGTAAGTCCTCATTATACGGTGGTTCTTTATCTGGTAAATTCACAGTTATGGTATTTGAAAATTACTACCCTCGATTCAATATACGGTAAGAAAAATTCACAGATACAGTATCCACTCATGTCATCCGAGAGGGCCCAGCGCGGGGGAGCAGGGGTGATGACGTCAAGAATGATGAGTACTGACTTTAATTTGACCACCCTTGAAGCCTCTTATCTCTTCCCGTACCCCACTTTTTTTTACTGCATTACATATTACTGACATGCATTACTAATTAGATGGAATATTAATGTAATGGAATATTAAAGGGTCTATTGTAAGCACAAATACATTCATAATAATTATGGCAAATACTTAAAGCCTACTACCAGCGGCAAACCATGCAGCAACTGATAAAGGGCACAGATGGGCCTGGCAAGTCCACTATCAGTGAATGGTGGAAGTGATAACATCAAGAGTTAGATAACATCAAGTCATCTTGGGACGAAGTGAAGACGTGTACCATGAACTTAGCGTGCAATAAAGTATGGCCAGAATGCACGCATGACTTCCCAATCTTTGCTGAAGACAACATCAGTGCGATCAGAAAAGACTTAGTAAATCTGTCTGTGATCTAACACTTATTTAATTTGGAGATAAGAGAATCTATGGCCCCCTCTCCCCCTGTACATACGTCTAGGCCAGTCTCCAACTCCTTTTTTATAGTAGAGTCTGCGAGCTGCTCAGATGCGTGTGTCCTGCTTGATAGCTGCGCTATGTGTGTGTGTGTGTGTGTATGTGTGTGTGTGTGTGTGTGTGTGTGTGTGTGTGTGTGTGTGTTTACCTAGTTGTAGTTTTACAGGACCTGGGCTTTACGCTCGTGTGGCCCCATCTTCATATCTACATTTATCCTATTTTTTCTTTAAAACTATGCACTCTTTCCTGACACCACTTCCTCATTCAAACTGTTCCAAGTCTCAACACTTCTTTGCGGGAAACTATATTTTTTAACATCTCTCACACATCTTCCCTTCCTCAATTTTTTACTAAGCGATCTTGTGCTTCAAATGTCATATTCTTTTCTCAGGATCAGTTTGTCATTATCTACTTGATCCATTCTGTTAATCAATATAAACTTGTATCAGATCCCCTCTCTCTCTTCTCTGTTCCAGGGTTGGTAGATCCATAGACTTTAGTCTCTCCTCATATGTCATCCCTTCAAATTCTGGAACCATTCTTGTAGCCATTTTTTGTAGTCCCTCCAAATTCCTTGTGTTTCTTTTTATGGGGGTCCACACAATTCCTGCATATTCCAATCTGGGTCTTATAATACTTATCAATTTATTCATCATTTCTTTGTCCATGTAGTGAAATGCTAATCCAATATTCCTTAGCAAATTAAATATCTGAAAATTCTATGAATATGGCTTACCGGTTAATTGTTTTCTTCCATCGCCACCGGTTGATTGTTTTCTTCCATCGTCACTCCCAAGTCCTTTTCCTATTTTACTTTCTTCATTTCTACTCCATCTCCCATCAAATAGATTCCCACTGGTCATCTTTCACTCTTTCTCATTTCCATGACATGGCTTTTGTCCACATTGGATTCCATTTCCCACTTTTTACTCCATTCCCAGATCTTATTTAGGTCTTCCTGCAGTATTTCACAATCCTCTTTTTGCTTTATAACTCTGCACAGCTTTGCATCATCCGCAAACAGATTTACATAGCTGTTCACTCCTTCTGCCATGTCCTTTATATATACATGAAAAAAGTATTGGCGCCAATACTGACCCCTGTGGCACTCCACTTTCTACTGTTCTCCACTTGGACTTCATATCTTTGACTACCATCCTTATTTCTCTCCCCCTCAAATAATTTTCATGAAATCAATTATTAAAGAATAATGAGTGAAAAAGATATTCCATCCAAGTGCAGACATGAAAATAGAGAAGGGGCTGATGATGACTATGTCGGTGAGGGAGAACGCGTATTCGAAGGGTTCGATACAACGACAACTTCACTACTTAAGAGAGTGTCAAATATTGAATGTAAACTAGATAAACTGATAAAGGAGAAGATGGAAATGAAAGAGAATAAAGAACAGGAAATGGAGTTTATAAGACTGCGAGAAAGGATAAGAAAAGTGGAAGAAAATGAAGCTAGGCTAAGAGCGGAAAACGAAGAACTAAACAAGGAAGTAGCTAACTACAAGAAGCAGATGGAAGAAGGACTCGGTAAAGCCGAGAAAGAAAAGGAGAAGCTGAAAGATCTAGTAAACAAGGAAGAGGAAAGAGTACAGAACGTGATTAAAAAAGAAGTACAAGCATGGAGAGTCCAAGATAAGAAAGATAAGGCCGATTTTCAGGAGGTGATTCAAGAACAACTTAAAGAAAAAGAAGAAAATATGACAAACAAAATGATAGGAGTCCTCAAGACAAAAGAAAATCTAGTTAGAGAAATTGCAGAAAAAAAGAAGAGTGTAGTCGTATTTGGAATAAAAGAAAAAAATATAAAATATAGACCAAAAAGAGAAAAGAAGAAATGAAATCAGTCAAAGACCTACTGAAGAATCTTAATGACGAAGATAGGCAGAACTTGGAAGAGGAAGTAGAAGAAATAAACAGAATGGGACCATATCAAGAAGGAAAAACGAGACCAATTAAAATATTACTAAAATCACAAGCAGCAACAGAAGAAATATTATATAGAACAACAAAACTTAGAGAAACAGAAGGCTGCAAGGATATCTATATAAAGAAAAATAGAAATGAGGAAGAAAGGAAGAGATACAATGAACTGGCAGCAGCAGTAAGGAAAAGAATAATGAAAGGTCAGAAGAGGAGAAAAAGGCATTTTTTTGGAGAATTCTAGGAGACAGGATAAGGAAATGGTATATAAACGAGAAGGAAGAGAAAAAGTGGAACAAGTTTAACTAAAATGATAAAGGCAAAAGACTAAAAATGATGTATACGAACATAGACGGGTTTTATCAAGTAAATTAGAATTAAGAGATTACATAAGGAAAGAATAACCAGATATTGTATGCCTGGCTGAAACAAAACTAAATGAGGAAATCAAAATAGTCTTGGATGATAGGTATAATGTATGGAGAAGAGACAGAGTGGGTAAAAGAGGAGGAGGAGTCATGATAATGTTAAGGAAGGAGATAGTGATCAATCAAGTGGAATGTGGGAAGGAAAAGCAGAAGTATTGTATATTAAGATGCATATTAATAAAAAGAGATAACAATCATTGTAACATATGTGCCACCAAAACAAATTCATGGACCAATCAAGAATATAAAGACATGATAGATGACACAATAAAGAGTCTAATGAGAATCATTAAAGAAAGGAGAAAAGTGATATTAGTAGGAGATTTCAACTGTAAAGAAGTGGACTGGGAAAATTATGAAAGTGGTATGGGGGAAGAAGCCTAGGGAGAAAGATTCTTAAACCTAATGATAGACAATATGATGGACCAGAGAGTAAAGGAATGCACAAGATTCAGAGGAAACAACGAGCCGGCAAGATTGGACCTAGTTTTACAAGGGGTATACAAATGAATGACGATATAAGATATAAGTGCCCATTGGGAAAGAGTGACCATGCAATATTAGAAATAGATATAGAAGAAGGAAAGGAAGATAGAGACGATTCATACAAAGGAGACCGATTAAATTACAGAAAGGCTGATATTGAGAATCTCAAGAACTATTTTAAAACGTAGACTGGGAGGAGATGGAAAACTCAGAGACAATGCAAGACAAATATAACTTATTTTTGGAAATATACAAAACAGGAGTCAGGAATATGTCCCAAAATATAGACCAAAAGAAGAAGGAAAGAAAGATTGGTTTAATGCAAGGTGTGCTAGGGCAAAGGAGAAAAGAGATGGAGCATGGAAAAGGTGGAGGAGAAATAGGAATCAAACAAACAAGGAAAACTTCAAGGCAGCGAGAAATGAATATGTTAAGGTGAGGAAGGAAGAGGAAAAGAACTTGAAAAAGATATTGTCGAAAAATGTAAGGAGCAACCAAAATTGTTCTATAGATTCATAAATGGAAAAATTAGGCAAAAAGAAACAATAGAAAGGTTAAAAGGAGAGAACGGATGGTGGAAGACCCAAAAGTATGGCAGAACTATTAAATAAAAATTCCAGGAGGTCTTTACTAAAGAATCCAAATTTGAGAGGCCACAGGGTAATAGAGAGACAATCTATATGAAAGAGATTAAAGTAACCAAGCTTGAAATAAAAGAGTTAATGAAGGAACTGGATGAAGAGAAGGCAATGGGACCGGATGAAGTCTCAGGCAGAATACTGAAAGAATGTAGGGAAGAACTAGCAAGTCCTATATACAACATCATAAAATGCTCAATAGAAAATGGAACAGTGCCAGTAGAATGGAAAAGAGCTGAGGTGGTTCCCATATATAAGAGTGGAAGGAAAGAAGAACCTTTAAATTACAGACCGGTATCACTAACTAGTGTAATATGCAAGATGTGTGAAAGAATAATAAAGAAACAATGGATCGAGTTCCTTGAAGACAACAAATTAATATCAAATAGCCAATTTGGTTTTAGAAAAGGACGGTCTTGTGTAACTAATTTATTGAGTTTCTATTCTAGAATAGTTGATAGAGTACAAGAGAGAGAGGATGGGTTGACTGCATCTATTTGGATTTAAAAAAGGCGTTTGACAAAGTGCCACACGCAAGATTACTGTGGAAGTTAGAGGAGAAGGGTGGCTTAAAAGGAAGCACATTGAGATGGATAGAAAATTATTTGAGGGGGAGAGAAATAAGGACGGTAGTTAAAGATATGAAGTCCAAGTGGAGAGCAGTAGAAAGCGGAGTGCCACAGGGGTCAGTATTGGCACCAATACTTTTCCTCATTTATATTAACGACATGCCAGAAGGAGTGAACAGCTACATAAATTTGTTTGCGGATGATACGAAACTGTGCAGAGTTATAAAGCAAAAGGAGGATTGTGAAATACTGCAAGAAGACCTAAATAAGATCTGGGAATGGAGTGGTGGGAAATGGAATTCAATGTGAACAAAAGCCATGTCATGGAAATGGGAAAGAGTGAAAGACGACCTGTGGGAATCTATAAGATGGGAGATGGTGTAGAACTGGAGAAAGTCAAAAGGAAAAGGACTTAGGAGTGACGATGGAAGAAAACAATCAACCAGTAAGCCATATTGATAGAATTTTTAGAGAAACATATAATTTGCTGAGGAATATTGGAGTAGCATTTCACTACATGGACAAAGAAATGATGAAGAAATTGATAAATACTATAATAAGACCTAGATTGGAATATGCAGGAGTAGTGTGGACCCCTCATAAAAAGAAACACATAAGAAAATTGGAGAGGCTACAAAAAATGGCTACAAGAATGGTCCCAGAACTTGAAGGGATGACATATGAGGAGAGACTAAAGGCTATGGATCTACCAACCTTGGAACAAAGAAGGAGAGAGGAGACCTGATACAAGTCTATAAATTGATCAACGGAATGGACCAAGTGGATAATGAGAAACTGATCTTGAGAGAAGAATATGACATCCGAAGCACAAGATCGCATAGTAAAAAGCTGAGAAAGGAAGATGTCTGAGAGATATTAAAAATATAGTTTCCCGCAGAGATGTATTGAGACGTGGAACAGTTTAGATGAAGAAGTAGTGTCTGCAACGAGTGTGCACACTTTTAAAGTAAGATTGGATAAGTGTAGATATGGAGACAGGGCCACACGAGCATAAAGCCCAGGCCCTGTAAAACTACAACAACTAGGTAAATACACACACACACACACACACACACACACACACACACACACACACACACACACACACGGGACATCGTCGATGGCGGAGGTGGTCGCTGAGCTCCAGAGCAATCATCTATAATTCTACAGTTACCTAAGAGTAACCAAGGTGGGAAAGGAGCTGGTAATGTTTGTCCCGTCTCCATATAGTCATGTTAACTGTTGATTAGCAAAATAATGTCCAGTGAAGGTAAATATAAACTGTAGCCTGCGTTTGAGCCATCAGCTGGTTTGTTTACGTCTGCGCAACATGGCGGCCGTGAACTCGAAAGAGGAATCAGACTTCACAGGGTTTCAAGGAATAATGGAGAAGAGCGCTTATGTGAAGAAAATTCTGGAGTTAGAAGGTAAAATTGAAAACTGTTTGAAAAGTATGAGGGCCTGGAAACGAGTTATGACAATGTAAAGAGAGACTGTGCCGATATGAAGAAGGAAAATGCAGCACTGAAAGAGGAAGTTAAGCTAATTAAAGTGAATTGCGAAAAATGTGGAGAATCTCTAGGAAAAGTGATGGAGAAGCAGGCTGAATGGAAAAAAGTCAGGAAGTGGAAAGAAAGGAGGTAAATTACAAAGTTGCAAGTCTGGAAAAGGAAATCAAAGAGTCAGGGAGAAAACTTTGGGCCTTGCTGAAATTATAGATCAACAGATCATAGAAGAGAAGATAGCTGAGAAAGTGGTGAAGGTTATTAAGTCAAATGAGACATTGGTGAGGGAAACTGTAGACAAAAAGAGATGTGTGGTGATATTTGGTGTGGAGGAGGATAAGACACCGAGTAAAATGGAGAGAGAAAAACATAAAAAGGTGATAAATAATATCATTAATGTGGTGCAAGAGGAGGAAAAGACCTAGTACAAGAAATAGAGGACTTCCATAGAATTGGAAAGTTCACAAGAGAAGGTATGAGGCCAATAAGAATCAAACTTAAGTCACAAAAGGATGTAGATGAATTGGTGGAGAAGTCATGGAGGCTAGCCCAGCAGGAAACAACAAGGAAGATTTGGTTGAGAAGAGATCTCGGTGAAAAGGAAAGAGAAATGTTAAATGAGTTGAGAAAGGAGGCTTTGAAAAAATGAAGAGAGGACAGAAGAGAGAAGAAAGAGTTTTTCTGGAGAATCTTGGATATGAGACTGAGGAAGTGGTTCATAACCCAGAAAAGTACAGCAAGAAAGGACTAAAGAAACTTACATATGAGCGAAATGTAATGTATTCCAACATAAATGGAGTGATATCGGGGATTTTAGAACTCAACGATTACTTGAGGGACAAGAACCCAGATATTGTGGGTCTTACTGAAACAAAACTGAGAGAGGAGAAGACCTGATGAAGGTTGGAGAAGGAAATATAACGTTTGGAAAAGAAATAGAGTAGGTAAGATGGGAGGAGGAGTGATGTTGCTGGTTAAAAAAGATATAAAGGTGGATCAAGTGAAAAAAGGTATGGGAAAGGCAGAAGTGCTAAAGATCAGAGCAGAAACTAATGAAGGAAAAAGAGGCACTACATAGTGGTGTACGTACCACCTAAGACAAATGCATGGTCAGTACAGGAATATGAAGAAATGATAAGTGATACAGGAACATGTCTGGAAGAAATGTTGGGTGGCTGTGAACGAACTATAATGATGGGAGATTTTAATTGTAAAGAGGTGTGTTGGGAGGACTGGTCAATGGAAGGATCAGAGACAACATGGGGAAATACACTATTGACACTGGCAATGGAAAATGTGTTAACTCAGTGGGTCAAAGAAGATACTAGGTTTGGAGGAGAGGGAGCATCGTCAAGACTGGACTTGGTCTTTAGTACAGAGCCAATGGTCATTGAGGAGATGAGGGTGGAGTGCCCTTTAGCAAAGAGTGATCATGCAGTTTTGGAGTTCAAGGTGATAGATGAAGAGAAATCTAGAAGAAATGAAGAATATAAAGTGGGAAGATGGAATTATGCCAAGACAGATTTTGGAAACCTAAAGAAATTCTTTCAAGAGACAAATTGGATGAAATTCAAGAGTGCTAAGGAGCAAATGAAAAGTGGAAGGAATTTATAAAAATATACAAAGAAGGTGAGAAAAATTTGTACCAATAAGACAACATAGAGAAGTTGGAAAGCAGGACTGGTTTAACGATAGATGTGAAAAGGCTAGAACAAGAAAAGAGGATGCATGGAAGAGGTGGAGAAGGAAAAGACGGATTAAGCAGTGGGAAAGTTACAAAAGAGCAAGAAATGAATATGTGTTGATTAGAAGAGAAGAAAGAAAGAAACAAGAAAAGGATATAATTGATAAATGTAAAGACCAACCAAGGCTTTTTACAGACATGTGAACAACAACATCAAAAATAGAGAAAGTATTGAAAGTTTAGAAGTAAATGGAGTATGCAGTGAAGATCCCAGGAAATGGCAGAGGCTATGAATGGATGCTTTCGGAAGGTATTCACAAAGGAGACTGCTTTTGACAAACCACTGGTAATGGAACAGAAAGGGATTATGAAGGAGTTTCAAGTAACTGTGGAGGAGATCAAGAACATGATGGGGAGTTTAGAAGTGAGAAAAGCTGTGGGACCTGATGGGGTATCAGGATGGATTTTAAGAGAATGCAGGAGCAATTGGCAGAAAAAGTTTGTGAAGTAATTGATGCCTCATTAAGGGAAGGTGTAGTGCCCCAAGACTGGAAAAGAGCTAACATTGTCCCAATCTATAAATCAGGTAACAAGAGAGACCCATTGAACTATAGACCAGTGTCACTTACAAGTGTGGTAGCTAAGATGTGTGAGAGGGTGGTGAAGACTAGATGGACAGACTTCTTGGAGAAAAATGACATACTTTGTGAGTGTCAATTTGGTTTTAGAAAAGGGCGTTCATGCACGACAAACCTGATATGTTACTATTCGAGGGTGATAGATGTAATACAGGAAAGAGATGGTTGGGCTGATGGAATATATCTGGATTTAAAAAAGGCCTTTGATAAGGTACCACACCAGAGACTGATCTGGAAACTTGAAATGGTAGGAGGAGTGCATGGCAGTTTACTAAAATGGATGGAAGACTTTTGGTAGGAAGAGAAATGAGAACAATAATTAAGGACAGACCATCAGAATGGGGATTGGTGGAGAGTGGAGTTCCACAGGGATCAGTGTTGGCACCAGTAATGTTCGCAGTCTACATAAATGACATGGTGGATGGGGTGTCCAGTTATGTGAGCCTATTTGCAGACGATGCAAAATTGTTAAGAAAAGTGAGATGTGACAAAGATTGCGAACTACTCCAGGAAGACTTGGACAGAATATGGAAATGGAGCTGTACATGGCAAATGGAGTTCAACACGACAAAATGCAAGAAAATAGAGTTTGGCAAGAGTGAAAGAAGAATCAGGAGTATGTACAAGATAGGAAATGAAGACATAAAACCAGTCATGAAGAAAAAGACCTTGGGGTGACAATTACCAATGACCTATCGCCAGAGAGACATATAAACAAAATAATTGGAGAAGTATTGAACTTATTGAGGAACATAAGAGTGGCGTTCGTATATCTAGATGAAGAAATGATGAAGAAAATAATTACTGCAATGATAAGACCGAGGCTTGAATATGCAACAATACAGTGGGCTCGAACTTAAAGAAACACATAAGGAAACTAGAGAAAGTACAGAGGGCTGCAACAAAATGGTGCCTGACTTAAGAGATTTGACTTATGAAGACAGACTGAAAAGAATGCAACTTCCAACCCTGGAAAACAGAAGAGAAAGGGGAGACCTGATAGCAATATACAGAGTGATGATTGGCATGGAAAAATGGATAGGGAAGATCTGTGTATGTGGAATGGAAGAATGTCGAGAGGGCATGGGAAAAACTAAAATGGCCACTTATAGGAGAGATGTGAAAAATATAGCTTCCCTCATAGAAGGGTGGAAGCATGGAATAGTTTAGACGTGGAAGTGGTCAACGCAAGGAATATTCATGATTTTAAGAAAAAGCTGGACATTAATAGATATGGAGACGGGACAACACGAGCATAGCTCTTTTCCGTATGTTACAATTAGGTAAATACAATTAGGTAAATACACACACACACACACACACACACACACACACACACACACACACAGAGAAACCAAAACAATTTACATAAGAAATGGGAGGCTAAAGAAGTGGTGGATAAAACAGACGGAATAGGCATTACATGGAAGAACGAGACTAGGAATGGAATAAAAGTGACTTACATGAACATAGATGGATTTCTGTCTAAGAGGCTAGAATGTATGGATTACCTAAGAAATAACAAACCGGACATAATGTGTGTAGTGGAAACAAAGCTAAGGCCCGAAATAAAGCTAGACTGGTTTGTTGTAAAACACTACAAAGTATGGAGAAATGATAGAAAAATAAAGGAGGTGGTGGTATAATGGTTCTTACTAAGGAAGATCTGATAGTGAAGGAGGTGAACTATAGTAAGAGAAATGAGGAAGTGATAAGTATGCTTATAACAGATGGCAAGAGGGACATTAATATTATAACAGTATACATACCACCCAGAACCAGTGCTTGGGAATATGAACAGTACCAAATGTTGATGAGAAATACTCTAGATAGAATGAAGCAAGAACTCAACAGAAAGGATAGAGTGATGATAGTTGGAGACTTTAATTGCAAAGAAATAGTGTGGGAAGACTACAAAGTGGTGAGTGGGCAGAAGAATTGTTAAAGGTAGCAACAAACAACTTGATGGCACAGTGGGTGAGATCACCAACAAGGTGCAGGGGACAAGATGTTGCAGCAAGGTTGGATTTGGTATTTACTAGGGGAATCTCTCTAAAAGAGGAAATTGAACATGAAAGTCCCTTGGGGAAATCATGATGTCCTAAGTTTTGAGCTGGATACAGAATTAAGCATGAATAAGATTGTAGAATGCAGGGAGGAAAAATTAAATTATACTATGGCAAATTATAACCATATAAGGGAGTTCTTTAATGAAATTGACTGGTCCGTGGTATACCAGGAAAGAGATATGCAACTGAAGTACGATAAATTTATGGATTTATATAACTCTGCTGTGAAAAAGTTTGTGCCATATTACAGGAAGGGGACTTTAAATAATAAACAGTGGTTTAATAGAAGTTGTGAAGAAGCAAAAAAGAACAAAGAAAAGGCATGGAAGAAACTTAAGAAAACAGTGATGTATTATCAAGAGAAGTCTACAAAACAGCAAGGAATAGATATGTTGAAGTAAGGAGAACAGCACAGAAGGAATATGAACAGAGGGTGGTGGAAAACTGTGATAGTGACCCAAAATGTTTTACAAATTCATAAATGGAAAACTAAATAAAAGGGAGGCAATAGAAAAGGTAAAAACAGGAAGAAGTATATGAAGATGCTGGAGATATAGCTGAAATTTTGAACGACAACTTTTGCAAAGTGTTTACAAAGGAGGAGCATTTTATGGGAGGAAGGCCTACGGAAATAAAGCAAATGCAGGACATCATGGTTACTAAGGAAGATGTAAGGAAAATTATAAGCAATCTGGATATTAATAAATCAATGGGGCCTGATGGCATATCTGGGAGGTTGCTAAATGAATGTAAGGATCAATTGTTGAACCCCATATTTGATATTGTGGAAACCTCCATACGAACAGGATTAGTCCCGAAAGAGTGGAAAAGAGCTGACATTGTGCCTATATATAAGAATGGTAGTAGAATGGAACCGCTAAATTATAGACCAGTATCGTTGACTAGTATATTGTGCAAGGTATGTGAAGAAGTAATTAAAGCTAAGTGGAGTGAGTATCTAGAAAGTGAAAACATTCTGAGTGAAAGGCAGTTTGGTTTCAGAAAAGGAAGATCGTGTGTATCCAATTTATTATGTTTTTATTCAAGAGTGACTGACATACTACAACATAGAGAGGGATGGGTGGATGCTATCTACCTGGACTTGAGAAAGGCCTTTGATAAAGTACCACACAATAGACTGATGTGGAAACTAAAGATGATTGGAGGAGTAAATGATAAACTAGCAAAATGGATGGAAAATTACTTAATGGGAAGAGAAATGAGAACAGTGGTGAGAGGAAGGAAGTCCGAGTGGAAGAAGGTAACCAGTGGAGTTCCACAAGGGTCAGTGCTGGGTCCCATCATGTTTTTGATTTATGTTAATGATATGCCAGTAGGAATTGACAGTTATATGAACATGTTTGCGGACGATACTAAAATTATGAGGAGAGTAAAGAATGTGGAAGATTGTAACAAGTTACAGGAAGATCTTGATAAAATATATGAGTGGAGTAAGGAGTGGCAGATGGAATTTAATATAGACAAGACCCATGTTATGAAAATGGGAAGAAGTAGATACAGACCAAACTGGGATTACAGGCTGGGTGATGAGAAAATTAAAGAGACCAATGAGGAGAAAGACTTAGGAGTAACCGTGCAAAACACTTTGTCACCGGAGAAACACATTAACAAGATTTTTTGGAAAACATACAACATGCTTCAAAATATTGGCCTTGCATTCCACTACCTAGATGAAGGAATGATGAAGAAGATATTATGTACCTTAATAAGACCCCAGCTAGAATATGCAGCATGTGTCTGGTCACTGCATATGAAGAAAAATGTGAAGAAGGTAGAAAGGGTACAAAGGCTGGCAACAAGGATGGTACCAGGACTCAGGGAGTTAGACTATGAGGAAAGACTGAGGAAGCTGGGGCTGACCACATTAGAAGAGAGAAGAACAAGAGGAGACATGATAACTATGTATAAATTGGTGAGCAAGATTGACATACTGGATAGAGAGTTGATAAAGGTGACCATAAGTAATTATCTCCGAGGACATGTAAAGAAGCTAATAAAGGACATCTGTCTAAATGACGTGAGAAAATAAAGTTTCCCGCATCGTAGCATTGATAAGTGGAATAAACTGAGCAGTCATGTCGTTGACGCGGTGTGTGTCAATCAGATGAAAGAGAGATATGACAGGAATGGACAAGGAGACAGGACACAGAGAGCTTAGCTCGGGCCCTGTAATACACAAATAGATAAATACAAATAGGTAAATACACACACACACACTCACATACATGCTTATTATAACACACTGTATTATAATGATAATGATTAATAAGAAAAATCATTGGAAAAGTAATTTTGAAAAAAAGTTCACTCCAGCTACATAATAAACAGAAGAAACCATATTTACTTTTTTTATTGGTATAATATATAAATGTTTTACCCTTGATATAGTAAAGTTGACCCCTCTGTTGGAATAATGATTTCTTATGGGTGATATTTCTAGCATCTCCATAATAGTGCTAAACAATGCATCTTCATTTTGTTTTCAATGTAAAATTATTAAAAAAATTGGTGAGAGTGCACCATAGGAAATTCTGCCAGTTATTTCATTGATGCTTAGGAAATTCTGTCAGTTATTTCATTGATGCTACCTAGATATTTGAAGATTGTAAATACCATATTAGTAATAACAGTCATCAAAGAAAAAGAAAAAAAAAAAAAGGCACCTTAGACAACTGTAGGTTACGTTGTATATAACCATCCTCTTGGTGCTGCTGCTCTTGTAAATTCCTTACTTTGAGTGCAAGATCACCAAAAGAAAATGCCCTGCCCTTATCAGGCCAATATTTGCAGCATTTCTCCTGAAAAAAAAAAAGTTCTCTTACACATAAGCATTTAAAAAAAAATACTGTCAGTTATCAAGATCAGTCAATGAAAATTTAGAGGAATGAAATTAATTTTTATCCAGACTTAAAACAATATCATGCACAAACACTTTTTATATTGTATTGAGCTTATTAATGATGTAAGACAGTGGGACAGTGTTTAGCTCATATGCACCATCCCTACTGAAATATTTAGTCTAAGCAATATGATCTGAAATTATTAGTATGTACAGTAATATCATACTAATATGATCCTATTTCTTGGTGATAAATTTTTTGTGTAATTTTCTTATGCATATAGTATTTTCATTTACTTATGCATATGAACTTCAACAGGTGGGTGAACTGTATTGCAACATTTTTTATCTTTTATGTTAAGGTCATGGAATATGGAACCTGTATGTTATGATGTGAATGTTTATAACATTCACATCAGCTGGAAAGGAAGAGATAATACAATGAAACCTCAGTTCATGAATGCCCCTGAGCATGAGCAAATTGGTTGATAAATAAAAAATAAAAAAAAATTTCTCTTAGTCCACAAACAGAGTTGCTGGTTTTGGTGCCAGATGGCATTGCACTGAAGCATCAGTTGTTCTCATAGTATTACACAGTAAGCAGTTTTTATGGTTCTGTTCTTTTTTTTTTTTTTTTTTTTTTTTTTTTTTATTGCATTAAATTGGCCCTCATTTAACATGAAAAGAGTAAATAATGGAAAATAAACTTCAAATGTTGTAGATGTCATTTGATAGAATTTGTAAATAGTAGAAACATATATATACATGGTTTTTGAAGTTGGGAAACAGTATACATAGTACCAAAAGTGATTGAGAGAGAGAGAGAGAGAGAGAGAGAGAGATATGACTAAAGTAGCAAATGCAGGATGATTTACCAACGGAAATACTTGTAAGCATGATATATGGAGATATGTATTATAAGACCCCACTACAGTAATCTGTATGAATATGCAGCATGCAGGAGCATCTGCAGGGGGCAGCAAGAGGGGACATTTGCCTCACTTGAAATTTATGGAAGATAAAAAAAAAAAAAAAATGCAAGGAAAATACAAAATTAATAAAAAAAAAAATTTTGAGAAAAATTTATAAAATTGATCCCCCTTGCATTTTTTTGCGGACATCCATGGCAGTGTGTACGCATGTTGCATGTATTTATGTATAATGTTGATAATCATGCATTTGCATATATGCACATGCAACTATATATACTTTAGTAGTTCTGGAATTGAGTACATAGTTATAACTTCATGTTTACAGAACATTCATAGAATACTTAAAGGTTTATTTTATTTATAAATTTCATGATAATCAGAAAGCCCAGAGGCAGTGACATATTTATAGTTCACAGGGGAGTGAATGGTTGGATCTTGACTTGGACATGCTGGTCAGTAAACAATGGATAGCTGTGTGATGGATTCATTTTGTCATTACACTGTGTTTCACTATAAAAAAAACTTTACTGTATTCCATAAAGTAAACCTTTAGAGAGAGGATTTATTCATGGACACACATTGTGAAAATGACATTTTGGTGGAATTTTTTGTTAATTAATTCTTGTATTTTTTTTTATTTAGTTAGCTAGATTAACTGGTTGGTGATTATTACAGTTAAACATTCATTTCCTTATATTTACATGTCTAAGAATATTTTTGCATATTTTGCATCATTATCCTAAGCCTATTGAAGACTGATATAACCATAATAATATCAGTACCAGTAAAATTGACACTTTCACTTTCATATTAGTGGTTACCTGCAGGCAAAAAAAAAAAAAAAAAAAAAAAAGACAAAGAGAATATGGATAAATATGACCTCACCTTGTTTCTTTCAAAACACTGGGTAACCATAACAATGACATAGACATTCTTCTCCCACACCATGCGCCAAAAGTCTGCCACAGTGTTGGCCAGTGGCCCTTGACAAGCAATGAACTCCCTGGCCACTGAGTATCCCTGCCAACAAACATATCATATTAATGGTGGAAAATATAGAATATATATATATATATATATATATATATATATATATATATATATATATATATATATATATATATATATATATATATATATAATATATGTGTATATATATATATATATATATATATATATATATATATATATATATATATATATATATATATATATATATATATATATATATATATATATATATATATATATATATATATATATATATATATATATATATATATATATATATATATATATAAGTAAAAGAGATACCTGTGAATTGAAGTGTGAAAGGAAAGTATATCAAATTAGTGATCTAACTATCTATTTGTCTTTCTCTGTAATATTTTCAAGCGTGCATGAGAGCTCTATTTCTTTTTCATATGCTTCCTTTGCTTGCTTAACTCCTCCCCATATTAATACCTGTTTCATACATGCAATTTTTGTCTTATCTTTCCCTTTTCCAATTTGCCTTCTATTAGGACATCTGAAACAGTGGACCTAAATGCCAAGGCAATACTGGAGGAATAGGTCAGGATACAGAAGGATTATGATAGGAACTTGGTGCATAGATGGAATGGTTTAATAGACAACAATTACCAGTATTCCCTTATATGAATTTCTTTTTTATTCAATCCAAGTAATTTGTATAATTTTATTTTCATTCAGACTAAAGTTTTCCTCTTTGTTTATCTATCTGATTTTAGTAATTTGCAACCATAAATACTGATTTTCTCATCCCACCTTACATGTATGGCTTTCTTGAAAAAATCTAACATTCAGAACCAAGTTCATCTTCACATCATCTTATTCACTTTATCACTTTATTTTTTGTTTCCATTACTTTCAATTTTCACTTTATTCAAACATCCATTTAACATTTTACTTACAGCTCTTTACAATAGCATCTATATAATCATCAAACCATTAAAAGGACATTGTACATTCATGCCACAGCCTTACTCAAATAGGAAACCACTCACTTACGCTATTTCCTATTCTAGAATGTACTCAAACATTTTTACTTTTCTCTGCTGGATCATTACAGTCTCAAACATTCCATAACTTTTCTGTACTAACTGTCTAAATTTTACTTATTTTTACATAGCTGTCTGATCCAGGCATTCCCTCTCTCTTCTAAAAAACACATTGACTATCATAAATCATTCTCACTTTATTTTCTTCATTCACAAAACTGATGAGGTCATTATCTCTAAAACATTCTCTACATTCATATTCATCATCCTTACTTTCATCAAAGAGAGTCGTACCTGCATTCACCTAGTCAATCAGCATTATGAAAGGTACTTACATGGACATAAGATGCATTGATGAAATCACTGCCAATGATATTTGGATATTCCTTTAACACCACTCGTGTCTCATCAACTTGAGAAGGAAGAGAAAATATTTATTGATAAACACAAGCACACACACACAGGAGACAGGATAAGGAAATGGTATATAAAAGACAAGGAAGAGAAAAAAATGGAGCAAGTTTAACTAAAAATGATAAGAACAAGAGATTAAAAACTATGTATATGAACATAGATGGGGTTTTATCAAGTAAATTAGAATTAAGAGATTACATAAAGAAAGAAGAACCGGATTTTGTATGCCTGGTTAAAACAAAATTAAATGAGGCAATAAAAATAGACATGGATAATATGTATAATATATGGAGGAGAGACAGAGTGGGTAAATGAAGAGGAGGAGTCATGATGATGTTAAGGAAAGAGATGGTAAACCAAGTGGAGTGTGGGGAAGGAAAAGCAGAAGTACTGTGTATTAAGATACATATTAATAAAAAAGAGTTAACAATCACTGAAACATATGTGCCACCAAAAACAAATTCATGGACCAATCAAGAATATAAAGACATGATAGATGACACAATAAGGAGTTTAACGAGAATCATTAAAGAAAGGAGAAAAGTGATATTAGTAGGAGACTGTGGACTGGGAAAATTAAGAAAGTGGTATGGGCGAAGAAGCCTGGGGAGAAAGATTCCTGAATCTAATGATAGATAATATGATGGACCAAAGAGTAAAGGAAAACACAAGATTTACAGGAAACGATGAGTCGGCGAGATTGGACTTGCTTTTTACAAGGGGTATACAAATGAACGATAATATAAAATATAAGTGCTCATTGGGAAAGAGTGACCATGTAATATTAGAAATGGATATAGAAGAGGGAAAGGAAGACAGAGACGAATCATACAAAGGAGACCGATTAAATTACAGAAAGGCTGATATTCAGAACCTCAAGAACTATTTCAAAAATGTTAACTAGGAGGAGATGGAAAACTCAGAGAGGGTGCAAGAGAAATATAACTTAGTTTTGGAGATATACAAAACAGGAGTCAGGGAATATGTCCCGAAATATAGACCTTTAGAAGAAGGGAAGAAAGATTGGTTTAACGCAAGGTGTGCTAGAGATAGAGATGGAGAGATGGAGCATGGAAAAGGTCGAGGAGAAATAGAAATCCAGAAAATAAGAAAAACTTCAAGGCAGTGAGAAATGAATATGCTAAGGTGAGGAAAGAAGAGGAAAGGAACTATGAAAAGGACATTATCGAAAAATGTAAGGAGCAAACAAAATGTTCTACAGATTCATAAATGGAAGAATAAGGTAAAAAGAAAAAATAGAAAGGTTAAAAGGGGAGAACGGGATGGTGGAAAACCCAAAAAGTATGGCAGAACCATTAAATAGTAAATTTCAGGTCTTTTTTTCACAGGGTAATAGAGAGACTGTCTATATGAAAGAGATTAAAGTAACCAAGCTTGAAATAAAAGAGTTAATGAAGGAATTGGATGAAGAGAAGGCAATGGGACTGGATGAAGTCTAAGGCAAAATAATAAAAGAATGTAGGGAAGAACTAGCAAGTCCTATATACATCATAAAATGCTCAATAGAAAATGGAACAGTACCAGTAGAATGGAAAAGAGCTAAGGTGGTTCCCATATATAAGAGCGGAAGGAAGGAAGAAGCTTTAAACTATAGACCGGTATCACTAACTAGTGTAACATGCAAGATTTGTGAAAGACTAATAAAGAAACAATGGATCGAGTTCCTTCAACACAAATTATTATCAAGTAGCCAATTTGGTTTTAGAAAAGGTAGCTCATGTGTAACAAATTTACCGAGTTTCTACTCTAAAATAGTTGATAGAATACAAGAGAGAGAGGGATGGGTTGACTGTATTTATTTGGATTTAAAAAGGGAGTTTGATAAAGTACCACATGCAAGATTACTGTGGAAGTTAGAGGAGAAGGGTGACTCAAAAGGAAGCACATTGAGATGGATGGAAAATTATTTGAGGGGAGAGAAATAAGGACAGTAGTTAAAGATAGGAAGTCCAAGTGGAAAGCAGTAGAAAGCGGAGTGTCACAGGGGTCAGCATTGGCGCCAATACTTTTTCTCATATATATAAACGACATGCCAGAGGGAGTGAACAGCTAAATAAATCTGTTTACGGATGATGTGAAACTGTGCAGAGTTATAAAGCAAAAGAGTATTGTGAAATACTGCAGGAAGACCTAAATAAGATCTGGAAATGGAGTAAAAGTGGGAGATGGAATTCAATGTGGACAAAAGCCATGTCACGGAAATGGGAAAGAGTGAAAGACGACCAGTGGGAATCTATAAGATGGAAGATGAAGTAGAACTAGAAAAAGTAAAAAAGGAAAAGGACTTGGGAGTGACAATGGAAGAAAACAATCAATGCCATATTGATAGAATTTTCAGAGAGACATAATTTGCTAAGGAATATTGGATTAGCATTTCACTACATTGACAAAGAAATAATGAAGAAATTGATAAGTACTAAAATAAGACCCAGATTGGAATATGCAGGAGTTGTGTGAACCCCCCTTAAAAAGAAACACATAAAGAAATTGGAGAGGCTACAAAAAATGGCTATAAGAATGGATCTAAAATTTAAACAGATGACATATGAGGAGAGACTAAAAGCTATGGTTCTACCAACCCTGGAACAGAGAAGAGAGAGAGGGGATCTGATACAAGTTTATATTGATTAACAGAATGGATCAAGTGGATAATGAGAAACTAATCCTGAGAGAAGAATATGACATTAGAAGCACAAGATCGCATAGTAAGAAACTGAGGAATGGAAGATGTCTGAGAGATGTTAGAAAATATAGTTTCCCACAAAGATGTGTTGAGACTTGGAACAGTTTGAGTGAGGAAATGGTGTCAGCAACGAGTGTGCATACTAGTTTTTAAGTAAAACTGGATAAGTGTAGATATGGAGACAGGGCCACATGAACATAAAGCCCAAGTCCTGTAAAACTACAACTAGGTAAATAACACACACACACACACACACACACACACACACACACACACACACACACACATGTGTCGTCGCAGCGTCAACATCGCCAAGGAAGCTCCCAGCAGCCTAATGTTTTTGCGGGGGGAGGAGAATTTTGGTTCTCGTGCTGTCCCAGATTGATAGTGAATTTGTAGTGTTGCAATGAGCAGTTTGATGAGAGATTGAGGAAGAATTGAAAGAAGTGGTGAATTGGGTATCTGGTGGCGGTTTGTTTTGATTTACCCAAGATGGCCGACTCAGCTGATCTGCCTAGTGTACGACCGAAAAGGAGAGATTTGGATACAAGCCCAGGTATTCTGAAATGGTTCTTTGACACACCAGGGCAGGATGGACATGGAGGAGGAGGAGGATTATGTGGGATGTTGTAAGTGACCTGTATAGGTGAATTTTGGTATTGGAGGAGAATAATAGAGAGACTGAACGTGAAAGGGAGGGGTGGAGGAAGAAATATGAAGAGTTGGAAGGAAAGAGGAAGGAAGAATTGGAACAGTGGAGTAAAAAATATGATGCCTTGAGGTTAAGAGTACAGGAATGCAACGTCGTAGTGAGAGAAAATGAAAAAAAAGTAGAACAACAAGGTGTCTGGAGTAAGAGAAAAGATGAGAAAGCAGCGAATCTAAGAGAAATAATGAATAGTCAGTTAAAGGAAAAGGAAGAGGTGATGAAAAGGACAGTGGTCAAAGCAATAAAGGAAAAAGAAGAATTGGTTAGAAACACTGTTGAGAAAAAGAGATGTGTTATGGTATTTGGGGTTAAAGAAGATAAGACACCAATGAGGCAAGAACAAGAAAAGAAGGAGAAAGATGTGGCGGGTAAACTGGTGGGAGTTGCTACTAACGAGGCTGATGAGTACCAAGGTGAAATCGAGGAGGTTTCAAGGATTGGAAGATATGAAGAGGGCAAAGCCAGGCCAATGAGAATCAAGTTTAAATCTCAGGCACCAGCAGAGGTAGTTTTGAATGGTTCATGGAGGCTTGGAAAGCAGGAGGATTATAAGGATATATGGATAAGGAGAGACATGAACGCAGAGGAAAGAAATAAGACCAGTGGCTAATGGAAGCAGGCAAAGGAAAAAAACTAATCATGATTAGAGGAGAGGAAGAAGTTTTACTGGAGAGTCAGGGATATGAAACTAATAAAGTGGATGATTGGGAAAATAGGAGAACTGGAGAAACTAAAAATGGCATACACTAATGTGAATAGGTTACAGTCTGCTCTGGTAGAAATAAATGACTATCTTAGGGTAGAGAGGCCTGACATGATGGGAATAACTGAAACTAAATTTACTGAAGTCATTGAGGAGAATAAAATAAGTGAAGGTGAATACAACATATGGGTAAGAAATAGAGCAGAAAAGCAGGGAGGAGGTGTGATGTTATTGGTGGAAATAAGATCTTGTTGCCTATGAACTGAGGAATGACTATGGGTTAGCTGAGGTGGTGTGTGGAGGAGGTGTTACATGAGACTTTGTTGTGGTATATGCTTCCCCCCAAACCAATTCATGGAATAGAGAGGAATATAAAAAGGAAGATGGAGGACACAAAAAGGTGGATAGAGTGTAGTGCCGGGGATTGTAGGTTAAGGTAGAATAAGTTGGAACAAATTATTATGTTGAAATAATGTATTATTCTATAATTTCGTCATCTGGTGCAAGGGACGCACATCGAGGCATACATACAGATGGACAAAAATGGTTGAAGCAGGCAGGGATGGGTAATCAATTCGTGTTAAGCGTAGGTTCATTATTTACAAAGAAGTCATTAGCTGATTGCTAGAATTTTTCACCTTCTTATCTGGGGAAATAAATATCCTATTCCATCCTACCAGCCAATTAGAGTAAAAGCTTAATCTCATACTGTAATATCCACCATCAATACATCATTCGGCTATTGTTGAGTGGAGATGGGAGAGACTCGCGAGCGAGTTTCCCACGGTTCGCCAGTCCCGTCTCGTCTCCCTTCCAAGCAGGTGAGTGTTCCAACTCAGAGTAGTTATTATTAATATAACAGTGTTTTCTGGTTATTATTCTGATTATTATTAATGCTATCATAATATTTATCCAACGAAATAGTCAGTCCCATCTCGTCTCCCTTCCAAGCAGAGCGAAGAGGAAGTTAAACTAAAGAAAAGTCTGTCTGTGTGTGCCTCCCAATCTGTTTTTGGTTGTTCAAGGCTAGAATTATGAGAGTAGAGTTGTCGAGGATCAGTGTGCTTAGTTCCTAATTTCTCAGGCTGTGAGATACGGTGTTAATTCTATTGTAATCAGAGGTGAAGACCCCTGGCTCCCTCCTGAAGTTTACGATCAGTGTAAGAAGGTGGTGTCAGGAGCTAGTGCTATAATTTGTGTTTTATTGTGATGCACCAGAAAAATACTTCTCGTGCTGTTTCATGAAAGAAATCAATCTCTCAAGGTGAGCTAACTGTAACCCCAGAACCCGCATCCCCCTCTTTTAAAGTTCAAAAGTGTCGTCAGGAAGAACAGAAAAAAGAAAGAAATCCAGTGCCAAAGATTAGTGACTCGATTGTGGCCCCCCATCGTGGAGTGGGAGTCACACACTGCGCTACCATAAAGACAAGTACTTAAATTCCGTGTATTCATTGGGGTTCCACAAAGTTTACTTATTTGTTTATCAGTTCTCCAATTAAATTTTCAACTTAAATATTCAATCTTGTTGTTTCTTTTCACATTTTTAATAATTTTGAAGCTAAAGAGGGCGAGTCAGCCCGACAGTTGTGAGTGTTGTGAGTGTGTGTGTGTGTGTGTGTGTGTGTGTGTGTGTGTGTGTGTGTGTGTGTGTGTGTGGTGTGTGTGTGGTGAGGAGCGTTACATTGGTGGCTTTACGGTGGGATTACAGTTGTTCTGGTTTACCTGGAGTGTGTTTCTTTCACGAACAATGTGGAAAATTGCCTTAGTAGGACACAGCCAGATTCCAAAAAGTTTTGAGTTCCCAAACACTGAAATTAAAATTTTTTGTGCCCCCGGAGCTAGAGCCAGCAATTTTTTTTCAAGATTTTCGAATGAACAAGGTTTTAGAATGGGAACATAACCTGACAATTCTTTGGCTTGGTAGTAATGAGACATGTCGATGCTAATCCTGTAGAAATTTTCAACCACATCAAAGAAATCTACCAAGAAATTGAGACTAACTGCCAGTCTAAAGTGTACATCTGCCAAATTGAACCTAGAATTCGTGCCAGAAACATTCCTGCCGAGGATTACAAGAAAATTCAAACTGGAGTAAATAACAAGATCAGATGATCACTAAAAACACCCAACATTCATTTCAATAACTTTGTGTTTGTAGAAGAATTGAGTGGTGATGGAGTGCATTGGAGTGAGGCTGGCAGAGTGAGAGTTGAATCAAAATTTAAGAAGGTGATTAAAAGATTCATTGGGCAAGACGAGGATGATGAGTGAGGAGTAGTGACTGCCAGGACATAGGAGCCTGAAGAATACCCCTGTATCACAGGTTTACGAGGATAGAGCCTCTACCCAGAACTTACGTAATCTACGCTTCACCACAACCCGTCGTGAACATGGATGATCAATTCACACCTTCCCAGTGGGAATCAAATTCTTTGGAAAAAATTGAGGAAACTAAATTTAACCCTTCCATGTCCAGTCCAGAAAAACCAGATGAAAATGTAGATGATGCCAGTATTTTGGAACAGGAGTTAGACAGGCTTAGAAACATTGTGTCGAAGCAAGACCAACTATTGCAACAAATAAGTGCTCATTTACCTACTCCTCAGAGTCAAGTAACATCAACCAAACCCCGTGATATTCCTATCTTAGAACTACACCATTTATAAGGACTCAATGCCACTACTCAACTCCAAATTTTCTTTGAACTTGTTGAACAATGTAGTGAAATAGATATTAGAAGAATGCAAATAGCAAAAAGGAGAGTAGGTTCAGAGATAGCAGCTCTCATTCACAACCATCAAATCTTTTACAACTGTAACACTTGGAAAAAAATTAAATCTCTCCTGAATGATCAGTTTAATAAAGAAGCTAATTTTGATATAGCCTGGCAGGACATTAACTCTGAATTTTATGATTGGTCTGAGTCACCACAAGCTTTGGTCAATAATTTCATATGTAATTATGCCATTTTAGAAACTCAATTTGCCACTGAGAAACTTCCTGATAGGGACAAGATAATCAAAAGAAAACTATGGCAAGGTCTTACTCAAGAAGCCAAAGCAAGATTGGAAGGATTCCTGGATGAGGATTATCCCCTAAACAAATTCATTGAAAGTGTAGAACATGAACGACTGGCTCGAAGCTACTCATGTGCCTTCACTAGGTAGAATTAAACCAGAAAGGAAAGAACACCCACCTAAACTTGACCACCAGACAGAGGCTCAAAATGCAAGTCCACCTGATCTTATAAAATCAAATGCTACATCCAGCGAATCCCCAGAAGTCAGTGAATTAAAGAAACAGATCAGGGACTTAGCAGAACAGGTTGGGAAACTACACACTTCCCCATGTCAGCCCCAAAATGAGCGTTATTGCTTGCACTGCCGTTCTCATTCACACAGTTTAAAGGAATGTTGGAGGAAACCTGCTAGAGGGTCCTGTTTTGATTGCAGACAATTCGGTTGTTGGCGAGGAAACAGTAACTGTCCAGGAAAACCAAAGAATATATGACTAGCACAAGCTCACACCTCCCCAACCATTAGCCTGGCTGTTAATAACAAAATCATGAGTGCAGTAGTTGATACAGGTAGCGGTTACACTCTTATCAAGGAAGCAACAGTAAATAAAATGGGGAGTGAAATAAATAAAAGACATGCCCTACCTAACCTACAAGGAATCACGGGTTCACCATTGAGAATGTTGGGCATGGTTTGGCTAGAAATTGGAGTAGGAGATGATCACGTACATAAACAGTGGTTCCCAGTAGTGCCAAATAGTTACCTGGATGCAGATTTATTGCTAGGCACTGATGTTCTATCCAAGGCCCCATTTACTTGGAATGGTAAGAGTAACATCATTGTGTGGGGAAATGCTCCATATGTTATAAGTCACATTAAGAGACAGAGAGGTAAGGTAGAAAGAGTTAGAGCAGCCTCAATATCTTTAGATCAAAATGACCAATTAAAAAGCCTCAGACTGACCAAATCTATAAGGATGGAACCTTACCAGTCACTATTCCTACCTGTACCCGTGCAAGAGAAACCAGGGGAGACTTTACTAGTTCATTCCCAGTCAAAAATAAATCAGAATAGTTTGCTATTTCAAGCCTTGACACTGTCCTGTTCGTGCTCTACGGCGGTACCTTTACAGGACACAGTCGCCATCTATGCCTAGGTAGTCGCCATCTATGCCTAGGTATCTTTTCCTCTCGGTCCGGGACCCCACTCACCCTCTCTCCAAGACAGTCATCTCTTAGTTACTCCAGTAGTTGATACGGGCTGCGTATGAGAATTTCCCTGATCATCTGGGACCTGCACTCTAGGTAAGAGCACACAACATGGAGAGTGTGGCAACATCACTATAGTGGTCCATCAACAAGGCAGTAGTTGACCTAATGGCAGTGGCCTGCTGGAAAACACAGTCTGTTTTTGCCCCTCACTATCTTAAAGTAGTCCATAGGGTCCAGGACGGGATCTTTTTCCTGGGACCCTTCGTGGCGACTCACAGCATCATCCCTTGACATTTGCTGCTTTGTGCTACACCCTCCTATATTCCAAACCAGTTTAGGGGTCATGGCATGGATCTGTTGGGAGACACTACGATGGCACTACCCAGTGTTCTTCCCTGTTTGACTTCCACACATGCCTGATAAGAGTCATGAACCCTTGTGGACATTTTCACCCATTGTCAACTCCCTACTTGGCATTGCCCCACTGCCTAAATGTGGGAATCTGCCTATAAAATACATTTTTATAACTAAAATGTAATTTTTCACTTACCTGTTCTATCTACACACACTCTCACCTTTCCTTCCCATGCATTACCATATTTTACGGCTTGCAAGACGCTGCATCTTGAAAGACGCACCCTAATATTTGAAAGAAATTTCTAAGAAAAAAAAAGTCATTCTCATACAAGAACGTATTCACCATATACCTGACCACTGAACACAAAAACATAAGAAGCAAGGAGCCTGCAAGACACTATCATTTCACCACTCATTACAAATTTGCTGGAGCACTCACCATAAATTTAAAACTGTAAATGAAAACACCATAGGTAAATACATATACACAGCAAAACAGTCAATCTCTTCTTGTTTTAGTGGCGGGCGACAGCATGTTTTGGACCTGTTGTTTACATTACAGAATCACTTGTCCAATCGCTGAAACCGAACACGTCAGTGCTGCAGTTTGTATTCATTTTATTTTGCAGTCGTGCTTCATAGGCTTTATCAATGTGAATACAATTCACAAGTGAAGTTTTGACTCTTGCTTGAATGAGTAAGCCACTTAGATGTTCTATTAATAAAGGTATAAAGGCACCTGGTATGATGTGTGTCCGTTTGTGTGCATGTATGTGTGTGTTGCAATGAGATGAGGGAGCGGCCCGTTTTCTCCACACGCTGAGTAGGCTGCAGGAAGGATTATGGTATTGGAAATACTTGTAACACCTAAGTACTGAGTTTACATAATATAAAAGGCTAACATAAGTGGTACTTAAGCTAACATCATAATGTAATGACTCAACATACAAATCCAGGTTGCCATCTGTCAAGTGTCCAAGCTCACTTGAGGTTGGATGCTGCCTTACAATACAACATTCATCTTGGAAGACACACTAGTACTTTTCAAGGTATTTTTTAGGAAAAAAAAAGTACGTCTTGTAAGCCGTACAATACGGTACTTCTCTTCTGAGTATTTTGTCAAGGTCATAGAAAAGTGGGATGTGAAGATGGCTACCGCAGGGAGGAATATGAAAACAGTGTATTGACGTTTGCACAGGGGGATTGATTTTTTTTTAGTCACTGACAGACACAAAGGGACAATACGTTTATTGCCTATAGTAAAAGAAATGGGTAAATGAAAAAATATATTTTAGTTTAAAAATGTCATTCATGGAGGCAGATGACATTAAAGTTAAGTCAGCCACCTTCATGAAAATATACAATTAACCCTTAGAAGTAAAGGCATGCATACCCAAGAGGCAATGCTGAATAAATTCATCAAAGGATGATTCAATAAGAAATGTGCTACAGCCAGACTGGAGCAGGAAAAAGCATGGAACAAGTGGAGGAAAAATAGGAGATTTGACCTATGGACCAATTATATATTTCAAAAGAAATACTTACCTTGGAATTCATAGAGTTGAGCAAAGAAACTATGAAACATTGTGAACCAATGTAAAGATCAACCAAAACTATTGTTCAGATATATCAACAGTAAGATAAAGCACAAAGAAGATATCAGCAGACAAAAGGTGGAAGGAGAAACAGTTGAAGATCCAAAGGAGACGGCTGAAATGTCTGATAAATACTTTCACTGTGTTCACTAAAGAAAATGAGTTCAAGGAAGAAAGGATAAGTACAGTAAATAGGATAAGTTTGGAGAAAATTGGCGAATCAACAAAAGAGGAAATACAGAATAGGTTGGATAAACTGGAAGCAAGGAAAGTAATGGCATCTGATGGGATATCAAAATAGGTTTTAAAAGAAAGCTAACAGCTAGCTAAGGTGATCCACAATATCATCAGCATCACCTTGTTGGAAGGAACTTTTACCCAAGGACTGGAAATGGTCAGATATTATCCCAATATTCAAGGGCAGGAACAAGGAAGACCAATTAAATCATTGACTGGTATCACTGATAAGTGCGGTAGTAAAAATTTGCGGGAGAATAATCAAGGACAGGTGGGTGAAATTCCTGTAAGAGAACAGAGTGATAACAGAGAAGAAATTTGGGGTCCAGGATGGGAAATCCTGTACAACAAATTTGTTAAGTTTTTACTCAAGAGTAGTGGATATAGTGAATGAGAGAGATGGATGGGCTGATTGCATATTCGTGGACCTAAAAAAAAGCTTTTGATAAAGTACCATACAAAAGGTTAATATGGAGGATCATTATTAAGGTGGATGACCGACTTTTGACGAGTAGTTAGAAGAAGACAGTTGTAAGAGGTGAAAAGTCAAATCGGAGAGAAGTAATAAGTGGAGTCCCGCAAGGTTCAGTACTACCACCAATCAATCATGTTTGCTGTTTATGTTAACAACATGCTGGAAGGAGTAACTGGCTACATAAGTCTTTTTGAGGGTGATGCAAAGATCATGAGGATAATCTCAAATCAGGAGGTGGCTATTGGATAAGGCGGTGAGCGTGGGATTGGGCAAACGTCCACGCATAGGTTCAAATCCCACCACATACCACATTGAAGGTATATCATTTCTCAAGTGGTTTAAAGTTACCTACATGTCACCATGATACCCAGGTTCTAGGCGGTTACACTGAAGATGCATTTGGGTGGTGATATGGGCCCTAATATGGGTACCACTATAAACAAAATTGCCTGTGCCATTAATGGGTGGAAGCTTAATAGTGCTTCCTACATATACTCTCCAAGTATGCCTATAGGTGCTATAGGCCTTAACATAAAAAATCAATCAATCAATCAAACAAAACTTATTGAAAATACATGAATAGTCAATGAAAGGGAACATGGAGTTTAATGCTAAGAAATGTAGCATGGTGAGTGCTAAGAAAACAAAAGGTACTTAATACCTGGAAAAAGACAAAAATAATAAAAGGAAAGAAGAAAAGGACCTGGGAGTAACCATCTCTAACAGCATGTCATCTGAAAAGCATATGAACAAGATCACTGAAGAAACTTATAATCTACTTAGAAATATCAGAGTAGCATTCACATACATCAATGGCGATATGATAAAAAAGTTCATAACAACAATGATACATCCCCATTTGTAGTATGCAGCATTTGTGTGGTCACAAAATCTAAAAAAGGGCATCAGAAAACTGGAGAGAATCCAATAGGATGCAACAAAAATCCTTACAAATCTAAGTGAATATAGTTATGAAGAGAGGTTGGAAAAACTGGGACTAACTACACTTGGACATGGAACATGAGCAGTACTAGAAGACATGGAAGAAAACTGAAAGTGAGTAATTGCAGAAGATACATAAAGAAATAGAGCTTTTCTCACATATGTACAGCAGCATGGAACAAACTTGATGATGAAATTGTGTGTGCAAAGAATATACATAAATTTAAGTAAAATTTTGATAGAAACAGATCAGGAGGCATGACAGCACGAGCCTAGTGTGGTTCTTTTCCTGTATCTCACAACCAGGTAAATACAACAAAGTAAGTACAAACAAAGTACTCACAGGGAAGAATGTTTAAGTAACGAGTTTTGATCCTGTTGGCTGGAAGTTGAGCATTTTTGCATGGCTTAAATGTTCTTAGTGCTTGGATTTCAGCATATTCTGAGGCCAGACCAGCAGAACCTGCAAATACACAATGTTTAGAAATTTGTTTTTTATATCACATATATATATATATATATATATATATATATATATATATATATATATATATATATATATATATATATATATATATATGTATATACAGTAAGGTCTCGGTTTACGTCAGTTACGTTCCTGAAACATGACGTAAGTCGATTTTGTACGTAACTCGAGTTTCCGTACATTTCAAAGCATATTATCGAGTTTTCAACCAATCATTGTTTATGGTCATTTAGGTAAGTAAAAGGTTATATTGTTATATTATTTACAACTACATAGGAATATGAAACACAAGTTTGTTTTTGTTGTTGATTAGGGCCACGAACGCGAAGGACTGCAGGTTGCCAAGAGGGGTGGACGCCTGAGGCCGCCAGGAGGGTGGGCAGGTCGAATGTTGTGACGCCCACAGAGCGGACAGCTGGCAGCGTAGTGCAGTGCGGTGGGAGTAGAAGCATGGGCAGCGGGGCAGGAAATGCAATAGGAAAGGGCAATAGGAATCAGCAGACAGGCGCAGACGGTGCAAGTCAGCTGCGAGTGTCGTGTGGCCCAGGCGAAGGCTCCGGAGTTGTTATTGTTGTGATGGGTGTGCGAGCCCTCAAGGTCGTCAACCTCCCCGTTGTCATGGTAACGGGCTTCCCATTTTCTTCCCTCCCTCACACACAGCTGCTGCTTCCCTTGTCATGTCTTTTAATTATGTCCTCTTTTCTTGTAGCATAATGGTTTTCCTTTTTTTAGCATCACTGCTGTCACTAAGAAGTTTTCTCTTTGGTGCCATTGAGCAAGATACTAAGAACTTGAGTCAGTAAACGCAGAAGTAGGATAACACTCTTGCCAGGGGCGATGGTGTGGTGGAACTGAGGCAGGGTGTTATTGTATTCAAGCGTGAGGCGGGTGGTGTGGCGGGCAACCACCAACAATAACAATAAATCCCGCACTTTACGATTTATAAATTTTCTATTTTTATAATCTTAAATTGCCTTATAGTGGACTGACGTAACTACGAGTTTGACGTAACTCGAGACCGACGTAACCCGGGACTTTACTGTATATATATATATATATATATATATATATATATATATATATATATATATATATATATATATATACTCAGACATCTAATCTGATACATTCTCAAAGAATGCTAAACATCAAACGACTTTTGACTCAGTCTTATTTTAGTATACAAATCAGTCAAAATTCTATGACTAATTGTTTTGACTAAACATTTTTGTTTTTTTATTGACAGCAAGTTTTTTTTTTTTTCCTTTCATAATATATTACCACTAATCTTTATAATGGAATTAATCATTCCTGCTTTTGTGTGCATCATATTATCATTTTTTTTTTTTTTTGTGTGTGTGTGTGTGTGTGTGTGTGTGATCAAGACATTTTGTTACTGATCCAGAAATATCAAGCCACAGGTGTCCAACATTTCAGCACTACGGTGTGTACAGTATTACATAACAATTTGTACTGTTGTTTATTTTGAATAAACACTGTATGTTTGCATACTAAGGAAAGTGTATGTGTATGTAAACTTTTTAAGAACATTTTTATATTAGTCACTAATGAAATGCTTTCAAATATGCCAATTACTTGGTGTGTTAAATGTATGCAGATGTTTCGAACCACAGGTGTCCAACATTTCAGGACTATGGTGTCTACAGTATTAAATAACAATTTGTACTGTTATGTGTTTTGAATAAATTCTGTAAGTTTGCATACTAAGGAAATGTTTTCCAAGTGTATGTGTATGTAAATTCTATAAGATAATTTTTATATTAGTGACTAATGAAATTCTTTCAAATGTGCCAATTACTTCATGTGTTAAGTGTGTGTAAATGTTTAGTTTTTGTAAGGATTTTTTTTTCTTTTCATGTACCATAAAATCCCTGAAAGTATAATTTGTTTGTGATTTGATGACATGATGATGTACAAATATCAATTTCATAAATGTAATTCTTTGCCCTCATCTTCTATCCATCAAGTGCACTTCCTCTCCTATCAACTTTGATTTCAAATTGTGTGTATGCACCATTACAAATTCATAAATGTCTTTCAATATGGCCATACCATTTCAGTTTTTCTTTTTCATATAAGAGGAAGACTGGCCAAAGGCAACAGAAAATGTAACAGAAAAAGGCCCACTGAGGTGCCAATCTCCAAACAAATTGAATGGAAAATAATTAGAATGAGATTCCAAAAGATGGTAAATGAGTGATTTTTTTTTTTTTTTTTTTTTTTTTTTGAGCGAAGAATGTATGTGAAGTTTGATATGTGTAGATTTGTTTAAAGAAAGAGAATTGTCTTTAGAAGGCAGGCTGTAACTAATCCCTTGTGTTGTGAGACACAAAGGGAAATGTTCAGTGAGGTCACAGCTGGCTTTAATGATAAGTTTACAGCACCCCCTGAACCAGTGCTATTAGACCTCCCTGGAAGTAATTATCATTTTTGTTCCACTAAATTAACACTGCATAGGAGTTTGTACCATGTCTCATACACCCATTCATTGTTTTATTTTCTCATAGTGTCATTCCACATACTTCTCTTAAATAACACATTTTCATAGTAGTACTCTAGGGACCAATATGCCTTTTCTGCTCCCTGATCTCAGATTTATGTCTTTTATTTAATTTTGTTTATTTTTGTCATTATTTCTTTAGCAGGAAGATACCAATTTTTAAAACTCACTTTACATCTACAGACACATTTTTTCCCTTTCATTACTCTTGGAAGTGATCCATAGAAATAATAAACAACCACAGAGACATCACATATCCTTTTTCACACTCCTATTCTTATGGTGAATCTCATTTTAAGTTCTCTTTCATTGTCACATGAGCACCTGCATCCATATAGAACAACTATACCATACATAATCAGAACATCACAAACCTGGTTATACATTTACTCTAGGTCAATGAAACCTTCAAACAACTTTTGACCCTTTCCTAAGATGTCTCTCATAATTTCTATTGTGAGTTTTGTTTACACAAAGAATTTACCATCAGAATAACAATCTTGGATTGATTCTACAATTTTTTGCAATAGAAAATATTTGAGGTAAAAGAAGAAGTGTCCATGCTTAAAAGGGTGATATTTGATCTTATCTTTCTACCTAAGGTATATGCCTATCCTCTGACCACACTAACTCACCATTTGAAAACAGATTCTGAACAGTTGCAAGCAAGTCCGACAACAGGATGCGCTTCTCCACATTGACATCAGGAGGAGGGAGTACCACCAGAGGAAGTTCAATGGATTCACTATGAAGTCTGGAGAAATTCAAATAAAAGCTAGAGAGAGAGAGAGAGAGAGAGAGAGAGAGAGATAGACATGCATATCACCAGTTTAAAAGATAAAAATGCACATCAGAAATTATGCCCATTACTTCTTTCTCACCTAACAATTACATTCTAATTGTGTCAACTTAAACTCCTGAAAATCTTTTAGCTTAATATAAAGTAATGAACGTTGGCATATCTTAATTATTTTTAGATAAGTCAAATATGGAAAAAACTTGAAGACAAATTTTGATAGAATTCTTTTAATTTCATTATTTGCACGTTTTATTAATATAGGTTTGGTACTTCAAGATCATTCATTCATATATACATTATAAGTTGTACAACACACACACACACACACACACACACACACACACACACACACACACACACACACACACACACACTGTGCAGAGTCATTAAACAAAAAGAGGATTGTGAAATACAACAGGAAGACTTAAACAAGATCTGGAAATGGAGCAAAAAATGGGAGATGGAATTCAATGTGGACAAAAGCCATGTCATGGAAATGGGAAAAAGTGAAAGACGACCAGTGGGAACCTATAAGATGGGAGATGGAGTAGAACTAGAAAAAGTAAAAAAGGAAAAGGACTTGGGAGTGACAATGGAAGAAAATAATCAACCGGTAAGCCATATTGATAGAATTTTCAGAGAGCGTATAATTTGCTAAGGAATATTGGAGTAGCATTTCACTATATGGACAAGGAAATGATGAAGAAATTGATAAGTACTAAAATAAGACCTAGATTGGAATATGCAGGAGTTGTGTGGACTCCCATAAAAAAACACATAAGAAAATTAGAGACTACAAAAATGGCTACAAGAATGGTTCCAGAATTTAAAGGGATGGCATATGAGGAGAGACTAAAGGCAATGGATCTACCAACCTTGGAGCAGAGAAGAGAGAGGATCTGATACAAGTTTATAAATTGATTAACGGAATGGATGAAGTGGATAATGAGAAACTGATCCTGAGAGAAGAATATGACTTTAGAAGCACAAGATCGCATAGTAAGAAACTAAGGAAGGGATGATGTCTGAGAGATGTTAAAAATTTAGTTTCCACAAAGATGTGTTGAGACTTGGAACAGTTTGAGTGAGGAAGTTGTATCAGCAAAGAGTGTACATAGTTTTAAAGAAAAATTGGATAAGTGTAGATATGGAGACGGGACCACACGAGCATAAAGCCCAGGCCCTGTAAAATTACAACTAGGTAAATACAACTAGGTAAATACACACACACACACACACACACACACACACACACACACACACACACACACACACACACACACACACACACACACATTGGTGGATTGGGAAAATCTAGTAAGTGGTGTTGGAGAAGAAGCATGGGGAGAGAGATTTCTTAATCTAATGATGGAAAATATGATGGAACAGAGGGTGAAGGAAAATACTAGATATAGAGGAGATGATGAACCGGCTAGACTGGATTTGGTGTTAACAAGAGAAGTGTACCTATGTGGAGATATACAATACAAGTGTCCTTTGGGAAAGAGTGATCATGTGGTTATGGAAATGCAGATAGCAACAACACAGCGAAGGAAGGACGAGACATACAGGAGTGGTAGATTGAATTATAGAAAGATGGACACAGAAAGTTTGAAAAATTATTTCAGAAAATTAGATTGGGAGGAGATGTTACAAATCAGAGAAGTGCAAAAGAAATATGAGATTTTTATGAAATATTATAAAGAAGGAGTTATGAAATTTGTACCAAAGTATAAACCAAGAGAGGAAGAAAGAAAGGATTGGTTTAATGCAACTTGTGTTAAGGCTAAGGAAAAGAGAGATGTGGCTTGGAAAAGATGGAAAAAGAGCAGGAATATACTAAATAAGGAGAATTATAGAGTGGCAAGAAATGAGTATATGAGGGTAAGGAGGGAGGAAGAAAGAAAATTTGAAAAAGATATTGTAGACAAGAGTAAGGAACATCCAAAATTGTTTTACAGGTTCATAAATGGTAAACTTAAAAAGAGAGTCCATTGAAAGATTAAAAGGAGAGCAAGGGATAGTAGATGACCCTAAGAATATAGCGGAATTGCTAAATAATAGGTTTCAGCAAGTATTTACAAAAGAAACAATGTTTGTAAAGCCACAGAATGTACGAGGAAATGTGCACATGGAGGACATTAAGATACCTAAAAAGAAGTTATATAAAATGTTGGAGGAACTTAAAGATGATAAAGCGATGGGACCAGATGAAGTTTCAGGAAAATTATTGAAGGAGTGTAGAGAAGAACTGATTGATCCATTATATGATATTATAAGGTGCTCATTAGAAACAGGGGAAGTACCAGTAGAGTGGAAGAGAGCTGAAGTGGTGCCCATTTATAAGGGAGGCAGTAAGGAAGAGCCTCTTAACTATAGACCTGTGTCTCTAACAAGTGTGGTCGGTAAGATTTGTGAGAGGGTGATAAAGAAATATTGGATACGGTTCCTGGAGGATCATAAGTTATTATCGGATCATGTGTAACAAATCTACTGAGCTTTTATTCAAGAGTGGTTGACAAAATACAGGAGAGAGAGGGATGGATGGACTGTGTATATTTGGATTTAAAGAATGCTTTTGACAAGGTACCTCACGAGAGACTGTTATGGAAAGTAGAGATTTATGGAGGACTGAAAGGAAAAGTGTTAAAGTGGATGGAAAACTACTTGAGATGGAGGGAGATGAGAACGGTAATAAGGGATGCAAGGTCGGACTGGTTGGTGGTGGAGAGTGGAGTCCCACAAGGCTCAGTGCTGGCACCAATACTTTTCCTGGTATATATAAATGACATGCCAGAGGAGTAAACAGTTATATTAATTTGTTTGCGGATGATGCGAAGTTGTGTAGGTGTGTGAAGAGTGAAGAAGATTGTGAAATTTTACAGGCAGACCTGGATAAGATTTGGGAGTGGAGCAAGAGGTGGCAAATGGAATTTAATCTGAGCAAAAGTCATGTGATGGAGATGGGAAAGAGTGGAAGACGGCCAAGAGGGTCATATAAGATGGGTGAAGAAGTAGTGTTGAAAAAGGTGGAAAAGGAAAAGGATTTGGGAGTGATAATACAAGACCATGGGCAGTTTGAGGCTCATATTGATAAGATGTTTGGAGAAACATATAATTTGATAAAAAAATATTGGATTAGCCTTCCATTATATGGATAAAGATATGATGAAGAAATTAATTAGTATGGTAATTAGACCAAGATTGGAATATGCTGGAGTGGTTTGGTCCCCTTATAAAAAGAAGCATATAAGGAAGTTGGAGAGATTGCAGAGAATGGCAACAAAAATGGTTCCGGAATTGGCAGAAATGACCTATGAGGAGAGATTAAAAGAAATGAATTTGCCTACCTTGGAACAAAGAAGAGAAAGAGGAGATTTAATACAGGTTTATAAACTGTTGAATGGACTGGATGAAGTGGATAATGAGCAAATGATGTTGAGAGAGGAAAACTTAAGTAGAACTACAAGATCGCATAGTAAAAAGATAGCCAAGGGAATATGCTTGAAGGATGTGAAAAAATATAGTTTCCCACAAAGATGTGTGGAGGTGTGGAATGGCTTGAGTGAGGAGGTGGTGTCAGCAAGGAGTGTGCATAGTTTTAAAGGAAAGTTGGATGTGTGTAGATATGGAGACGGGGCCACACGAGTATGATACCCAGGCCCTGTAAAATTACAACTAGGTGAATACAACTAGGTGAATACATGGGAACATGATAGAGAAAATATTGACCACCCTGATTAGGCCACAGTTGGAATATGCATCAGTAATTTGGTCACCATACATGAAGAAACATGTCAAGAAACTGGAAAGAGTGCAGAGGTTAGCAACAAGAATGATACCAGACTTTAAGGAGGTACTGTATGAGGAGAGGTTAAATAGGCTGGAATTAAGCATGTTGGAAGAAAGAAGAGTCAGAGGGGATATGATAACAATGTTCAAAATAGTACATGGAGTGGACATATTGGATAGGGAGAACCTGATCACGATGGCATCCAGTAATTACCTAAGAGGACACCAAAAGAAAATACTGAAGGACTCCTGCACGAGCGACATCAAGAAGTATAGCTTCCCGTATCGGAGCATTGATGCATGGAACAAACTGAGCGTGGATGTGGTGTGTGCGGCGAGTGTCAGTGAAATGAAGGAAAAATTGGACAAGTGTGGACAAAGAGACAGGACATAGAGAGCTACTACGGCTCGGGCCCTGTAATCACAAATAGGTAAATACATATACATACACACACACACACACACACACACACACACACACACACACACACACACACACACACACACACACAAAAAAAAAAAAAAAAAAAAAAAAGTGGCTACAAGAATGGTCCCAGAACTTGAAGGGATGACATATGAGGAGAGACTAAAGGCTATGGATCTTCCAACAATGGAGCAGAGAAGGGAGAGAGGGAATCTCATACAAGTTTATAAATTGATCAATGGAATGGACCAAGTGGACAATAAGTATCTGATCCTGAGAGAAGAATATGCCAGTCGAAGCACAAGATCACATAGTAAGAAGCTGAGGAAGGGAAGATGTGTTAAAGATATTAAAAAGTATAGTTTCCTGCAAAGATGTGTTCAGACGTGGAACAGTTTAAATGAAGAAATAGTGTCTGCAACAAGTGTGCATAGTTTTAAAGTAAGATTCGATAAGTGTAGATATGGAGACGGGGCCACACGAGCATAGAGCCCAGACCCTGTAAAACTACAACTAGGTAAATACACACACACTGGGAAACGGAAGGCTGCAAGGACATATATAAGGAAAAATAGAAATGAGGAAGAACGGAAGAGATACAACGAACTGGCGGCAGCAGTAAGGGAAAAAAAATAATGAAAGATCAGAGGAGAAAAAGACATTTTTTGGGAGAATTCTAGGAGATAAGAAAATGAATAAGAAAATAGTATATAAGAGAGAAGGAAGAGGAAACAGTGGAGCAATTTTAACTAAAAGTGATAAGGGCAAGAAACCAAAAATGATGTATATGAACATAAATGGGGTTCTATCAAGTAAATTAGAACTAAAAGATTACATAAAGAAAGAAGATATTGTGTGCCTGGGTGAAACAAAATTGAATGAGGCAATCAAAATAGATAATAGATATAACATATGGAAGAAAGACAGAGGGGGTAAAGGAGGAGGAGGAGTTATGATAATGTTAAGGAAAGAGTTGGTGGTAAACCAAGTGGAATATAGGGAAGAAAAAGCGAAGTACTGTATATTAAATTAAGATGCATATTAATAAAAAAAGAGATAACAATCATTGGAAAGTATATGCCACCAAAAACCAAAAACAAATTCATGGACCAATCAAGAATATAAAGACATGATAGAAGACACAATAAAGAGTCTAAAGAGAGTCATTAAAAAAAGGAGAAACGTGTTATTAATAGGAGACTTCAACTGTAAAGAAGTAGACTGGGAAAATTATGAAAGTGGTATGGGGGAAGAAGCTTGGGGAGAAAGATTCCTGAACTTAATGACTAAACTATATGATGGACCAGAGATAAAGGAAAGCACAAGATTCAGAGGAAACGATGAGCAGGCAAAGTTGGACCTGGATTTTACAAGGGGTATATAAATGAACGATGATATAAGATATAAGTGCGCATTGGGAAAGAGTGACCATGTAATTTTAGAAATGGATATGGAAGAAGGAAAAAAAGATAGAGACGAATTATACAAAGAAAACCGACTAAATTACAGAAAGGCTGATATTGAGAATCTCAAGAACTATTTAAAATATGCTAACTGAGAGAAGATGGAAAACACTGAGAGGGTGCAGAAGAAATATAACTTATTTTTGGAAATATACAGAACAGGAGTCAGGGAATATGTCCCGAAATATAGACCTAAAGAAGAAGAAAAAAAAAAGATTGGTTTAACGCAAGGTGTGCCAGGGCAAAGGAGAAAAGAGATGGAGCATGGAAAGGTGGAGAAGAAATAGAAATGCAGTAAAGAAGGAAAACTTCAAGACAGTGAGAAATGAATATGTTAAAGTGAAGAAGGAAGAGGAGAGGAACTATGAAAGGGACATTGTCAAAAAATGCATGGAGCAACCGATATTGTTCTACAGATTCATCAATGGAAAAATATGACAAAAAGAAACAATAGAAAGGAGAGAATGGGATGGTGGAAGACCCAAAAAGTATGGCAGAACTGTTAAATTGTAAATCTCAAGAGGTCTTTACTAAGGAGTCCAAATTTGAAAGGCCACAGGGTAATAGAGAGACCATCTATATGAAAGAGATTAAAGTAACCAAGCTTCAAATAAAAGAGTTAATGAAGGAACTGGATGAAGAAAAAGCAATGGGACCAGATGAAGTCTCAGGCAGAATACTAAAAGAATGTAGGGAAGAACTAGCATGTCCTGTATACAACATCATAAAATGCTCAATAGAAAATGGAATAGTGAGAGTGACTTAACAGTCACTCTCAAACTAAATTAATCTGTGCTGTTTATCTCTCCCCTAACTCTTCTGTCTATAGTAATTTCTTCGACTACTTAACTTCTAAAGTGGAGCACATTCTGTCCCTCTACCCTTTCACTGAGATTTCCATTCTTGGAGATTTCAATGTTCACCACCAGCTTTGGCTTTCCTCTCCCTTCACTGACAACCCTGGTGAACTAGCCTTCAACTTTGCTATCCTCCATGACCTAGAGCAACTGGTGCAGCACCCTACTCGTATTCCTGACCGTCTTGGAGACACGCCCAACATTCTTGATCTCTTCCTCACCTCTAACTCTTCTGCTTATGCTGTCACCCTTTCATCTCCAGTGGGCTCCTCCGATCACAATCTCATTTCTGTATCTTGTCCTATTTTTCCAATCCTCCAGGATCCCCAAAGCGAAGGTGCCTCTGGCGTTTTGCCTCTGCCAGTTGAGGGGACCTGAGGAGGTATTATGCTGATTTTTCCCTGGAATGATTATTGCTTCCATGTCAGAGACCCATCTCTTTGTGCTGAACGCATAACAGAGGCGTTAGTATCTGGCATGGAGGCGTACATTCCTCATTCTTATCTGGCATGGAGGCGTACATTCCTCATTCTTTTTCTCAACCTAAACCTTCTAAACCTTGGTTTAACTCAGCCTGTTCTCGTGCTAAACATGATAGAGAGGTTGCCCACAAAAGGTACTTGAGCCTTCCATCTCCTGAATCTCATGCACTTTATATCTCTGCCTGGAATCATGCCAAGTCTGTTCTTCAACTTGCCAAACACTCTTTCATAAATAGGAAATGTCAAAATCTTTCAAACTCAAACTCTCCTCGTGACTAATGGCATCTAGCCAAAAACATCTCAAATAACTTCACTTCTTCATCTTTCCCTCCTTTATTTCATCTTGATGGCATCACTGCCATCTCTTCTGTCTCTAAAGCTGAACTCTTTTCTCAAACCTTTGCTCACAACTCCACCTAGGACGATTCTGGGCTTGTCCTTCCCTCTCCTCCTCCCTCTGACTATTTCATGTCTACAATCAAAATTCTTCATAATGATGTTTTCCATGCCCTTGCTGGCCTAAACCCTTGGAAGGCTTATGGACCTGATGGGGTCCCTCCTATTGTTCTCAAAAACTGTGCTTCTGTGCTTGCACCTTGCCTGGCCAAACTCTTCTAACTTTGTCTATCGACTTCTACCTTTCCCTCCTGCTGGAAGTTCACCTACATTCAGCCTGTTCCTAAAAAGGGTGACCGTCCTAACCCCTCAAACTACCGTCCTATAGCTTTAATCTCTTGCTTATCTAAAGTTTTTGAATCTATCCTGAATAGGAAGATTCTCAAACATCTGTCACTTCACAATCTTCTGTCTGCTCGCCAGTATGGCTTCCGTCAAGGTCGCTCTACTGGTGATCTTCTGGCTTTCCTTACTGAGTCTTGGTCATCCTCTTTTAGAGATTTCGGTGAAACTTTTGCTGTTGCGTAAGACATATCAAAAGCTTTTGATAGAGTCTGGCATAAAGCTTTGATTTCAAAACTGCCCTCTTACAGCTTCTATCCTTCTCTCTGCAACTTTATCTCATATTTCCTTTCCGACCGCTCTATTGCTGCTGTGGTAGACAGTTACTGTTCTTCTCCTAAACCTATTAATAGTGGTGTTCCTCAGGGTTCTGTCCTGTCACCCACTCTCTTTCTATTATTCATTAATGATCTTCTTAACCAAACTTCTTGCCCTATCCACTCCTACACTGATGATACCAACCTACATCTTTCCACGTTCTTTCAGAGACGTCCAACCCTTCAGGAAATTAACAGATCACGCGGGGACGCCACAGAACGTCTGACTTCCGATCTTTCTAAAATTTCCGATTGAGGCAGAAAAAATCTAGTAGTTTCCAATGCCTCAAAAACTCAATTCCTCCATCTATCAACTCGACACAACCTTCCAGACAAATATCCTCTTATTCAATGACACTCAACTGTCTTCCTCTTCCACAATGAATATCCTCGGTCTGTCCTTTGCTCATAATCTTAACTGGAAACTTCACATCTCATCTCTTGCTAAATCAGCTTCTATGAAGTTAGGTGTTCTGAGGCGTCTCCGCCAGTTTTTCTCGCCCCTCCAACTGCTTACTCTATATAAGGGCCTTATCCGTCCCTGGATGGAGTACTCTTCGCATGTTTGGGGAGGTTCCAGTCACACAGCTTTGCTTGATAGGGTGGAATCGAAAGCTCTTCGTCTCATCAACTCCCCTCCTCTGACTAACTGTCTTCAGTCTCTTTCTCACCGCCGAAATGTTGCATCCCTTTCTATATTTTGTCGCTATTTTCATGGTAACTGTTCTACTGATCTTGCTAACTGCATGCCTCCCCTCCTCCTGCGGCCACGCTGCACAAGGCTTTCTTTCTTCTTCCTCTCATCCCTATTCTGTCCAACTCTCTAATGCAAGAGTTAACCAGTACGCTCAATCATTCATCCCTTTCACTGGTAAACTCTGGAACTCCCTCCCTGCATCTGTATTTCCAAATTCCTACAACTTGTCTTCTTTTAAGAGGGAGGTATCGAGGCATTTGCTCCCCTAATTCTGGCTGACGGTTTTGCCACTTTTTGTACTCTTTGGAGAGCCAGCGCTCAAGTGGTCTTTTTTCTAACTTTTCCCTATGTAAAAAAAAAAAAAAAAAAAAAAAGGAAAAAAAACTGAGGTGGTTCCCATATATAAGAGCGGAAAAAGGAAGAACCTTTAAATTAAAGACCGGTATCACTAACTAGTGTAATATGTAAGATGTGTGAAAGACTAATAAAGAAACAATGGATTGAGTTTCTTGAAGACAACAAATTATTATCAAATAGCCAATTTAGTTTTAGAAAAGAGCAGACGTATGTAACAAATTTACTGAGTTTCTACTCTAGAAAAGTTGACAGAGTACAAGAGAGAGAGGAATGCGTTGATTGTATTTATTTGGATTTAAAAAAGGCATTTGATATAGTGCCACATGCAAGGTTACTATGGAAGTTAGAGGAGAAGGGTGGCTTAAAAGGAAGCACATTGAAATGGATGGAAAATTAATTGAGGAGAAGATAAATAAGGACGGTAGTCAAAGATATCAAGTCCGAGTGGAGAGCAGTAGAAAGCGGAGTGCCGCAGGGGTCAGTACTGTACTTTTCCTCATATATATAAATGACATGCCAGAAGGAGTGAACAGCTACATAAATATGTTTGTGGACGATGCAAAAGTGTGCAGAGTTATAAAGCAAAAAGAGGACTGTGAAATACTCCAGGAAAACCTAAATTAGATCTGGGAATGGAGTATAAAGTGGGAGATGGAATTCAATGTGGACAAAAGCCATGTCATGGAAATGGGAAAGAGTGAAAGACGACCAGTGGGAATCTACAAGATGGGAGATGGAGTAGAACTGGAGAAAGTAAAAAAAGGAAAAGTATTTGGGGGTGACGATGGAAGAAAACAATCAACTGGTAAGCCATATAGATAAAATCTTCAGAGAGACATAATTTGCTAAGGAATATTGAATTAGCATTTCATTACATTGACAAAGAAATGATGAAGTATTGATAAGTACTATAATAAGACCCAGATTGGAATATGCAGGAGTAGTGTGGAACCTTCATAAAAAGAAACGCATAACTAAAGGCTATGGATCTACCAACCCGGGAACAGAGAAGGGAGAGAGGGGATCTGATACAAGTTTATAAATTGATCAATGGAATGGACCAAGTGGATAATGAGAAACTGATCCTGGGAGAAGAATATGACATTCGAAGTACAAGATTGCATAGTAAAAAGCTGAGAAAGGGAAGATGTCTGAGAGATGTTAAAAAATATAGTTTCCCACAAAGATGTGTTGAGACATGGAACAGTTTGAGTGAAAAAGTGGTATCAGCAACAAGTGTGCATAGTTTTAAAGAACAATTGGATAAGTGTAGATATGGAAAAGGGGCCACACGATCGTAAAGCCCAGGCCCTGTAAAACTATAACTAGGTAAATACACACACACAGTACCGTCGCTCCGAGAATCACCTGATCTTCACTACCTATTGTTTTGGGTTTGTAGTGGCTTGGGCGAGTAGTGTAGACTCGTTTTCATGAATACAGTGTTACAAAATCATGGGTAAGGAAGAGATTCCATCTAAATGCAGGTATGAGACATGGGAAAGAATGAAAGATGATGATGACTAAGTTGGTGAGGGTGAAAGAGCATTTGAAGGCTTTGATATGGCACATACTTCACTATTTAATAAAATGTTGACTATTGAACATATATTAGATAAATGGATAAAGGAGAGTATGGGAATAAAAGAGAATGAAGAACAGGAAAAAGAGCTCCAGAAATTGAAAAAAAGGATAAAAAGAGTGGAAGAAAACGAAAGTAGGTTAAGAGCAGAAAATGAAGAATTAAAAAAGGAAGTAGCTAACTACAAGAAATTGATGGAAAAAGGACTCAGTAAAGCCAAAAAAGAAAAAGAGCTGAAAGACCTAGTAAACAAAGAAGAGGAAAGAGTACAAGACGTGATTAAAAAAGAAGTACAGGCATGGAGAATCCAAGATAAGAAAGACAAGGAAACATTTCAGGAAGTATTTCAAGAACAGTTAAAAGAAAGAGATGAAAATATGACAAACTATTGGATATATTATGTATGTGGTGTACAATATGTTTTCCCGGGACTAAGCCGGGCACTGCTTGGCGCCTAAAGTGTAACTCTCAGTTTGCCGCTCTACCTAGTAAAGACGTCCGCCGACGTGTCTCATTTCCCTACTTGGACATCTTCCATGGCGCAGTGATACACTGTACCTGCAACGATTAATCCAAGATGTTTCTACCTCGCTGGTCCCCTGGCTTGACGCCCAAGGCCTCGACACCAGTGGTTCTTCACAGCCTCCAGCCGCTGCTTCAGCAGGTGAGGCAGACCATCAGTGACCAGCAACAAGCCATCACCACCTTGCAGGCAGACATGGTGGCACTCAACACACGCGGCTACGCAGCACCCACGTCTCAGGTGCCTCTCTCTGCTGCCCCGGAGAAATACGACCTGGATATGACACCAGCTGCATTCAGGTCGTGGAAATGGTCCATGGATTGCTGGCTTCTCCTCTGCAAGTGGCCATGGCAGAAAGCAGTCCATCATGTCAGGCTCCTCTGTGCCCCCCACCTGCAACGCGCCTTGGACGCCAGGTTCACCTTCGACCAGTGGAGCGCCCGCACACAGCAGGAGGCGTTAGACACCATCGGCAACTTAGTGCTTCGCTCCTCTAGTCAGGCAGTGCAGTGGGCAGAGTTTTTCAGTGTCAGCCAAGGGTAGAACGAGAGTGTTAGTGACTACTTCATACGGGGCGCCCAGAAAGTCAACAATTGTGCGTTCGAGTGTCCCCAGTGTGGTCTCAACCTCTCCGAGTATCTACTCCTGAAAAAGCTTGTGGTAGGCATACGCGACACAGGCCTCAAACAGCAGGTGTACCAAGTGTGTGACTCGATAGGCAGTGTGGACACCCTAAGGGCTATGTGTTGCGCGTACGAGGCGGCCCACCAACACACCGCAGGCGTGGGCTGTTGGCGGGAAGGCAGTTGTGCGGCTGGCACCGTGCGGGCGGAGGAGGACGAGGACCAGACACCCCATGCCGCCGCCACCGCCTCTGGCAAGACACATTCCTCACGTACATGCTGGAACTGCGGCACTTCGCACACCCCTGACAGAGCCTCCTGCCTGGCTAGGGAGGCAGTCTGTGTCGCCTGTTATAAGAGAGGCCATTTCAAGAGGTGCTGCAGGAGTTCAAAGCGCCCATACGGCACCGCATCTGCCAACGCCGTCTCAGGATCAGTGACGACAGCAGGTGCGAACGTGTCCTGCCAACCCACCATAGAGGTGACCGTGGCACTTGGAAAGGGAGCCAAGCACCGTACAGCAGCTGTTACGGACACCGGCGCCCAGGTGTGTGTCGCTGGGGCGGCCCTCCTGTCTATTCTCCACATACAGTCCACGCAGCTGCAGGGACACGCAGGCTTACAGGATGTAGCGGACCTGCCCTTACGGTGCCTCGGGTCGTGCTGGTGTAACATACTCTCGGCGGCCGTGCTACACAGCAGGTCGTGGTGCGGATTTGTTAATCAACTTGCCCCATTCCTCGCCACAGCTCCAATCTTGAATGTCTTCAGGGAGCTCCTGAAGAAGCCGTGCGGGAAGTCTGTGTACTGGGACGAGCAACTGCAGGAAAAATTCCACCATGCTCAGGACACTATATGCCAGCTTGCGAAGGATGGCCTGGCATACTATGACAAAACCCACCTCACGGTTGCCCTCACAGACTGGAGTAGGGAGGGAATCAGATTCATCATCCTTCAGCAGTTCTGCCACTGCTTGTCTGCCATCACTCCCTTCTGCTGCAGGGCAGGCTGGCGTCTGGCCCTGTGCGGAAGCCGCCATCTCACGGCTGCCGAGACTGGTTACGCCGCAGTGGAGAGGGAGGCTTTGGTTGTGGTGTGGTGCCTCTAAAAAGCCAGGCTGTTCTTGTTGGGATGCCCGAACTTCACCATTGTCACTGACCACCGCCCTCTCACCAAGCTACTGCGTGACAGGACCTTGACTCTTCCAGCTAAAGGAGCGGACGCTACAGTACCGCTTCCAGGTCAAATATCTGCCAGGGAAAAGGAACGCCGCAGCCGACTTCTTGTCCAGGTACCCAGCCCTCAGAAGCCCCACCACAGACACCGACGCCAACCTGGATGAGGACCTCACCGAGGCAGTAGCAGCTGCGGTCATCGCCACAGTGGAACACGAGGATCACATCCTCAATGAGTCAGCAGTGAGAAATTCTGCAGCCAACGACCCTGTATACCAACTGCTACTGGCCGAAGTGTTGGCCGCAGACTGGCACCAGTACAAGTCGCAAGAGGTGGCCTGCTTGCGTCCTTTCTACAGCGTGAGAGACAGGTTGGCAGTCAATCAAAACCTCATAACATACACCTTTGACCAAGGTTGTGTGCGACTCATGATCCCTGAGCCCCTCCGCCCACGGGTAGCAGCAAACCTACACGCTGGTCACCAAGGGCTGGACTCCATGCTGCGAAGGGCAAGGCAATGCATATACTGGCCCGGGTTGGAAGGGGACCTGCAGCACTACAGGGCATCATGCATGTCATGCGAGACACACGCCCCCTCTCAGCCCTCAGAAACACTCATCGTCACGCCGCCCCCAGAGTACCCATTCCAATCCACAGTGGCAGACATGTTCCAGCACGAGGGACACACCTACATGGTTTACGCCGACAGGCTCACCGGATGGTTAGAACTGGCTCACTTCCCACACGGTGCCACGTCTCAAAAAATCAAGAGCCAATTGAGGCAGTACTTCACGCAATGGGGTGCCTGGGAACAGCTGTCCACTGATGGGGGGCCGAACCTGGCGAGTGAGGAAATGTCAGAATTCCTCAAGAAGTGGGGTGTCACTACACACCTGTCATCAGCACACTACCCCCAGTCAAACGGGCGTGCCGAAGCAGCAGTCAAGATGGCCAAGAGAATCATCAGAGCCAACACGGGTAGTGGGGGTTCGTTGGATACTGACAAAACTTCCCTCACTGTGCTTCAGTATCTCAACACCCCGCTGCAAGCAATAAACCCGCCCAACTTGCCACTGTAAGGCAACTGCGTGATGGCATGCCAACGGCCAGACGGCACTACAAGGTGGACAGGCACTGGGGAAGGGCGCTGCGCGAGAGAGAAGTGAAAATGGGAGAGGAAGGCAACACCCTGATGGCAAACAGCACACCTAGACAGCTCCAGCCCCTGTTCCCCGGCACACACGTAAGGGTGCAGAACCAGGCCTCCAGCACGTGGGACCGCACGGGCTTGATCGTAGAGGCACTGCCCTACAGGCAGTACACCGTCAGGCTTGATGGTAGTGGCCGAATAAGCTTCAGGAACAGGAAACATCTGAGGCCCATCCCCAAGTCAACCTCACCACCTGCACAGCCAACACACACACAAAGCTCAATCAAACATACCCAATACGTACAAAACATCCGTACAGAGGATTCGTGACACACACACACACACACACACACACACACACACACACACACACACACACACACACACACACACACACACACACAGAAAGCTCAATCAAACATACCCAATACGTACAAAACATCCGTACAGAGGATTCGTGAGGACACACACACACACACACACACACACACACACACACACACACACAAAAAGTAATCAAACATAAATAATTACAAAACATCTGTACAGAGGATTCATGACGGACACACACACACACACACACACACCCAGATATTGTGGGTCTTACTGAAACAAAACTCAGAGAGGGAGAAGACCTGATGATGGTTGGAGAAGGGAAATATAATGTTTGGAAAAGAAATAGAGTAGGTAAGATGGGAGGAGGAGTGATGTTGCTGGTTAAAAAAGATATAAAGGTGGATCAAGTGAAAGAAGGTATGGGAAAGGCAGAAGTGCTAAAGATCAGAGCAGAAACTAATGAAGGAAAAAAGAGGCACTACATAGTGGTGTACGTACCACCTAAGACAAATGCATGGTCAGTACAGGAATATGAAGAAATGATAAGTGATACAGGAACATGTCTGGAAGAAATGTTGGGTGGCTGTGAACGAACTATAATGATGGGAGATTTTAATTGTAAAGAGGTGTGTTGGGAGGACTGGTCAATGGAAGGATCAGAGACAACATGGGGAAATACACTATTGACACTGGCAATGGAAAATGTGTTAACTCAGTGGGTCAAAGAAGATACTAGGTTTGGAGGAGAGGAGCATCGTCAAGACTGGACTTGGTCTTTAGTACAGAGCCAATGGTCATTGAGGAGATGAGGGTGGAGTGCCCTTTAGCAAAGAGTGATCATGCAGTTTTGGAGTTCAAGGTGATAGATGAAGAGAAATCTAGAAGAAATGAAGAATATAAAGTGGGAAGATGGAATTATGCCAAGACAGATTTTGGAAACCTAAAGAAATTCTTTCAAGAGACAAATTGGATGAAATTCAAGAGTGCTAAGGAGCAAATGAAAAGTGGAAGGAATTTATAAAAATATACAAAGAAGGTGAGAAAAATTTGTACCAATAAGACAACATAGAAGTTGGAAAGCAGGACTGGTTTAACGATAGATGTGAAAAGGCTAGAACAAGAAAAGAGGATGCATGGAAGAGGTGGAGAAGGAAAAGACGGATTAAGCAGTGGGAAAGTTACAAAAGAGCAAGAAATGAATATGTGTTGATTAGAAGAGAAGAAAGAAAGAAACAAGAAAAGGATATAATTGATAAATGTAAAGACCAACCAAGGCTTTTTACAGACATGTGAACAACAACATCAAAAATAGAGAAAGTATTGAAAGTTTAGAAGTAAATGGAGTATGCAGTGAAGATCCCAGGAAATGGCAGAGGCTATGAATGGATGCTTTCGGAAGGTATTCACAAAGGAGACTGCTTTTGACAAACCACTGGTAATGGAACAGAAAGGGATTATGAAGGAGTTTCAAGTAACTGTGGAGGAGATCAAGAATATGATGGGGAGTTTAGAAGTGAGAAAAGCTGTGGGACCTGATGGGGTATCAGGATGGATTTTAAGAGAATGCAGGAGCAACTGGCAGAAAAAGTTTGTGAAGTAATTGATGCCTCATTAAGGGAAGGTGTAGTGCCCCAAGACTGGAAAAGAGCTAACATTGTCCCAATCTATAAATCAGGTAACAAGAGAGACCCATTGAACTATAGACCAGTGTCACTTACAAGTGTGGTAGCTAAGATGTGTGAGAGGGTGGTGAAGAATAGATGGACAGACTTCTTGGAGAAAAATGACATACTTTGTGAGTGTCAATTTGGTTTTAGAAAAGGGCGTTCATGCACGACAAACCTGATATGTTACTATTCGAGGGTGATAGATGTAATACAGGAAAGAGATGGTTGGGCTGATGGAATATATCTGGATTTAAAAAAGGCCTTTGATAAGGTACCACACCGGAGACTGATCTGGAAACTTGAAATGGTAGGAGGAGTGCATGGCAGTTTACTAAAATGGATGGAAGACTTTTGGTAGGAAGAGAAATGAGAACAATAATTAAGGACAGACCATCAGAATGGGGATTGGTGGAGAGTGGAGTTCCACAGGGATCAGTGTTGGCACCAGTAATGTTCGCGGTCTACATAAATGACATGGTGGATGGGGTGTCCAGTTATGTGAGCCTATTTGCAGACGATGCAAAATTGTTAAGAAAAGTGAGATGTGACAAAGATTGCGAACTACTCCAGGAAGACTTGGACAGAATATGGAAATGGAGCTGTACATGGCAAATGGAGTTCAACACGACAAAATGCAAGAAAATAGAGTTTGGCAAGAGTGAAAGAAGAATCAGGAGTATGTACAAGATAGGAAATGAAGACATAAAACCAGTCATGAAGAAAAAGACCTTGGGGTGACAATTACCAATGACCTATCGCCAGAGAGACATATAAACAAAATAATTGGAGAAGTATTGAACTTATTGAGGAACATAAGAGTGGCGTTCAGATATTTAGATGAAGAAATGATGAAGAAAATAATTACTGCAATGATAAGACCGAGGCTTGAATATGCAACAATACAGTGGGCTCGAACTTAAAGAAACACATAAGGAAACTAGAGAAAGTACAGAGGGCTGCAACAAAATGGTGCCTGACTTAAGAGATTTGACTTATGAAGACAGACTGAAAAGAATGCAACTTCCGACCCTGGAAAACAGAAGAGAAAGGGGAGACCTGATAGCAATATACAGAGTGATGATTGGCATGGAAAAATGGATAGGGAAGATCTGTGTATGTGGAATGAAAGAATGTCGAGAGGGCATGGGAAAAACTAAAATGGCCACTTATAGGAGAGATGTGAAAAATATAGCTTCCTCATAGAAGGGTGGAAGCATGGAATAGTTTAGACGTGGAAGTGGTCAACGCAAGGAATATTCATGATTTTAAGAAAAAGCTGGACATTAATAGATATGGAGACGGGACAACACGAGCATAGCTCTTTTCCCGTATGTTACAATTAGGTAAATACAATTAGGTAAATACACACACACACACACACACACACTGGTCCATGGTATACCAGGAAAGGGATATGCAATTGAAATACGATAAATTCATGGATTTGTATAACTCTGCTGTGAAAAAGTTTGTGCCATATCACAGAAAGAGGACTTTAAATAATAAACAGTGGTTTAATAGAAATTGTGAAGAACCAAAAAAGAACAAAGAAAAGGCATGGAAGAAACTTAAGAAAAACAGTGATGTATTATCAAGAGAAGTCTACAAAACAGCAAGGAATAGATATGTTGAAGTAAGGAGAACAGCACAGAAGGAATATGAACAGAGAGTGGTGGAAAACTGTGATAGTGACCCCAAAATGTTTTACAAATTCATAAATGGAAAACTAAATAAAAGGGAGGCAATAGAAAAGGTAAAATACGGGGAAGAAGTATATGAAGATGCTGGAGATATAGCTGAAATTTTGAACGACAACTTTTGCAAAGTGTCGGCAGCTTTGTGTTTGGCTGGCTCCCCGCCTCTGTCTCTAGCGCTCCTGGAGCTAAATCCAAGATTCTGTAACAACGTCAGAGCAATCTCTTGCAGGGAAATGGCATCCATGAACGGTTGGAGGGACGGTGACAAGGTTGCTATCAGGTTGCTCTGAGGTTACTGAATATGATGATGCTCATGAAACAACATTTCTATTATTTTACAAATTGAAAGAAGATTGAGTTGAATGATCTGATCACATGGAATACCAAAAATAAGAGATGAGATGAGATGAGAAGGCGGAGAGACGACCATGGTTCTTCTTCTTCTTCTTGGGACCATTTGGGAAATGAAAGTGTCACTATTGCTGATAATGGATGTCACATAAGGATAGAGCTATGCCAGATAACCTTGACTTGGCAGAGTGAGTGAAAGAATTAATTCACTGAGAGAAGAGTGAGTTATCTGTGCATGAGGATATGAATACAAGATATGATATCCATTATAGAGCAATAGAGGAGTGACACAAATATCATGAAAGACAAAGAGGAAAGGGTCAAAGAAGAACAACAAGAGAGAGAGTCTGTCTGTGGATCTCATCTGCAGGTACCATAAGAAGATGCATTACAAAACAAACAAGGTTTGAAAAAGCTAATAGAAATGAGTGAACATAAATGAGAATGAGAGAATTTGAGAGTCTCTCTAAAATGAATCATATGACATCATAAAAGTGGTGGTAAGTGGCACAATATGCTGAAAGAATATCAAAACCCATGTGGTATGTTGGGGACCAGAGAAGATAAATTTCCATTATTTCCTGGAAAAATTATGTCCGAACAAGACAACAGCTTTGACAATCCTGTTCATTAAGCAGAGACTGAAATATAAAATAAAAAAAAATATAAAAAAAAAAAAAAAAATATATAAATAAATATATATATATAAATATAAAAAAAAAATAAATAAATAAATATATATATATATATATATATAAATATAAATGATATATATATATATATATATATATATATATATATATATATATATATATATATATATATATATATATATATATATATATATATATAAAGAAAAATAGAAACAAGGAGGATAGGAAGAGACACAACGAACTGGTGGCAGAAGCAAAAGAAAAAAAATAATGAAAGGTCAGAGGAGGAGAAGGCATTTTTTTTTTGGAGAATTATTGGAGACAGGATAAGGAAATGGTATATAAAAGAGAAGGAAGAGAAAAAAATGGAGCAAGTTTAACTAAAAATGATAAGAACAAGAGATTAAAAATTATGTATATGAACATAGATGGGGTTTTATCAAGTAAATTAGAATTAAGAGATTACATAAAGAAAGAAGAACCAGATATTGTATGCCTGATAGAAACAAAGTTAAATGAGGCAATAAAAATAGACATAGATAAAAGGTATAATATATGGAGGAGAGACAGAGTAGGTAAAAGAGGAGGAGTCATGATGATGTTAAGGAGAGAGATGGTGGTAAATCAAGTAGAGTTTGGGGAAGGAAAATCAGAAATACTGTATATTAAGATACATATCAATAAAAAGAATTTGACAATCATTGGAACATATGTGCCACCAAAAACAAATTCATGGACCAATCAAGAATATAAAGACATGATAGATGACACAATAAAGAGTCTTACGAGAATCATTAAAGAAAGGAGAAAAGTGATATTAGTACGAGATTTCAACTGTAAGGAGGTGGACAAAGAAAATTTTGAAAGTGGTATGGGGGAAGAAGCCTGGGGAGATAGATTCCTGAATCTAATGATAGATAGTATAATGGTCCAAAGAGTAAAGCAAAACACAAGATTCAGAGGAAATGATAAGCCGGTGAGATTGGACATAGTTTTTACAAGGGCTATACAAATGAACGATGATATAAGATACAAGTGCCCATTGGGAAAGAGTGAGCATGTAATATTAGAACTGGATATAGAAGAGAGAAAGGAAGATAGAGATGAATCATATAAAGGAGACCGATTAAATTACAGAAAGGCTGATAATGAGAACCTCAAGAGCTATTTTAAAAATGTAAACTGGGAGGAGATGGAAAACTCAGAGACAGTGCAAGAAAGTATAACTTTATTTTTGGAAATATACAAAACAGGAGTCAGGGAATATGTCCCAAAATATAAACCTAAAGAAGAAGGAAAGAAAGATCGGTTTAATGCAAGGTGTGCTAGGGCAAAGGAGAAAAGAGATGGAGCATGGAAAAGATGGAGAAACAGAAATCCAGAAAATAAGGAAAACTTCAAAACAGCAAGAAATAAATATGCTAAGGTGAGAAAGGAAGAAGAAAGGAACTATGAAAAGGACAATGTCAAAAAACGTAAAGAACAACCAAAATAGCAAAACAAAGAATAAGGAAACAAATGAAAAAATAATTTAAGAAGGGAAGACATACCAAACAGAGAAGGAAATGTGTGAAATAATGAATGACAGCTTCAAAACAGTATTCACTGCAGATGTTGATTTCACGAAACCTAATAGGACATTGGATTGCCAAGGATTACAGGAGATTGCAGTGCACAAAGAGGATATTACAAGATTATTGGATAAGTTGGAAGTCAGAAAAGCAATGGTGGCATATGGTGTACCAGGTTGTGTGTTAAAAAATGTAAAGAGCAATTACTGGATCCAATTTGGGAAATAATTACAAGTTAAATAAATGAAGGGAAAGTTCCACTAGAATGGATGAGGGCCAACATAATACCGATATTTAAGGGAGGAAAGGCAACTGAACCACCAAACTACAGACCAGTGTCACTTACAAGTGTCGTAGGGAAGTTATGTGAAATAATTATCAAAGAAAAGTTGGTTGAATTTCTAGAAGAGGAGCAAGTCATATCAAACAGACAATTTGGGTTCAGGACAGGGCGGTCATGTGTATCAAACTTATTAAGCTTCTACTTGAGAGTTATTGCAGGACTTGAAAACAGAGACGGATGAGTAGACACAATATAGCTGGACATTAGAAAGGCTTTTGATAAAGTCCCTCACAGAAGACTACTTTGGAAACTAGAGAACATAGGAGGGCTGCGAGGAACCTTGCTCGAATGGACAAGAGATTATTTGAAGGATAAGGAAATGAGAACTGTGATCAGAGATACATACTCATCTTGGGGTAAAGTAACTAGCAGAGTGCCACAATGGTCAGTGTTAGCCCCATTATGTTTCAGGTTTATGTAAACGACATTCACATTGGGATAAACAGTTATATGAATTTATTCGTGGACGATGCAAAGTTGTTAAGAGTTATCAAAACCAGAGAGGACTGTCTGCTGTTGCAGAAAATTTTAACAAGATCTACAAGTGGAGTAGGAAGTGGAAATTGGAATTTAATGCCAAGAAATGTCACATAATGGAACTAGGAAAGACTAAGAGAAGATCGATATGGAGCTATTTGATGGGAGCGGAACAAATATTGAAGACTAAAGAGGAACAAGATCTTGGAGTGATCATACAAGAAAATTTGAGCCCTGATAAATATATAAGCAAGATATTTGGACTATCATATAAAATGCTGACTAATATAAGAGTGGCATTTCATTACATCGATAAAGATATGATAAAAAAAAAAAATCATCACAAGCATGATACGCCCAAGGCTGGAATAAGCAGCAGTGGTATGGTCTCCGAGCTCTAAAAAGGATATAAGAAAATTGGAAAGGATACAGAAGATTGCTACAAAGATGGTGCCGAAATTAAAAGACCTCACATATGAAGAATGACTGAAGGAAATGGGACTGCCAACCTTACAAGATAGAAGAGAACACTGGGACCTAATAACAATAAACACACTGATAGTGTAGTGAGAACATGACAAAGAAAATCCAGGTTCGAATAGAAAGTGGTGAGGCAAATGGGCAAGTCTTAATGAGTTCAAGCAGTAAAGGTAGGGGATGTAACTCAGGATTGTGGCCTCGTGAGTGGAGGAGTGTGATCTCAGTTCTACCAAGATGGTCAATGAGCTCTGAGCTGAATGGGAAAGGCTGGGTGACCAGTAGACAACCGTGGTGAATGTATAAGATAGTAAATGATATTGAAAAAGATAGACAAAAAAGACTTGGTGCTGTTGACAGAAGAAGATGGAAGGACAAGAGGACATGAAAAGAAGATCAGGATGAGGCAATGTGTGAAAGATATTTTGAAAATACAGTTTTCCACACAGAACAGTGGAAAAATGGAATGCATTGGATAAATGGAATTGTTATAGCACATAGTGAGCATAACTTTAAAGAAAACTAGAAAAATGGAGATATGCAGACAGGACACTATGGATGTAAAGGAAACAACAAGTACAATGGAAAGAGAAATGTTAAATGAGTTGAGAAAGGAGGCTTTGAAAAAAAATGAAGAGAGGACAGAAGAGGAGAAGAAAGAGTTTTTCTGGAGAATCTTGGATATGTGAAACACACAAACACACACACACACAAACAAACACACACACACACACACAAACTATAATGATGGGAGATTTTAATTGTAAAGAGGTGTGTTGGGAGGACTGGTCAATGGAAGGATCAGAGACAACATGAATTGGACTTGGAACAGTTTGAGTGAGGAAGTGGTGTCAGCAAAGAGTGTACATAGTTTTAAAGAAAAATTGTTTAAGTGTAGATATGGAGACGGGACCACACGAGCATAAAGCCCAGGCCCTGTAAAACTACAACTAGGTAAATACACACACACACACACACACACACACACACACACACACACACACACACACACACACACACACACACACACACACACACACACACACACACACACACACACACACACTAAGGAAGATGTAAGGAAAATTATAAGCAATCTGGATATTAATAAATCAATGGGGCCTGATGGCATATCTGGGAGGTTGCTAAATGAATGTAAGGATCAATTGTTGAACCCCGTATTTGATATAGTGGAAACCTCCATACGAACAGGATTAGTCCCGAAACAGTGGAAAAGAGCTGACATTGTGCCTATATATAAGAATGGTAGTAGAATGGAACCGCTAAATTATAGACCAGTATTATTTTTAAGTGCAAGGTATGTGAAAAGTAATTAAAGCGTGAGTATCTACTGAAAGGCAGTTTGGTTTGTGCAAGGTATGTGAAAAAGTAATTAAAGCTATAGGAGTGAGTATCTAGAAAGTGAAAACATTCTGAGTGAAAGGCAGTTTGGTTTCAGAAAAGGAAGATCGTGTGTATGCAATTTATTATGTTTTTATTCAAGAGTGACTGACATACTACAACATAGAGAGGGATGGGTGGATGTTATCTACCTGGACTTGAGAAAAGCCTTTGATAAAGTACCACACAATAGACTGATGTGGAAACTAAAGATGACTGGAGGAGTAAGTGATAAACTAGCAAAATGGATGGAAAATTACTTAATGAGAAGAGAAATGAGAACAGTGGTGAGAGGAAGGAAGTCCGAGTGGAAGAAAGTAACCAGTGGAGTTCCACAAAGGTCAGTGCTGGGTCCCATCATGTTTTTGATTTATGTTAATGATATACCAGTAGGAATTGATAGTTATATGAACATGTTTGCGGACGATACTAAAATTATGAGGAAAGTAAATGTGGAAGATTGTAACAAGTTACAGGAAGATCTTGATAAAATATATGAGTGGAGTAAGGAGTGGCAGATGGAATTTAATACAGACAAGACCCATGTTATGAAAATGGGAAGAAGTAGATACAGACCAAACAGGGATTACAGGCTGGGTGATGAGAAAATTAAAGAGACCAATGAGGAGAAAGACTTAGGAGTAACCGTGCAAAACACTTTGTCACCGGAGAAACACATTAACAAGATTTTTTGGAAAACATACATGCTTCAAAATATTGGCCTTGCATTCCACTACCTAGATGAAGGAATGATGAAGAAGATATTATATACCTTAATAAGACCCCAGCTAGAATATGCAGCATGTGTCTGGTCACCGCATATGAAGAAAAATGTGAAAAAGGTAGAAAGGGTACAAAGGCTGGCAACAAGGATGGTACCAGAACTCAGGGAGTTAGACTATGAGGAAAGACTGAGGAAGCTGGGGCTGACCACATTAGAAGAGAGAAGAACAAGAGGAGACATGGTAACTATGTATAAATTGGTGAACAAGATTGACATACTGGATAGAGAGTTGATAAAGGTGACCACAAGTAATCATCTCCGAGGACATAGAAAAAAGTTAATAAAGGACATCTGTCTAAATGACGTGAGAAAATACAGTTTCCCGCATCGTAGCATTGATAAGTGGAATAAACTGAGCAGTCATGTCGTTGATGCGGTGTGTGTCAATCAGATGAAAGAGAGATATGACAGGAATGGACAAGGAGACAGAAACACAGAGAGCTTAGCTCGGGCCCTGTAATACACAAATAGGTAAACAAATAGGTAAATACACACAAGGAGAAAGGAAGATAGAGACGATTCATACAAAGGAGACCGATTAAATTACAGAAAGGCTAATATTGAGAATCTCAAGAACTATTTTAAAAACGTACACTGGGAGGAGATGGAAAACTCAGAGACAATGCAAGACAAATGTAACTTATTTTTGGAAATATACAAAACAGGAGTCAGGGAATATGTCCCAAAATATAGACCTAAAGAAGAAGGAAAGAAAGATTGGTTTAATGCAAGGTGTGCCAAGGCAAAGGAGAAAAGAGATATAGCATGGAAAAGGTGGAGGAGAAATAGGAATCCAGCAAATAAAGAAAACTTCAAAGCAGCAAGAAATGAATATGTTAAGGTGAGGAAGGAAGAGGAAAAGAACTTCGAAAAAGACTTTGTCGAAAAATGTAAGAAGCAACCAAAATTGTTCTATAGATTCATAAATGGAAAAATTAGGCAAAAGGAAAAAATAGAAAGGTTAAAAGGAAAGAACGGGATGGTGGAAGACCCAAAAAGTATGGCCACAGAGTAATAGAGTAATAGAGAGACAATCTATATGAAAGAGATTAAAGTAACCAAGCTTGAAATAAAAGAGTTAATGAAGGAACTGGATGAAGAGAAGGCAATGGGACCGGATGAAGTTTCAGGCAGAATACTGAAAGAATGTAGGGAAGAACTAGCAAGTCCTATATACAACATCATAAAATGCTCAATAGAAAATGGAACAGTGCCATTACAATGGAAAAGAGCTGAGGTGGTTCCCATATATAAGAGCGGAAGGAAGGAAGAACCTTTAAATTACAGACCGGTATCACTAACTAGTGTAATATGCAAGATGTGTGAAAGAATAATAAAGAAACAATGGATCGAGTTCCTTGAAGACAACAAATTAATATCAAATAGCCAATTTGGTTTTAGAAAAGGACGGTCTTGTGTAACTAATTTATTGAGTTTCTATTCTACAATAGTTGATAGAGTACAAGAGAGAGAGGGATGGGTTGACTGCATTTATTTGGATTTAAAAAAGGCATTTGACAAAGTGCCACATGCAAGATTACTGTGGAAGTTAGAGGAGAAGGGTGGCTTAAAAGGAAGCACATTGAGATGGATAGAAAATTATTTGAGGGGGAGAGAAATAAGGACGGTAGTTAAAGTGGAGAGCAGTAGAAAGCGGAGTGCCACAGGGGTCAGTATTGGCACCAATACTTTTCCTCATTTATATTAACGACATGCCAGAAGGAGTGAACAGCTACATAAATTTGTTTGCGGATGATACGAAACTGTGCAGAGTTATAAAGCAAAAGGAGGATTGTGAAATACTGCAAGAAGACCTAAATAAGATCTGGGAATGGAGTAAGAAGTGGGAAATGGAATTCAATGTGAACAAAAGCCATGTCATGGAAATGGAAAAGAGTGAAAGACAACCTGTGGGAATCTATAAGATGGGAGATGGAGTAGAACTGGAGAAAGTCAAAAAGGAAAAGGACTTAGGAGTGACTATGGAAGAAAACAATCAACCAGTAAGCCATACTGATAGAATTTTTAGAGAAACATATAATTTGCTAAGGAATATTGGAGTAGCATTTCACTACATGGACAAAGAAATGATGAAGAAATTGATAAGTTCTATAATAAGACCCAGATTGGAATATGCAGGAGTAGTGTGGACCTCTCATAAAAACAAACACATAAGAAAATTGGAGAGGCTACGAAAAATAGCTACAAGAATGGTTCCAGAATTTGAAGGGATGACATATGAGGAGAGACTAAAGGCTATGGATCTATAAACTGATCAACGGAATGGACCAAGTGGATAATGAGAAACTGATCCTGAGAGAATAATATGCACAAGATCGCATAGTAAAAAGCTGAGAAAAGGGAGATGTCTGAGAGATATTAAAAAATATAGTTTCCCGCAGAGATGTATTGAGACGTGGAACAGTTTAGATGAAGAAGTAGTGTCTGCAACGAGTGTGCACACTTTTAAAGTAAGATTAGATAAGTGTAGATATGGAGACGGGACCACACGAGCATAAAGCCCAGGCCCTGTAAAACTACAACTAGGTAAATACACACACACACACACACACACACTGCTGAGTGCGGGAGTCCTGAAGACATCTCGTCTTCAACTGAGGACGAGGGAAATGCTAGAATGAAGGAAGTGAAACATGAAAATGAAGAAGTATAGAGGTCCTTCAAAGAGATAATGAAAAAGCAAGAAGAAGAAAATAAAGTGATTACACAGAGTGAAATGGTTAAGGCTTTGAAGGAAAATGAGTATGTGGTGAGAGATATTGCTGAAAAGAAAAAATGCGTGATCATAACAGGTTTAAGAGAGGAAACTAACAGGAATTGGCAAGATAGGAGGGATAAGGAAAATGACAGGATAAAGTTTTTGCTGAATACGATCTCTGAGGAGGACGAATGCCTATATGCTGAAATAGAGGAAAGTGTGAGACTAGGAGCTTATGAAGAAGGCAAGAGTAGACCATTAAAATTGAAATTAAAGTCTCAGGTGGCAGCGAGGCCTTACTGAGGAGGGCCTGGAAACTTAAAGACTACGAGGAAACCAAAACAATTTACATAAGAAGAAATATGACACAGGAGGAAAGAATGAAAAAGAGAGAGCTTGTAACTGAAGTGAGAGAGAAGAATGAGGAAAGAACCGAGGAGGAAAAGACCAAGTTTTTTTGGAGGATGAGAAATGGGAGGCTGAAGAAGTGGTTGATAAAACAGACAGAATAGACATTACACTGACTGAAACATGGAAGAAAGAGACTAAGAATGGAATACAAGTGACTTACATAAATATAGATGGATTTCTGTCTAAAAGGCTAGAATGTATGGATTACCTAAGAAACAGTGAACCCCGGACATAATGTGTGTGGTGGAAACAAAGCTAAGGCCCGAAATAAAGCTAGATTGGTTTGATGTAAAACACTACAAAGTATGGAGAAATGATAGAAAGAATAAAGGAGGTGGTGGTATAATGGTTTTTACTTAAAAAGATCTGATAATGAAGGAGTTGAACTTTAGTAAGGGAAATGAGGAAGTGATAAGTATGCTATTATAAGAGATGGTAAGAGGGACACTAATATTATAATAGTATACATACCACCCAGAACCAGTGCTTGGAACTATGAACAGTATCAAGAGGTGATGAGAAATACTCTAGACAGAATAAAACAGGAACTCACCAGAAAGGATAGAGTGATGATAGTCGGGAACTTTAACTGTAAGGAAATAGTGTGGGAAGACTACGAAGTGGTGAATGGTGGTGAGTGAGCAGAGGAATTGTTAAACGTAGCAACAAATAACTTGATGACACAGTGGGTGAGATCACCAACAAGGTGCAGGGGGACAGGATGTTGCAGCGAGGTTGGATTTGGTATTTACCAGGGGCATCTCCCTAAAAGAGGAAATTGAACATGAATGTCCCTTGGGGAAAAGCGACCATGATGTCCTAAGATTTGAGCTGGATATGGAATTAAGTATGGAAAAGAGTGTGGAGTACAAGGAGGAAAAATTTAATTATTTCATGGCAAATTACAACCATATAAGAGAGTTCTTTAATGAAATTGACTGGTCTATGGTGCACCAGGAAGTGGATATGCAATTGAAATATGATAAATTTATGGATTTATATAACTGTGCTGTGAAGAAGTTTGTGCCATATCATAGAATGAGGACTTTAAATAATAAACAGTGGTTTAATGGAAATTGTGAAGAACCAAAAAAGAACAAAGAAAAGGCATGGAAGAAACTTAAGAAAAACAGTGAAGTATTATCAAGAGAAGTCTACAAAACAGCAAGGAATAGATATGTTGAAGTAAGGAGAACAGCACAAAAGGAATATGAACAGAGAGTGGTGGAAAACTGTGATAGTGACCCCAAAATGTTTTACAAATTCATAAATGGAAAATTAAATAAAAGGGAGGCAATAGAAAAAGTAAAAGTTGAGGAAAAAGTATATGAGGATGCTAGAGATATAGATGAAATATTGAACAACAACTTTTGCAGTGTTTACAAAGGAGGAGCATTTTACAGGAGAAAGGCCTATGGAAATAAAGCAAATGCATGACATCATGGTTACTAAAGAAGATATAAGGAAAATTATAAGTAACTTGGATATTAATAAATCAATGGGGCCTGATGGCATATCTGGGAGGTTGCTGAAAGAATGTAAAGATCAATTGTTGAACCCCATATTTGATATTGTGGAAACCTCCATACGAACAGGAATAGTCCCGAAAGAGTGGAAAAAAGCTAACATTGTGCCTATATATAAGAATGGAAGTAGAATGGAACTGTTAAATTGTTGACTAGTATATTGTGCAAGGTATGTGAAGAAGTAATTAAAGCAAAGTGGAGTGAGTATCTAGAAAGTGAAAACATCCTGAGAGAAAGGCAGTTTGGTTTCAGAAAAGGAAGATCGTGCGTACCCAATTTATTATGTTTTTATTCAAGAGTGACTGACATACTACAACATAGAGGGGGATGGGTGGATGCTATTTACCTGGACTTAAAGGACTTTGATAAAATGCCACACAATAGACTGATGTGGAAACTAAAGAAGATTGGAGGAGTAAGTGATAAACTAGCAAAATGGATGGAAAATTACTTAATGGGAAGAGAAATGCAAACAGTGGTGAAAGGAAAGAAGTCAGAGTGGAAAAAGGTAACCAGTGGAGTTCCACAAGGGTCAGTGCTTGGTTCCATCATGTTTTTGATTTATGTTAATATGCCAGTAGGAATTGACAGTTACATGAATATGTTTGCAGACGATACTAAAATTATGAGGAGAGTAAAGAATGTGGAAGATTGTAACAAGTTACAGGAAGATCTTGATAAAATATATGAGTAGAGTAAAGAGTGGCAGTTGGAATTTAATATAAACAAGCCATGTTATGAAAATGGGAAGAAGTAGATACAGACCAAACAAGGATTACAAGCTGGGAGATGAGAAAATTGAAGAGACCAATGAGGAGAAAGACTTAGGAGTAACCGTGCAAAATACCTTGTCACCAGAGAAACACATTAACAAGATTTTTTGGAAAACATACAACATGCTTCAAAATACTGGCCTTGCATTCCACTATCTAGATGAAGGAATGATGAAGAAGATAGTATGCACTTTAATAAGACCCCAGTTAGAATATGCAGCTTGCGTCTAGTCACCACATATGAAGAAAAATGTGAAGGTGGAAAGGATACAGAGGCTGGCAACATGGATGGTACCAGGATTCAATGAGTTAGACTATGAGGAAAGACTGAGGGAACTGGGGCTGACCACATTAGAAGAGAGAAGAACAAGGGGTGACATGATAACTATGTGTAAATTGGTGAACAAGATTGACATATTGGACAGAGAATTGATAAAGGTGACCACAAGTAATCATCTCCGAGGACATGGAAAAAAGGTAATAAAAGACATCTGTCTAAATGACTTGAGAAAGTACAGTTTCCTGCATCGTAGTATTGATAAGTGGAATAAACTGAGCAGTGATGTCATTGATGCGGTGTGTGTCAATCAGATGAAAGAGAGATATGACAGGAGTAGACAAGGAGACAGGACACAAAGAGCTTAGCTCAGGCCCTGTAATACACAAATAGGTAAATACACAGGGCAGCCATCGTCGAGGTCTGAGCTGCTCACAGAGAGTGCTACAAAAGGACTGGACCCAGGCCTAGACATATGTACAGGGGGAGGGGGGCCATAGTGTTCTCCTGTCTCCAAATGAAATAAGTGTTAGATTACATATAGCCAAGGAATAGATAAAGAGAGAGATATGGAACTAAGTAGCGCTGCCAGGCGCATTGAGGAACCAAAACACATGCCGGCCAAAAATCAACGCTATATAGAAATACCTATTGGTTTAAGAAAACTGACTGAAGATACTATGAATAAGAATTTCTTGGGTTTCCGAGATGAATGAGGAAATACAAGGAGACTTGCAAATGTAGAAAGAGAATTAAGATATTTGAAGGGGGCGATGTCCAGTCTCATGGACAAACATGACCAACTGGTATCAGAAAACACAGCCTTGAAATTGAGAATAACTGAATGTGACAAGGTCAGTGGAATAAACCAGGAATTAAAAGGGAGATTTTAGAAATAAAGAAGCAAAATGACGCTCTAAAACCCACATGCCAGAACTTGGAGTATAAAGTGCAGCAAGGGGTTACAGAAAGGATAGAAGGTGGTCTAGGTGAAAACAAATTGAAAGAACTAAGAAATGAATGGAAACAAGAACAAGAGGAGGAAAAAGTCAAATTTTCAGAAATGGTAAAGAGACAAATCCAGGAGAACACAAAAGTTGCAGTAATCGAAGTTATCAAAGAAAAGAAAAGTATAATGAGGGTTGCAGTGGACAAGAAAAAAGCTTCGTGATCTACGGGATGAGAGAAAAGAAAAATCCAAATAAATTCACAAGAGAACGTGAAGAAAGGGAAATGGCCAAAACGGTTATCAAAACGGTACAAGAGAGCGCACAAGAATTTGACCAGGAGGTGGAGGAAGTGGTTAGGCTGGGAAGGTACACTGAAGGGGGTAAGAGACCAATGAAGGTGAAAATGTAGAAGAAATAATGGCTAGAAAAGGGAAGTTAGCCGATGATGTCGATCACAGGAAAATATGGATAAAAAAAGATATGGACTTAGAGGAGAGTGAAAAGGAGAAAGTGCTAAGAAGTGAGGCTAAGAAAAAAAATGAGAAAAGGACAGAGATAGACAAGAAGAATTTTTACTGGAGGGTTCTGGATATGAGACTAAAGAAGTGGTACTTAAGGAAAAAAGAGGAGGTTGGGAGGAGGCAATAAATTAAGAATGACTTATACTAACATAGATGGTTTGTTATCAAGTATATTAGAAGTAAGGGATTATTTGAAAGAGAAAAAGCCAGATGTAATGTGTATCGTTGAAACAAAACTGAAGAATGAGATACATGTCAACTTTAAAGAGGAAGGATATAATACCTGGAGGAGGGACAGGAAGGATAAAGGGAGGGAGGAGTGCTAATAATGGTTCGGGATAACATTTGTGTGGAGGATGTGCAATATGGAGACGATAAAGTGGAAGCATTGGGAGTAACAATCAGAACAAAAGATTTGAAGAAGAGAAAAATTATACTTACATACATTCCACCAAAGACTAATACATGGGAATCAGAAGAGCATAAAGATATGCAAAGAGAGATGATAAAGTATCTGGATAACATGATAAGAAAAGATGGAAGAATACTCCTAGTTGGAGACTTTAACTGTATAAAAATGAACTGGGGAGAGATGGAAGTAATGGACAATGCTGGGCAAGGGAGTGAGAAAGTGTTACAGATGACTTTGGTTAATATTCTTACAGGAATACAATGAAGGAGTAAAAAAGTTTATTCCTGTTTATAGAGTTCCAAATAAATACATACATGGTACAATGCTAGATGCTTACAAGCAAAAAAAGGCAAAGGATAAAGCATGGAAGAAACTTTTAAAGCAGGGAAATGACTATAATAGTCGGCAGTACAAAGATACTAGAAATTAATATATTAGAGTAAGGAGAGAGGAAGAAAGAAAGTTTGAGAAGGATGTAGTAGATAAAAGCAAGGATGAACCAAAACTTTTCTACATGTTTATAAACGGCAAAACAAAGAATAAGGAAACAATTGAAAAAATCATTAAAAAAGGAAAGACATACCAAACAGAGAACAAAATGTGTGAAATAATGAATGAGAGCTTCGAAACGGTATTCACTGAAGATGACTTCACAGAACCTAATAGGACATTGAATTGCCTAGGATTACAGGAAATTGCAGTTCATAAAGAGGATATTGGAAGATTACTGGACAAGTTGGAAGTCAGAAAAGCAATGGGGCTAGATGGTGTATCAGGCTGGGTGTTAAAAGAATGTAAAGAGCAATTACTGGAGCCAATTTGGGAAATAATTAAAAGTTCAATAAATGAAGGGAAAGTTCCACTACAGTGGAAGAGAGCCAACGTAATTCTGATATTTAAAGGAGGAAAGGCAACTGAACCACTAAACTACAGACCAGTGTCACTTATAAGTGTCATAGGGAAGTTATGTGAAATAATTATCAAAGAAAAATGGATTAAGTTTCTAGGAGAGGAGCAAGTCATATTGAACAGACAATTTGGGTTCAGGACAGGGCGGTCATGTGTATCAAACTTATTAAGCTTCTACTCCAGGGTTATCACAGGACTTGAAAGCAGAGATGGATGGGTAGACACAGTATACCTGGACATTAAAAAGGCATTTGATAAAGTCCCTCACAGAAGACTTCTTTGGAAACTAGAGAACATAGAAGGACTGCGTGGAACCTTGCTCGAATGGACAAGAGATTATTTGAAGGATAGAGAAATGAGAACTGTGATCAGAGATACATACTCATCTTGGAGTAAAGTAACTAGCGGGGTGCCACAAGGGTCAGTGTTAGCCCCCATTATGTTTCAAGTTTATGTAAACAACATTCACATTGGAGTAAACAGCTATATGAATTTATTCGCTGATGATGCAAAGTTGCTAAAAGTTATCAAAACCAGAGAGGACTGTATACTGCTACAGAAAGATTTAAATAAGATCTATGAATGGAACATGAAGTGGAAATTGGAGTTTAATGCCAAGAAATGTCACATAATGGAACTAAGAGAAGACCAGTATGGAACTATCTGATGGGAAAGGAGCAAATAACAAAGACTTTAAAAGGAAAAAGATCTTAGAGTGATCATACAAGAAAATCTGATCCCTGATAAACACATAAATAAGATATTTGGACTATCATATAGGATGTTGACTAATATAAGAGTGGCATTTCATTACATGGATAAAAATATGATGAAAAAAAAAATCATCACAAGCATGATACGCCCAAGGCTGGAATATGCAGGAGTGGTATGGTCTTCAAGTTCTAAAAAAGATATAAGAAAACTGGAAAGGATACAGAAGATTGCTATAAAGATGGTGCCGGAATTAAAGGACCTCACATATGAAAAACGACTGAAGGAAATGGGACTGCCAACCTTACAAGATAGAAGAGAACGCAGGGACCTAATAACAATGTACAGCAATACTCTGCTTAACAAACAGGATAGGGGGTGTCAAAGTTGTTCGTAGAGCGGAAATTCGTTAAGTGTATGTAATTTTCCCATAAGAAATAATGGAAATAGGGGAGATGCATTCTGGGCTGGTCCCCAACATACCATATGGGTTAAATTGGGCGTGATAGCCGAGGGTTAAGTGTGTGTATATATATATATATATATATATATATATATATATATATATATATATATATATATATATATATATATATACAGGCAACCCCCCGCTTAACGAAGGGGTTACGTTCCTAAAAAACACTTCGTTAAGCGAAACTTCGTTAAGTGAACCGATTATAACAAGTTTAACCCCTGTTTTGAACTTCCAGTGAGAGTAAGCAAAGTGAGAGTGCATCATAGTACAATAAAAGGTTTAATGAAAGTAAAAATTATGAAGTTAAACATTTAGGTAGTTTAATTTAAGTCATTATAATGTACACTAATGTATGTATGTACGTAACTTTATAATGTTGATGATCTTAACTTTATGAAGGGAGGGAGAGTGAAACGGGAAATACACTAACCGGCAACCTGTGGAATGTAAACAAAGTGCGCATCATGGTACCGCATACAAAACTTATGTACCACATTTCCACAAGGCTTTCCATTTTATCCATTGTAGAGTCACGAGTTCAGGTGGTTCTTTTAGCTTTCAAGGAAGATGCAGTCTCATCAGTCTTCTTAATAGAGTCTGCTGACTTGAAAATATTTGACAGTAGATGGAGTCAAGATGGTGGCAAGCAATGTTATTAGTTTTCTGGCCTCTCTCTTGTCTGTGAATAATACCCAGCTTCACTTCGAGAGTAAGACACTCCCTGGTCTTCTTAGGAACGTTAGGCCACATTGCAGGGCGTTTTGGTGGTACGTTGAACTAGGGAAGATGAGCTGCTGGTGACGCTGTTATGTTTTGACTAGGGAGTGAGTGGTGCGCGTGATCTTGATCTTGATCTTGATGCTACAGGTGACGCAGAATTTCTTCTGAGTCAGGCCTTTGTATCGGCAGTGCCTGTGTTGTCCACGAGAGGCTTAGTACCAGCAGCTCCTGGTGTATTCAAAAGCCTGTCAGCTTGCATGATACGGTGGGGCTTTCAAACTTGGAAAAAAATTACCTAGATAAAACTTCGTTAAAGCAAGTTTGGTGTTCATTAAACGAGCAGATGGTAGTAAAACGAAACCTTCATTGTAGCGAAATTTCGTTGTGTGAACCTTCGTTAAACGGGTTACCTGTATATATATATATATATATATATATATATATATATATATATATATATATATATATATATATATATTTCTATTAGCTTTTTACAAACCTTGCCCCAAGAAACGATTATTTTGTAAAGCATAAAGTTAAATCTTAAATGGAATACCAAGAAATAAAGCAGAGATGAGATCGGCCAAAGCAGAGGAGGCAGAGACTCACGGCGATTCGGCCGCTTCTTCTTCTTGTGACCCTTTTAGCCTGGCGTGTTGTCTTTTTCCACGATATTAAATTTGTTTCCACTCCTCTATTGCCTGCTATAATGGATATCATATCTTAGTATTCATATACTGTACACTCATGCCATGAGGATAACCTGGACTCCGTAGCACTGAGTGATAGTGAATTTCATTAGTACAGCCAACCCTCGGCTATCGCGACTTCAGCTATTGCGTTTTATTGCTATCACGCACCCATGAAAAGCTGCTAAAATTTCATTATCGCGACCTCAGATGCCTGCTATCGCGCGCCCAGCCATGACGTCATGAGGTATCTGAGCGCTCATTGGCCAAAACCAATACCAGAATTTTGGCCGATTCCGATACCGATACCGATACCACCTAATTGGGCAGATACCGATACTACTATCGATACCGATACCACCGATACCAATACTACTACTTATAGTGACTACTGCACTGGACACCAGGATGAGTTGGTGGACGGCGATCGTTATCAGATGGGAGGCTTTGTTTTGGGGGATGCTGTAAGTCCTTCTGAGAACGTTTGTGAAATAGGAGCAATTCTAGAAGGTTTTTGAAGCCATTTGCAAAGGTAAATTACTCAGTAATCAATATCTTATATCGAATATATCACTAAGTAGTAAATTCCTTTTAGGTATCGTAAGTATCGGCATAAAATAAGCCGATACCGATACCCAAAAAATGGGCCGATACCGCCGATTCTGATACCGATACCGATGCATCGGTACATCTCTAGTAAATACAATGAGCTGATGTAAATTTTTTTTATGTTCTAACCTTGACATGTTTTAATTGGTACCAATGGATTATACAGTAATTTAGAAAGAAGTAAAAATGAGGGATATTAGGAGTAAAATTTGTGGTTGCGGTACCAGTAACAATTTTCACCATTAGTTGTTCAATTCGCCATCGCGTGGCTTATAGCGCGGCTATTTCGGCCCCAATTGGGCGCGATAGCCAAGGGTTAAGTGTAATTCACTATCACTCAGTGCCACAGAGTCCAGGTTATCCTCATGGCATGAACGTATATGAATACTATGATATGATATCCATTGTAGCAGGCAAGATAGGAGTGGAAACCTAAATTTAATATCGTAGTGAAAGACAACACGCCAGGCGAAAAGGGTCACAAGAAGAAGAAGCGGCCGAGTTGCCATGAGTCTCGGCCTCCTCTACTGTGGCGGATCTCATCTCTGCTTTATTTTTTGGTATTCCATGTAAGATTTCACTTTATGCATTATAAAACAATCCTTTCTTGGGAGCAAGGTTTGTAAAAAGCTAATAGAAATGTTGTTTTGTGAACATAAATGCATATATAAGACAGTAACACCACCTCCAGAGGTGGTGTTCCCAGCAACCTTAAGAGGGGTTTACACCTGGCAATTTTCGGGAGGCAATACTGCCGAAACGTGCTGCCGACAACTCCGGCTGGATGCTCTCAGGAACAAGTACGTTCACACTACTGGGGAGATGTTGCCGGAAGCATCAGCTGGCAGGACGTAACAAACCAACAAGATGGCTCTCCGCAAGAACTTTTTTGGTCCTGATTCTTCCTCCAGCAATGAAGAGGCAGCAATGGCTGTTCTTTTTTTACACGAATTGACGATGGCAGGAAAAAGGAAACATCTGTGGATGTGCTCGTGGCTGAAAAGACGGGAAACGAAGAGTGTGTACCGTACTCTTCTGGCCGATATAATGTTTGGAGGAGAGACAGAAGGGGAAAAGCAGGAAGAGGAGAATTGACTTGAGTAAAGAGGAATAATGACTTGAGAGGATATATACATAGAGGAGGTACAGTACTCTCAATCATTCATCCCTTTCACTGGTAAACTCTGGAACTCCCTCCCTACATCTGTATTTCCAAATTCCTACAACTATAAATAAAAAAAAAAAAAAAAAAAATTGTCTTCTTTTAAGAGGGAGGTATCGAGGCATTTGCTCCCCCTAATTCTGGCTGCCGGTTTTGGCACTTTTTGCAGTTTTTAGAGAGCCAGCACTCAAGTGAGCCTTTTCTAACTTTCTTTTTTTTTTGCCCTTGGCTGGCCCTCTTCCCTGCGTATAAAAAAAAAAAAGTACACAGAGGGACTGGCAGAGGTTTTAAGCATCACAATTAGGACCAATGGGAGGGAGAAAAGGAGCATCATAGTAGCATATGTGCCACCAAAGACTAATATATGGAAGCTTGATGTACATAAAGAAATGCAAAGGGAAGTGCTAAATTGCCTGGACATATGTTCAGGAAGGACAAAAGAGGACTACTTGAGGGAGATCTAAACTGCAAACATGTAAATTGTGAAGAGATACATGCTGGACATTGGGGGGAAGAAGTGTTGCAACTGGCAATGTAAACACATTGGACCATTATTTTTAATGCAGTGTATTTAGATATTAAAAAGGTTTTCAACAAAGTACCACATAGAAGACTCCTATGGAAAATGAAAATAAAACATATTGGAGGAGTACAGGGAAGTATCTTAAACTGGATGATGAACTACTTGACAGAAAGGGAAATGCACAAAACATCAATTTGGAGCATAGTTATTAGTGGTGTATCACAGGGTTTAGTGCCAGCACCAATTATATTCTAAGTATATAGGTATTAACATTATACAAGAGGGTTTAAGTAGCTACATAAATTTGTTTGCAAATGATGCAAAATTCTTGAGACTTATAAAGAATAACAAGGACTGTATGAAATTGCAGAAAGATATTGACACGATCTAAGAATGGAGCCAAAAGTGGAAGTTGGAATTTAATGCCAGAAAATGCCTTGTGATGGAAATAGGTAAAAGTATTAGAAGACTAATATATATATATATATATATATATATATATATATATATATATATATATATATATATATATATATATATATATATATACAATAGGCCTTCAAACAGTATACAGTTTAGTTAAGTAATCATGTTCACTTTATGCACTTTTCACATTACACGATCCCTTCAGGAACATATCCGATGCATAAATCAAGAAATCCCTGTAAACTGTTTGGAAAAGATAGATAGACAAGATCTGGTATGACAGATGGAGGATGGAGATGGATGAACAAGAGGACACTCCAAGGTCATGAAAAGTAAGTGTTTGAGGAACATTAAAAAGTTTAGTTTTCCACATAGGATGGTGGACATCCAGAATTGATTGAGTGAAGAGATTGTAGCAGCAAAACATGTGCATTAATTTAAGGAAAAGTTGGATAAAAGTAGATATGGAGACAGGTCATTATAAGCCCCCACTTAAACCCTGCAATGTTCAAGTAGGTAAATACAACTAGATAAACACGCACATACTTACATGGGTCTGTAAAGATGTCTGAAGATAACATAGGCAGCTACCACGCCCAACAGTAAGATAATGAGTACCACAACAAGACCATAAAGCACAGGTACAAGGTAATGTTCTGTGTAAAAGAATTATTAAGGTGAATTAGTTACATATCTATGTGTGTATGTGTATACATATATTGCAATGAAGGGAGGCTTTTATATGCAAGAATTATGAGAAACCTATTACACTAGTGGGTCCACTGGCACAGGGAGGTGAGACATCTAGTCACCATGTGGTTGATCATGGGCTGCTGTGTATGAAAAGTTTCTCTTCCTCACTTAATTTTATCCCCTTCCAGTTTTTTCCTTTTAAAATTCTACCACAGGACTGTAGGATTGTTTGGTTTCCCATTATAGTCTCTGTTGTGAGATGTTTATTATTTTGCCCACGAGGAATGTGGCAATTAGACTGTCCTTTGAGTATTTATGATGAGTGAGTAAAGGCGAGAGAGACTGGAGTGTGGTTTCCTGCTCTCCCTCCTTTCCTCCTTGCCATATAAAAGGGAGTGTGGTGCTATTGTTACTCAGGCACTTGGAGGAGACAGACATGCAAGGCTTTGTGGTACTGTGAGGAGAGTTTATATATATATATATATATATATATATATATATATATATATATATATATATATATATATATATATATATATATATATATATATATATATATTAAGTCTTCCTTATATGGTACTTTCCTATCTGGTAAATTCACAGATATGGTGTTTGGTAATTACTACCCTCAATTCTATTTACGTTAAGAAAAATTCACAGATACGGTATCCACTGGGGTTTGTTTACACCATTATATCGTAGCGCCACCACGCTGTACCGCCACCACAACAATCTGTCTCTTCCCACGTTTCCCACAGAATACAAGTGAAATCCTTACGCCGTGTTTTTTGTGGATACAGGGGATCCTTGCAATACGACGGGATTAGGGTGGTGTTTCATTATTCGAATCAGCGTTAATTCGAATTGTGAAGAAATTTTTCCCATAGGATAGGGACCAACCTCCAGCCTAGATCCCCTAAAACATCACTATAGCCTTTAAAAAACACTAACCTAGACTAAATCAGTACTTCACTTATATCTAACTTTTTTTTATTAAACACATTAGGGTGCTGAACAGTACATTTTTGGAAATAAAAACACTTGCATGATGCAGCGGTCTAGCGGTACTTGTCCCTGGTCTTCCAAATTATTGATACTGTTGATCTAGAGACACCCATTTGCAGTGCAACGACACTGTGAACTATACCTGCCTCACACTTTCTCATAAGCTCAAACTAATCTTTGAAAGGCAAGAAATTGTGCTTCTTAGGGCTGGGGAACGCCAGCTGGGGCAAGAGTGGCACAGATTAAGCGATGCACGGGCCCAGGCAAGGCTGCCACTCAAAATTTTCATTTCTCCCTACCACTCACGTGCTTTTCCTCCTACTTTCACCTATCACTCGTGCACTTTTTCCCCTATTGTCACCTACGCCAATCCTAAAATTCCTTTTTGTACAACAGTACATGCATATATTATTGTCAAATTAAACATATTTATACTTTTTGCAGTTTTATTCTTTACTACAAAAGAAATAAAAAAAAAAAACTTTCTGGTATCGAAAAATTTACTTTTCTTTGATATATTATCATGTCAGACTGGATGATGTATGCGGGAATAAGCGATCGACTCTCATCCTAATGGAGCACCTCGCCACATTGCACCACACTCCCACATGTTGCGTCAGATATATATATATATATATATATATATATATATATATATATATATATATATATATATATATATATATATATATATATATATATATTTAATCCATATTTCATAAACTAATGGGTGTCCAGACAAATATTTAGTGTTTGAAATAAAAATAAAAAAATTCCCTACATATTGTCAATAAACTCTAGTTTCCTTGCAAATTGCTATTTTCCCTGTAAGCATCCCCTACCCCCTACATTAGACTAAAATCACCTACTGTAGGGATTTCCCCTATGAGTGGCAGCCTTGGCACAGGGTAGTGTTGGTTTACACTTCTGCCTGGCGGGCTGGCGGCAAATTTGGGCTGTCGGCGGATTTCACCAGGTGGGTGGCGCGCGAGATATGAATGTCAAATTGGCGAGTCAGTCGGTCGAACCTTGAGGATTGGGTATTAATTAACTGAGTTCAAATTGGCCATAATTTGAACTGCGAACGGTTGAATCATGAGGATCCCCTACATGATTCAGTAAGGGCTGAAATTCCTACTGTCCCGTAGCCTCGGGAGGGACATCATCTGATAGAATACCTTACCACAAATTGAAATTACCGTATACCATACCCATTATAACATGTAATAATAGGGAATGCGTTCCAGCACGTCAAAGGTCACCCCTACAGAAATTAAAATACATGAAAATAGTCATATAAAAAAAAGTACTGTGCAAAAGAAATAAACAGAAAATGTTTTTACAGGTAACTCTTAATTTGCGCGTGTTTAATTTACGCATTTTTGTTTATATCTGACTGAAAAAAATATTATAATTAATTAAAATTGTGCGACCAGTTTGCTTATACACGATTTGGACCACATCCTGCATCCCCCTATTATCTATTGTTTCTAATGAGAATTACAAGTTTGTTTTACGCAAACCTTGAAATATGTGATGTTTCTTGGAACGCATCTATCGTGTAAATCAAGAGTTACTTGTATTTACCTTTCACTCACCATGTATTCTATCAGATGATATCCCTCCCGAGGCTAAGGGACAGTAAGGATTTCAGCCTTTACTCATCTTCCACTGAGTGGGCAGACAAGGATAAGACGTCGTTGTCTGCACTGTCGAAAGCAGATGTGGAAAGGCCAGCTGTAACAGGGTTGGCACGTTTCACTGATTTTAAGAAAGAGGATATGGAGAAAGGGCCAACTATAGAACCATCAGCAGCGGATGTGGAAGGCCCAGTTGTAGCAGGGTCAGCAGGTGTGACAGGGACGGCATGTTTGACTGGCTTGAAGAACAAGTAGATGGAGGACTGTTTGATTTTCTTGTTTTTTCATCATAGATTTCTTGATAAATCTTGACACTTTTCTCTACGTCATGAGCCACTTTGCTACTCCTGGCAGGATTTGGGTCACATTCCTTCTGGGTTTCTCTAAGAGTTTTGATGTCCAGGCCACGCACAGGTTCTTCTTCCTTGTCTCCCTCTTTTTCTGCCTCCTGTGATGCCTTGTCTTGCTCTATAAGTTCATCATTTGAGAGAGGTTCAGCATGGCTTTCCAAAAGATCTTGAACATCATCATCATAAACTTCATCGAAGCCAGTCCTATGGCATAGATTTACTATGTCATTTCTGAACACACTGATGTCGCCTTCAGCGAAGCCTGGGTAGTCATGCGCGCATTCTGGCCATACTTTATTCCACGCCAAGTTCATGGTAGACATCTTCACTTCGTCCCAAGATGACTTGATGTTATCTAAGGCGTGCTTGATGTTATATGACTTCCATCATTCTCTGTTAGTGGGCTTGCCAGGCCCATCTGTGCCCTTTATCAGTTGCTGCTTGGTTCGCCACAGGAAATAGGCTTTAAATGTTTGCCATAATTATTATGAATATATTTGTGCGTACAATAGACCCTTTAATATTCCATTTATTCATCTAATTAGTAATGCATGTGAGTAATATGTAATGCAGTATTAAAAAAAAAAAAAAAAAAGCAGGGAGGGAAAGAGATAACAGGCTCCAAGGGTGGTCAAGTTAAAGTCAGTACTGTGAGTGGCGGGGAGGTGTGGTGTGAATCACGTCATCATCCCTGCTCCCCCCCCCCCCGCTGGGCCCTCTCGGATGACATAAGCGGATACCACATCTGTGAATTTTTCTTACCGTATATCAAGTCGAGGGCAGTAATTTATGAATACCGTAACTGTGAATTTACCGGATAAAGGATTAACTGTATATATATATATATATATATATATATATATATATATATATATATATATATATATATATATATATATATATATATACACTGCTTACTCCAATTTTTCGAGTTCAAATTTTGCGATACTACAATTTTGTGACCAAGGACCAAAAATTGCCATTTTTCAAATTTCCCCATCTTGCTCCTTTCTCCCGGTATTGCAAGTGGTGGCGGGAGAGAGAACGTTCGCGCAAATTATATATTACTGTATTAGTATATAGGCAATATTTTATTAATTTATTCATATTTATCATATTATACTATATTATTATCATATTTATATTATATTTATCATAGTTTGGTGGTTCTTGGCTAGTTTTCATAAAAATCTGGCGGTAATTCAACGAAGCTCATCTGGCAACACTGCCCCGCTCCCTCCCGCCTTCCATTTGTTTACGGACACCTCCACAGAGTTCTCTCTGCAAATTTGGAGGAATCCTTGTGCTCGACTTTGTGCGACATGGCGCCACCAACCAAGAAAAACATTAGGCTAACTTTGGAGCAGAAGATGAAGATAATTAAGATTAAAAGAGACGGAAAAAGGAACTGTGATATTTCCAGAGAGTTTGGTGTGGGAGAATCAACTGTGAGAATGGTGCTTAAAAACAGTGAGAAAATTGAAAAAGCTGTAAAAACCTATGGTGGAGAGATTTTTTATTCTCGTAGCCATTGTACAAACACTGTGATCATTCATATGGAAAGATACCTGGCTCAATATATATGTGATATAAATATGGGCAAAATATTGAAAAATTAGGCGACCATGGACGAGGGTCCACCATATTCAATTTTTCCCATAGGAATAATACTTTCAATTTTGCGATTTCCAAATTTGCGACTCACAATGCCGCCCCATTTCTCGCAAAATTGGAGTAGGCACTGTGTGTATATATATATATATATATATATATATATATATATATATATATATATATATATATATATACACACACACACACACACACACACACACACACACACACACACACACACACAGGGAACTCTTGATTTACGCGTGTTTAATTTACATGTTTTTGTTAACCCTTTCCCGGCGGAGGATCTATATATAGACGTTTCGAAAACGGGACTTTTTGTCGGATCGTCTATACTATATAGACGCTTGTTCTTATTTTACTGCATTAAGTTGTAGCATCGTCTATATATAGACGATTCCTTACAAATAACAAAATTCATAAAATAACTAATTATTTGGCATCTTAACTACCTAAACACTGGTCAAAATGACCTATCAAGGCCGGTCACTGCTTGTGCTTTCTTGATGGTAGATGTGCTACGCACCGAAGCTAATACTGGAAATTTTTGCCTTATTTACTCTTTTTTTTATCGTTAGCCTATCATGTCTAAGAGAAAGAACTGTACCACACGCCAGCAACATTGCCTAAAAGTGAATAGTATAAAACAAGTACGTATGTGAAAAAATACGAAGAAAAATGGAAGTAAATTACATACATCCAGGTCACAGGTTCTGGACGTGAATAACTAAAACATTCAAACAAGCATATTGACACATATTATCACTAATGAAACACAAGTAACACTTACACATAGATTCAATTGTTTGTTCAGTTTTGTGGCAGAGTCTACATATGGATGTCACTTCTTCAGTTTTGCTGCAGAGTCTATATATAGATTCAATTGTTTGTTCAGTTTTGCAGTAGAGTCTATATATAAATGTCAATCAGGAGTAACCATTTGCTGGGAAACTATATATAGACGTATGGATAAAAGTCGGTAGTGTCTATATATCAGGGGTATTCAATTAAAAGTCACTGAGGTCCAGTTCTTAAAATTTCCCCCAAGTAAAAGGTCCGAACGGAAGTCCAGCTTGTGTCTTATAGCCGTTCCCTATGTCGACATTTTCATATGGATTCAACCTCCTTACTGAGGTCCACGAGACAGTTTTTGGGTCGGAAGCCGGTGAATATAAGAGGCTGAGTAAGACAGTCTGGCAACGTTGGCAGCACGCTCGAACGCTCTCCACCCCCGCTCTCACCCCCACCCCCACACTATACACTGCCCGCGTGTCGCCTGCTGGCTGCCACCGTCCACCACCTCGTCACCATGGTGAAAGGTGCATGCCACCCAGATACCCACCACGCCCTTTGGTCATACCTGCCACCCTGCATATTAGCTTGACCTTCCTACTGCAGGAAATTGAGAGTGTTCACGCTCTCACTGGCCTGTTGACACCCGCCAGCGTTGCACGGCGCCCCGCCACCCGCCACACCCTCCCTCCCCGCTGTCACCCGGCCGCAGATTGGTCACGGGTCCGGACAGAACCATCGCTCGGTCCGGATCCGGACCGGGGTCCGCCATTTGATGATGCCTGCTATATATAGACGATTTTTTATTTTATAGTTCGCTCATCTGCCTTCCCGCCGGGAAGGGGTTAATACGTGACCGAAAAAAAAATATTATAATTAATCAAATTTGCGCGATCAGTTTGCTTACACACGATTTGGACCACATCCCGCATCTCCCCTATTATCTATTATTTCTTATAAGAATTACAAGTTTGTCTTTCGCGAATTTTTAAATAAATACATGATGCCTCTTGGAACGCATCTATGGTGTAAATCGAGTTACCTGTGTGCGTATATATATATATATATATATATATATATATATATATATATATATATATATATATATATATATATATATATACAGGTAACTCGATTTACATGATAGATGCGTTCCAAGAGGCATCATGTATTTCAAAATTTGCGTCAGACAAACTTGTAATTCTTATAAGAAATAATAGATAATAGGGGATATATATATATATATATATATATATATATATATATATATATATATATATATATATATATACACACACACACACACACACACACACACACACACACACACACACACACACACACACCTAACCCTCCGTTATACAGTGGAAACTCAATACTCGAACATCTAAATAGTCAAACTTTTCAATAGTTGAACGCAAAAGTTTGACTTAATACTTGAAAAAATACCTATTAGTTGAACGTCCATCCACATGGCTGCAAAGGGTCTCTCTCTTTCTACTCTCCACCCCACGCACGGTGACGCACCTAGTACTTCCATTTTAGGGTAAAATACCCTAAACTACGGTATTTGGACCCTTATTAGGGTAGTGTTTAGGGTAATGCATAAACTACGGTAATTTTAGGGTAATCTGCCGTCCTATGGATAGGTGTGCTTGGAATGGTGCTAATCTGGTGGCAGACTGGTTCTCTTTCATGTTCGATTCATGTACACAATCATCCCCGTGACTTGTATCATCCCTTCACCCCCCCATCCCATCCCCTTTCTCCCCAGTCTCCACTCACCCATCTACTACGCGTACACGTTTTGGACCTTCGGACGGTTAGATCACAGTTCACACAGTCAGTCATTTGCGATGACGAGTCCACACAGAGCAGCCGCAGTAGTGGCTGTAGTGTGTAGTCCTGTGTGTGTGTTTGGGGGTGGGGGGGGGCCAATATTTAAACTTATGTATGATAAGGGTGCATTAATCAACAATTAATGGGCAATCTAGGGTAAAACACTCGAATCTAGGGTAAAATCGACAAAAATCTAGGGTAAGATTTCATCAACTCTGGAAGCACTGGACGCACCCCCCAACCGCAGCCAGTTTATCCTTTGCTGTCGTAAGAATAATATTGTCCTGCGTTTTCTCCGCACTTTATTTATTTATTTTATTTATTTATTTATTTTTTTTGCATTTAGAAGCTTACAATGGCACCGAAGAGGCTTGTTAGTAGTGAGAATAACCCTACAAGAAAGAATGTAGTGACAACCATCGAAAGGAAAAAGGAGATTATTGATAAATACGAGAAAGGAGGGAGAATAACTGATCTTGCAGCTGAGTACTGTATGGCTAAATCTACAGTAGCCACAATACTGAAAAAGACAGATCATTAAAAGAGCTGATGTGGCGATTGGTGTGGGCAATTTAAGCGAAGAAATGGAAAAATTGTTGATAGGATAAACCAAAGGAGCGACAATGATTTCACGGTGTCCGATTCTGCCATGTTGCGGGGAAACAACTTTTGAATGAAAGTGGTATCAGAAGGGCTTTGGAATTCACAGTGTCTACAATACTAGAGAGTGAAAAAAGTGATGTTCTTTGCTCTGATGTGGATATAGGAGGTTCAACCACTGAGGGGGAGGACATTCCACCACCACTATCAGCAACTCCTATTGTATGTATTTTATGTTTTTGCAAAAAAAATACACAAATTAGATAACTTTGTGAACATTTTGATTGATTGAGAGAGAGAGAGAGAGAGAGAGAGAGAGAGAGAGAGATACAAGGGGCCCGTTTTCTATCGCTAGCCAAGACTGCTGGACTCGATCAGACGCAAGGCCACATACACCGATGATACCACCTCATTCAACCTGTGATATTTTGGTAACCATAGCATCTAGAGACTTCTGGTTTATTGCATTGCAAAGAGAAAAAGTTGCTTGAGAGCAGAACACCATTTGTGCTTACTCATTTATTGAATTTCCAAGTGTAATCAGTACGTGAATACTGTGTGTGTGTGTGTGTGTGTGTGTGTGTGTGTGTACATAAATATATATATATATATATATATATATATATATATATATATATATATATATATATATATATATATATATATATATATATATATATATATATACAGTCGCTCACAAAACTATCGGTGCATAGGGGTCCGATAGCTATGGACGTATTCGATCAGGTTTTCTGGGGAGGGTTGGTATGCCTGTATGTTGCTGGTTTGGAAGAATCGAACCGGCGGACTGTTGTTTCGAAACGTCGGGAGTGAGACTTACAGTATTAACTAAAGACGGCGTCACACTAGCACTTTTCCGTCTTCTTTTTCTGTCAATTTTCTGACGACTGTATATATATGTATATATATATATATATATATATATATATATATATATATATATATATATATATATATATATATATATATATATATATATATATATATATATATATATATATATATATATATATATATATATATATATATATATATATATATATATAACCACCTGAACTCTTGACTCTACAATGGATAAAATGGAAAGCCTTGTGGAAATGTGGTACATAAGTTTTGTATGTGATACAATGATGCGCCCTTTGTTTATATTCCACAGGTTGCCGGTTAGTGTCTTTCCCGTTTCACTCTCTCTCTCTTCATAAATTCAAGATCATCAACATTATAAAGTTACGTACATACATACATTAGTGTACATTATAATGACTTAAATTAAACTACCTAAATATTTAACTTCATAATTTTTACTTTCATTAAACCTTTCACTGTACTATGATGCACTCTCGCTTTGTTTACTCTCAATGGTAGTTCAAGTCAGGGGTTAAACTTGTCATAATTGATTCGCTTAACAAAGTTTTGCTTAACGAAGGGTTTTTTCGGAACGTAACCCCTTCGTTAAGCGGGGGTTGCCAGTATATCAATTAGGACTAATAGGAGGGAAAAGAGGAAAATCAAAGTTACATATCTGCCACAAAGACTAATACATAGAAACTTGAGGTTCACAAGGTAATGCAAAATGAAGTGTTGAGGTGCTTGGACAAAATGCTAAGCACCAGCAAAGAAGTACTAGTTGTGGGGGGATCTAAATTGCAAACTTCTTAATTGGGAGGAAATGGGACTGGATGATTGGGGGTAAGAAGTGGTACAACTGGCAATGGTAAACAAAATGAACCAATAGGCGAAGGTATAGGTGGGAAGAAGAACCATCAGTGTTGGATGTGATATTCACAAAAAAAAAAAAAAAAAAGCTTTCCCTACCTATCAAACAACATAGCCCAATGGGAAAAATGATCACACAGTCCTAGAAGTTAAATTGGAGGATCAGGGAGGATGAGGGACACAAACAAGGAAGATAGAATCACGCCAAGACAAATTTTGAAGGATTAAGCAAATATTTTGGTAGTATGAATTTGGAAAAAACTATGCAAGGCAAGACAGTTCAAGAGAAGTATGAAAATCTGAAACATTAAGGTGCATAAACAGATAATTAGCAAATTATTAGAAAAGGTGGATGTAAAAAAAAAACAATAGGACCAGATAGAGTGTCAGGATGGACACTGAGAGAATGCAGAGAACATCTGTTAGACCCAATTAAGGATATTACAGCTCATTAACAGAAGGGAAAGTACCAAGGGAATGGAAAAGAGCAAATATAGACCCAATATACAAAAGAGGAAAAAGATCTGAGCCCTTGAATTATAGACCTGTGTCACTGATTAGTGTTATGGGAAAGTTCTGTGAAATTGGGATTAAAGAAAATGGCTAAAATGAAAGTCAATAAATAAATAATCATTTAGAAAAGGAAGATCATATGTAATAAATCTACAAGTTTCTATACATGGGTAACAGATGAGTTCCAAGGGGGAGATGGATGGATGGACTCAGTATATTTAGATATCAAAAAGGCTTTTGACAGAGTACCACATAGAAGACTCCTATGGAAAATAGAACATATGGGAGGAGTACAGGGAAGTATCTGAAGCTGGATGAGGGACTACTTAACAGAAAGAGAAAAGAGTACAGTGTTGAAAGACACCCTATCAAGTTGGAGTACAGTAATCAATGATTACTGTACTCCAGCACTGATCCCATCAAGGGGTCAATGCTGGCACCAATAATGTTTCAAATATATATTAGCGATATACAAGAGAATCTGAGTAGTAACATAAATTTGTTTGCCAATGATGCAAAACTATTGAAAGTAATAAGGTACAATGAGGATTGTATGGTATTGCAGAGAGATATTGATAAGATTTTGGGAATGGAACCAGAAGTAGAAATTAGAATTTAATACCACAAATGTCATGTGATGGAAATGGGTAAAAGTAACAGAAGACCCACATGGGAATACAAAATGGGAGAAGAGGTTATAATAAAAAAAAAAAGGAAGAGAAGGATCTGGGAGTGATTGTGCAAGACACCCTGACCCCAGAATGGCACATAAATATGTTATTTGCTTCAACATATAAGACACTAACAAATATCAGGATGGCATTTTACTACATGGACAAGAATATGATGAAAACTGTTGTAACGCTGATGATAAGACCTAGACTTGAATATGCAGCAGTATTTAGGTCACCACATATGCAAAAGGATATCAGGAAACTAGAAAGAATCCAAAGGATAGCTACAAATATGGTGTCAGAAATAAAGGACTTTCTGTATGAAGATACACCAAAGGAAATGGAGCTAACAACTTTGAAGGATAGAGAGATCTGATAACAAAATAGTGAACAGTATGGAAAAGATAGATTGACAAGACTTAGTATCACTGACTGAAGATGGAGAAAGACAGAAAAGTGAACATTCTAAGATCAGAAAAAGTCAATGTTTGAGAGCAGTTACATTAAAAAGTTGTTTTCCCACATAGGACAATGTACATCTGGAACAGCATGAATCAGATTGTAACTGCAGAAAGTGTGCACAAATTTAAGAAAAATTTGGATGAAATTAGATTTGGAGACAGGTCACTATTAGTCCTGTTCGAACCCTGTAATATACAACTAGGTAAATACAACTAGATAAACACACACATACACACATATGCATATGCATGTGCTTTATATTTCACATCCCATGTTATTAAATGAACTTTATAAAAAATTGGAAGAGATTATGACACACATACTACTTATTAGTAAAGTATCTGCCAAATTATGAAAAAGTGATTCAGAGAATAAGAGATTATTGAAAACTCCAAAATTCCTTCACTGCAGTTACAAAACTTTTTTTTTTTCATGTTTCATGACTTGAGTTTACCATATTCAAGGGTTGTTATGCTCTATTTTACCACCTATAGACATGCAAACATGGTAACATGCCTTTGATTCATACATTCACTCTCATACTCTCATACTTTTCTGTGAAGTTAATATTTGCATTTACTTACAAGAAGACTTACGTGTAGTATGTATTTCGACAGTGTTTGATTCTGCAGAGTGATTTTTTGTATAAATTAAAACAAAAAACTTGTAGCATTGATTTGAATCCAAGCTGGAAAAGGTCTTAAATGTTCCACAGTCTGATTGAGTTGGCTTTACTTCTCCTGAAAGTAGTAAACATCACATCTTATGACAAGAAACTATTCCTCAAAAATAATGAATGAAATGAAATAATAAAATGATAAATTGCTAACAATAATAGTAATAGTGATAATAATAATAATAATAATAATAATAATAATAATAATAATAATAGTAATAATAGTGATAATACTACTAATATTAATAGTAATTATGATGATGATGATGATAATAAAAATAATAATAATAATAATAATAATGATGATAAGAATATACAATAGCTATGCATACACACACACACACACACACACACACACACACACACACACACACACTGTTCCAAGTCTCAACACATCCCGCAAAGATGTGTTGAGACTTGGAACAGTTTGAGTGAGGAAGTGGTTTCAGCAAAGAGTGTACATAGTTTTAAAGAAAAATTGGATAAGTGTAGATATGGAGACGGGACCACACGAGCATAAAGCCCAGGCCCTGTAAAACTACAACTAGGTAAATACAACTAGGTAAATACACACACACACACACACACACACACACATATATATATATATATATATATATATATATATATATATATATATATATATATATATATATATATATATATATATATATATATATATATATATATATATATATATAAGATATATATATATATATATATATATATATATATATATATATATATATTAAAAGATATATATCTTTAAACAAAAAATACAAAGAAGACCTCTTACCAATGACAACTTTGAACTCCTCATTTGGGGGTGTCCTGGTGCAGTAAACTGTTTCGGGTTTTTCATTCTTCCCATTACAACCTTTCTTCATTTTCACAAAACATTCTCTGCAACAAATGTGTCAACAGTGATTTGCTGTACCACTCAGTGTTGGTCCAGTGAGTGTGTATGGTGGTTCATGTCAATAAGGCTTAATGTTAGTTAGTGGGGTACCCCAAGGATCAGTGCTCGGACCTCTTCTTTTCTTGGTGTACATTAACGATTTAGATATAGAAATTAGTAGTAAAGTATCAAAGTTTGCAGATGATACTAAGATAGCATGTGCAGTACAGGGTGAAAAGGACAATTACAGAATACGAGACTGGAATGCATTGCCAGAGAGGGTTGTAAATGTTTAAAAACAGATTAGATAAGCACTTAAATTTATTAGATTTATAATTATGTATAGGGCTGCATGATAGTTTTTATAAGAAATTTACTATAGTTAAACAAGACATGATCCCCATGTATGGGGATCACACATTATAGAGGAATTCGCTGCAGGACTTAGACCTGTTAATGGGCCAAATATTTACAATTAGTATATAATGTATTGAGTACTTGTAAGTGTATCTTTAAGTACTGATGACGAGGTCGCTGTGCGACTGATACAGGATAACCTAGATGGGTCCTGGTGGCCCTTTGTTATCCTATTATTTATGTTATGTTATGTTATGTTAATGTTACGTTGTGATTAGGTTAGTATTGTAGTGAGGATATGCTGACTTTTATTGTATTTTTTTTTTCTATTTATTTTTATCAATTTCTTAAGAGTTTTTTGCAAACGGTGTGCTGTCTTGATATATATATATATATATATATATATATATATATATATATATATATATATATATATATATATATATATATATATATATATATATATATATATATATATATATATATATATATATATATATATATATATATATATATATATATATATATATATATATATATATATATATATATATATATATATATATATATATATATATATATATATATATATATATATATATATACACATATATACTTTTTTTTTTTTTTTTTTTACGTAGGGAAGAGGGCCAGCCAAGGGCAAAAAAAAGAAAGTTAGAAAAAGGCCCACTTGAGCGCTGGCTCTCCAAAGAGTACAAAAAGTGCCAAAACCGTCAGCCAGAATTAGGGGAGCAAATGCCTCGATACCTCCCTCTTAAAAGAAGACAAGTTGAAGGAATTTGGAAATACAGATGCAGGGAGGGAGTTCCAGAGTTTACCAGTGAAAGGGATGAATGATTGAGTGTACTGGTTAACACTGCATTAGAGAGTTGGACAGAATAGGGAGGAGAGGAAGAAGAAAGCCTTGTGCAGCGTGGCTGCAGGAGGAGGGGAGGCATGCAGTTAGCAAGATCAGTAGAACAGTTACCATGAAAATAGCGATAAAATATAGAAAGGGATGCAACATTTCGGTGGTGAGAAAGAGACTGAAGACAGTTAGTCAGAGGAGGGGAGTTGATGAGACGAAGAGCTTTCGATTCCACCCTATCAAGCAAAGCTGTGTGACTGGAACCCCCCCAAACATGTGAAGAGTACTCCATACAGGGACGGATAAGGCCCTTATACAGAGTAAGCAGTCGGAGGTGCGAGAAAAACTATATATATATATATATATATATATATATATATATATATATATATATATATATATATATATATATATATATATATATATATATATATATATATATATATATATATATATATATATATATATATATATATATATATATATATATATATATATATATATATATATATATATATATATATATATATATATATATATATATATATATATATATATATATATATATATATATATATAGTGAGAGATATTCATAGAACACATGTAAATATATTAGAAAATGTTGTTGTTCATGATTGTTTTGTTTTTTTCAGATGGTTCTTTTATACTAAATATTTAAAGTTTTTATTTTCTCTAATTATTGAGCATTTATTATTCTTTATTTGCAAATTTGTATTTCATATTTGTCATTTTATTCTAAGAGGCAAAAGAGAAAACATTAGCTGTACAGGAAAAAAGTGAAGGAAGGAAACAAATGGACAAAGAATAGAATGTTGGGTTATCTCACCTGATTTTGCCATTGTCATTACTGATGGAGCTGCCATTGATGAGTAGAGTGATGGAGTTGTAACTCAGTTCCTTTTTATCATAGTTAAGTGACATATTATTTCTGAAAAATGGTACTGTGGAGAACAAGAGACATTATTAGAAAACATTGAAAAGGTGAGTATATAGATAATACAAGTAATGTATATAGGCTTAACCTAATCTTTTCCTTATACAATTATTTCCTTTATATGATAATGTGCATTGATGTATTTCTTTACTGTCTATCATTTACATGCTACTATATTTCTGCATACAGTAGTATTTATGTTGTTTTTAATCTTGACAACATGTATAATGCTATTAGCCCCTTCAGTACCATGATGCATTATCATATTAATTCTGCTTACTATTTAGTGATTTTATACAGCTTGAGAAACTTATGTGGCGATTAAAATAGTGAAGACCCTAGCCATTAAGCTTTTGATCTCCATTAACCCTTTGTAATGTAAATAAAATCATCTAATCACACCCAAAACTCAAGGTAGAAATGAGACCCAGTATTAAAGGGATCAATAGTAATACTAGTAATAGTAAAAATAATAATTATTGTTATTATTATTATTATTATTATTATTATTATTATTATTATTAGTTATTATTATTACTATAATCATTGTTATTAGTTGTAGTAGTAGTGGTAGTAGTAGTAGTAGTAGTAGTAGTAGTAGTAGTAGTAGTAGTAGTAGTAGTAGCAGTAGTAGTAGCAGTTATTATTATTATTACTATTATTATTATTATTATTATCATTATTATTATTATTATCATTATTATTGTTATTACTATTATTATAATTTCATTATGAAATTATTATAATCAATTAATATTTGAGGATCTGTCTTAGAAACATTCAGTAAAGCTATTGAACTCTAGAACGTCAAATGTAAAGATTAGCAAGCTGAAGAACTAGGATCATCATCCTTTGAAATAAGTGAATGGCAAATTTACATCCATTCAAAATAGAAGTGAGAAATTCCATTAGCTGAATAAGAAAATTTTAAGTCAGACTATTGAAGTAGAAGTCTGGTATATGAGTGACTGTTGTGTCAAAACATTGTCATGCTCTGTCCTTTATTGTATATTTTGTTTTACAAGTAAAAATTACATTAGTAAGTTAAAAAATTAACATAAAAATATTACATATATAAACAAACAGTAAAATACACATCATTAACTTTTCAGAGTTATTGATAATAATCATCTTGTTTAATGTAGCTACAACAGAATTAGCAATTGATGTGCAAATGAAGCAGAGATAGTGATTGCACAACTCATAAGTGGGACAGTGGGTAAAGCTGGAGAAAACACTTACCTCCTGCTTCAGTGGTGAGGCGGAATGTCTCTGCAGGTGAAAACTGCGAACTTGTTTCCATGTTTTCAGCTCGAACTTCAAACCTGGTATAGATGAGAAATGTGAGTGCATATATATATATATATATATATATATATATATATATATATATATATATATATATATATATATATATATATATATATATATATATATATATGCATATATATATATATATATATATATATATATATATATATATATATATATATATATATATATATAGAGAGAGAGAGAGAGAGAGAGAGAGAGAGAGAGAGAGAGAGAATATGTTGTGAATGAAACACAATATCAACTGATTATAGTTATAAAACCAAACAAAACCTTACAAAGACCTAAATGAATTTATGGATACGGGATTGATGTCCCTGAAATGGAGAATGATCATGATTAGTATGAAATACCTGGCATGAACAACAGCAAGATCAATTATGGTCTAAATGAGTAGGTCTTGGGATGCTAGATGTCAAATTAAGATGTGCACAACTTGATATCTCCATGCATAGAGTAAAACAATTGATGTCAACATTCATTCATTAAACTATTAATAATGCCTTTCCTTCACCTTGCTTCAATGTGTGTAGTGAGGAGGGTTTGGGTGTCTCTTTTTTGTGGTGACTTACCTATAACTGGATTCTGGCTTCAGCTCAAGTGAGTAGCTACATTCAGTTTTGTTGCATTTATTAACTGTATTTAGAGAGAGGGAGAGAGAGAGATCAATGTCATAAATATTCTCCAGGTACATATGTATTTTGTTATATTCAATTTCATTTCATTCTTTCTCTTCTAATTTTATAATTAGCTAATTAGTCTTATTTTATATTCTTCCAAGATGCTATACTGTACCAAGCAAATAATGTAGAGTAGTACGTCTTACCTGGTATGTCAAGTGTTTTTGCAGGAGTGTTTTTGATGTGATAAGTAATCCTGTAACTCTTCAGTATACCATTTGTTTGACTGGGGGTATTCCAGGTGATATGAGCCATTCTAGATTGCTGTGTAGGCTTATCGAAGGCAGGCATGGTGACACTCAGTTTTCTGGGCTTACTGGGTGCTGTTTATGAAAAGAACGAACATAGCTTCCTTATTACAATTTTTCATATGATATGGCCTTGAATTTCTGTTATAATTCCCACAGAATTTACTCCTCACCATATTTTGAAATTTTTAAAAGGGAGAAAGGCATATTATCAGCACAAAGACTGAGAGTGGAAAGAGGAGAGGACTGAGGAAAAGCAAGGGAGGTCCATTGTTGTTCCAGGAATGATGGTAATGGTGACAGCAATATTATGATGGTAGTGGTGGTACTAGTCATGATGGTTGTAATGATTAAGAAATTGGTTGTGGTAGTGGCATATATGGTTGCATAGGTGATAGTGGTAGTGATGGTGTTGATAGTAATAGTGGTTGTAGTACAGGTTGAACCTCCCAAATCCGGCAACCACCTTACTGTAGACTTGCCAGACCATGGAAAATTCCGAACTATAGGTGGTCCCCAAAACACCCTCTATATAATTACCCTGCATTATACAAGTGTAGCTGTAACATTGTTTTGATATATGATAGTTGTACATGAAAATATACATGCAGAAGCATATAGAAAAGTGCATTGTTGTAAATTAAGTTCAGCATGGAAAATATTTGCCTGCGCCATTATCATCTCGCTGGACACAGGGACGTTACCAGCGCGCCGAAGCTGTATGAGAGCACTGTCTAAATCACTGCTTTTACTCTCCTTAAGTGTTCTACGAACCTCCTTGTTCTTCTTGCTCTCACACTCACTGTAAAACTTGAGAAGTTGATTCTTCTGGTTTTTTATATCATAGACGGTTGATGAGCCAATGTTGTACTGTTGGCATAGGCTCCGCACTGAAACACCTTTATCTAGCTTCCTCAATAGGTCCACTTTCTGTTGCACTGATATTGTCATGTGTTTGCACTTTTTCTTTGGTTTACACACAACACTATCACTTCCTGGTCGCTTTGAAGCCTTGTTTAGGGGCAAATATTACAGAAAATTTTTTTTATCCACCTTTGGGGGGGGGGGTGTTTGCAATGAGTGGCAACATGGTACTGATCCAAATTTGACCCAGAATGCCCAGGCTCCAAAACACAGTACAGCACTGCCGCATCCTAGCTGCAGTCCAGCAAATTACTTCGGCCAATTCAAAAATTCCGGCAAACAAAAATTTTGCCGGATGAAAGAATACCAGATTAAGGAGGTTCAACCTGTAGTGATAAATTGATATTTCAAATACATACAGTGGAATCTCAGTTTAGTAACTTGATTAATTTCTGAAGACTATTTGTGAACTTAAATGTTCATGAACCAAAACCATTTTCCCCATTAACATCAACATAAAATAGATTAATCCTCTCCTTGACCACAGGACTGCATTTGAGAGAGTGAGTTGACATGCATCCTGTGATCCCTGCTAAACAAGTCTATTAAATGCTTTTGTGTGCCTTTCATCTGGAATAAACAAAGGATCATTGTTGCTTTAGTAATAGAGTCTAGCTGACAGCAAGACAGCATACACTGATCTTCTTGATGATACTTATCATACATCACTAGCTGTCCTAGAGGCGAGGCACCTATCTGTTGCCATCAACTGTGATGACAAATATTGTTGCCCAAACAAACATCTTGCGGAATGTCATGACTCCCGAGACTTGTCATACCAGCAAAGCATCTTGGAAATATTTTTTTTTCTAGAGTTCCACATTTTTAATAGAGTTCTTATTTTCTGTTTTTCTTTGTGTGTTTTTAACAGTAGTATTATTTTCAAGATGCTTTGTTAGTATGGTTTTCTTTATTTCTATTACAATACACCACTATCACTAACACATTAGTGGGGCAGATAACTGCATATATCAGAAGAATCTATCAAATTGTCATACAAGGGCCAAATTTGGCATGTGTATGCATTGTAGCTTAATTTTTCATAACAGAACGTTAGCCATGCAATTTTCCAATATGGCAGCCATTTTTCAAAATGGCCACCATATCCGGTATGCGATACCATATAATTTCACATTGCGTGATGTAATAGAGCAAATTATACAATTTGGGTATCAAAATATATGTAATCAACTATGAAGAATCCAAGGATATAGCATCCCCCAGACAGTGCTGCAAGGATTGCTACTCACCTTTCCACTGGGAATGCATCCTTTGAGGCACACTTAGAGGCACTAGAGCATCAAGACACCAGCTCGTTCTATGCACCGATCAAGAAGACAAAGATGGACTTCTCCCAACAAGAAAAGCTCTGCACTATTACAAAGGAGAAGGTACTGAAGGAAGACTGTTCATTTCCTTCCAGAACAGAGAATGCAATCTACACGAGTTCTTCCGCCACGAGAATCAGCCATTTCCAGCATCTCTTAGTGACGGAGGGAGGTTGCATGTCTGCCAGAAATCACAGCTAGCTGTCGTGCTGGAGGGCAAGGTTACACTCCCTGATGCACAACTTGTGACTGATGTCATTATCATTGATGGTTCAGCTCTTATCAACACGTTGCCACCAAGAATGTCCAAAACATTTGCAGAGTATGCTGAGATGAAATTCATTCCTAAGGTCGATACATTTTCCAGAAAGTACCACAGAACTGACATTGTGTTCGACACATACCAGGCATCGAGTCTTAAATCCGAAACTAGATCAAAACGAGGTCAGGGAGCCAGACGCCGGGTCACAGGAACAGGGAAATTGCCAAGAAACTGGCGCAACTTTCTGCGTCATTCTGCCAACAAAACTGAACTGTTTGCCTACCTGGCTGAGAAAGTGGTAGAACACCATAGTGAAAACAGAATCATCGTCACTAGATGTCCAGATGCCCTCAGCAACCACCCCGAGTTTAGCCTCAGTGGGATATCACCCTGCAGTCACGAGGAAGCTGACACAAGAGTCTTCCTACAAGCCAAGGATGCAGCAAAGGGGGGCTTCAAAACAGTAATGATCAGTGCCAATGACACAGATGTCCTTGTGATTGCAGTTGCCACTTTCTCACAATTACAGGAACTGGGACTTCAGGAACTGTGGCTAGCTTTTGGCCAAGGATGGAATCTGAAGTGGATCCCAGTGCATGAGCTGACCTCATCCCATGCTCCAGAGAGAAGCAGTAGTATGCTCTTCTTTCACGCCTTCACAGGTTGTGACACTGTGTCTGCATTCCGCGGACATGGCAAAAAGTCAGCCTGGCAGACATGGGATGTGTGCCCTGAGGCTTCAGATGTCTTCACCAAACTGAGCTGCTATCCTGAAGACGTTGAAGAAGATGACATTGTGATGTTGGAGAAGTTTGTCGTCACGATGTATAACTACTTGAGATGGAGGGAGATGAGAACGGTAATAAGGGATGCAAGGTCGGACTGGTTGGTGGTGGAGAGTGGAGTCCCACAAGGCTCAGTGCTGGCACCAATACTTTTCCTGGTATATATAAATGACATGCCAGAGGGAGTAAACAGTTATATTAATTTGTTTGCGGATGATGCGAAGTTGTGTAGGTGTGTGAAGAGTGAAGAAGATTGTGAAATTTTACAGGCAGACCTGGATAAGATTTGGGAGTGGAGCAAGAGGTGGCAAATGGAATTTAATCTGAGCAAAAGTCATGTGATGGAGATGGGAAAGAGTGGAAGACAGCCAAGAGGGTCATATAAGATGGGTGAAGAAGTAGTGTTGAAAAAGGTGGAAAAGGAAAAGGATTTGGGAGTGATAATACAAGACCATGGGCAGTTTGAGGCTCATATTGATAAGATGTTTGGAGAAACATATAATTTGATAAAAAATATTGGATTAGCCTTCCATTATATGGATAAAGATATGATGAAGAAATTAATTAGTATGGTAATTAGACCAAGATTGGAATATGCTGGAGTGGTTTGGTCCCCTTATAAAAAGAAGCATATAAGGAAGTTGGAGAGATTGCAGAGAATGGCAACAAAATGGTTCCGGAATTGGCAGAAATGACCTATGAGGAGAGATTAAAAGAAATGAATTTGCCTACCTTGGAACAAAGAAGAGAAAGAGGAGATTTAATACAGGTTTATAAACTGTTGAATGGACTGGATGAAGTGGATAATGAGCAAATGATGTTGAGAGAGGAAAACTTAAGTAGAACTACAAGATCGCATAGTAAAAAGATAGCCAAGGGAATATGCTTGAAGGATGTGAAAAATATAGTTTCCCACAAAGATGTGTGGAGGTGTGGAATGGTTTGAGTGAGGAGGTGGTGTCAGCAAGGAGTGTGCATAGTTTTAAAGGAAAGTTGGATGTGTGTAGATATGGAGACGGGGCCACACGAGTATGATACCCAGGCCCTGTAAAATTACAACTAGGTGAATACATCAGACGTGCTGCATACCAGACAGCATGTATATGGAGTCAGGCTTTGGTGTGCCAGCCTGAAGAGAAGAGTCCTGTTGAATGAGGATGGAAACAAGAAGGAGACTGCTGGAGCATCCTATGGTCTGCACTCCCACCAGTTGCTCAGAGTTGCCAGCAGATGACGAAATGCCAGTGCAAGACGCAGTGTCACGGACAGTGCAAATGTTACAAGTTCGGTTTGAGCTGTACGGCCATGTGCAGCTGCAGCTGCTCAGAATAGTGTTTACATTGTTTACATGTGGTAAAATCATTGTTTTGTGTTTTTTGATGATTTTTAGAGCCTTGATTTTGTCATAACTGAATTCTGCATTGCCAAAAATGTAAGAAATGTGTTAATATCATCAAAATCAGGTAAGAAGATCCAGAGATATACCAAAAGAGCCAAAAATATGACGCTAATGGCCGCCATTTTGGAATTTTATGTGGCTAACGTTCTTTCATGAAAGAAATGCTAAAAATAATGTGCATGCCAAATTTGGTACTTGCATGACAATTTGAACAATTGTTTCAATTATCTGCCCCACTACATTTCTTGGAAGGCATAATGAGAGCCAATTTAATGCAAAAAGCAAAAAGGACAGAAAAGCACCATAAGATATATTGTTTACGGTGTGGCAACGTCATCTTGTGTCACAGCCAGCCACTCTGCTCATGGACCAAATCTTTGTCCGTGGACTACAATAAAAATTTATAAAAATATTTTGCTAGTCAACAGACTTGTTCATGCAATGGGGCATTTGTGAACTGAGACTCCACTGTACACTATTTCATATTTTTCAACTGCCAGACAACAGTTTTGTCCTCTCCTCTCCCACACTTCATTTGCAGTGTTTTGGACTTATATAAATCAGTCATTACCAGAAGTAGTATGAGGTTACATATTCCTATATAGTATTTACACTGACTGCTCTGCTCATCTCAGTGTGGTCTTACTTGTATATTGGCAGAACAATCAAAGCTGACCAGAAATCATTGATTTCTTGATGGTCATCTTAGCCTAATTGATAGCAATTTCATATGCATTTAACTTAAATGTCTTGCCATGATTCAATCAATGGCAACTGCTCACTTCAACCTGCCTTTATATCAGTTTCTCATTGTTTCTGTGATGTTGCACAGGCATGACAATTGGTGGCAGGCATTGAAGACACAAAAAAATATCACCAGCATCACATCCAAAAAATGAGATGACCACATATTACAGTATTAAAATAGAATAGTCTCAGAGAAGGCAAGAGAAATATAAAGAAATGTCTCCTGGATGAGGAAACTGAAAGATCAAATATTAGGTAAAATGAAAGAGAAAACAATTTAAGATGATCAAGAAAATTTTTTTTTAAATATTTGTCTTGGTGATCAGGTTGGCCTGAAAAGTAATTTGTCAAATTCATGTTTAAGATGAAAGGGTATATAAAAAAACAAAGAAGGTAAGAGAAGGCAGAAAGAGATTTGACAGGGATTAGGCAACAAAAGTAAGGGAAGTATTGATGAGGAATATCAGAGGAAATAAAAAAAAATCTTTGGTTGAAAAAAATGAATGAGAAGTGAAGGTGTAATGAGCCACATAAAATAGCAAAAGACAGATTTGAACTATCCCTGCTTACCTGTGCAGTAATTACTCCTTGGAGATCCAATCCTAGACACAAGTCTTTTTTATAGTTCCTCAGTGAGCTGTTTTGCAATTTAGATTTTGTGTTTATTTTTTATGGACTCTTGGTATGAAAGGATGTTAGTATATACATTAGAAAATCTTAGTTCACAGTAGTAAACTAAATACATTTAATGAGTATGGATTATCATATTTAAAGAATAGGTAGTTAGAGTGATTCTCAGACATCCTCAAAACATCTCTTATTCCAAGAAATATTAGAAAAGTTAGTATTTGTTATGATATTGATAATAGACACCATATTGATTGGTGTCTTTTACTGTATTTTACAGGACAACTCTTGTGAATGATAATGCTGACCTTCTAAAGTGTAATAATTTGTCTTTCTATTTCTTAATTTAATGTTTCCTGCTCTCATTATTCTGCCTCACCTGTACAGTTAATGAAAATTTTCTCCTTTTCACTCCAACTTGAATTGCAGTTTTTTCCTCTCACTTTCACTGTGTATGTTGTACATGGCTCCCCGTGGAAATTTATTTTGCATTCTAAGTTATTTTCTGGAGGTTTCTTACATGAAGGAGAGCAACAGGAGTAGTTCCTCTCACATGTCCAATCCATTTCATACCTGTGTATTTTATTTTGTCATTAGTTTCCCATCATCATCATCATCAACAAAATGTTTTTCAATGATGAGGTTTTTCTTATTTCAGTGACTGGAAAAAGTTAAATAAAATTAACAAAATAAATGTAACTCTAGAATATCACTTGATCCGAGTTATTATTTTGACACTTTACTAAAAACTGGGAATCAAATTTGTTTTAACAGTTAGTATGCTGTTTTTAAATAACAATTTCAAAGGTTTTTATCTTAAGTTTTGCTTCTCTTACTTATGAATCTGGATTTGGTATTTACAGTCTCAGGTTGAAATATTCTTTGATGGGATTTTCATATAAAAATTCTAAAAGAAGTACAATAGGTGCTCTGCAAGATGTATGAAAAAATAAACACATACACACACAAAAGAAAAATCCAAATAAATTCACTAAGAATGTGAAGAAAGAGAATTGGCCAAAACTGTTATCAAACAAGTACAAGACAGCACACAAGAATTTGACCAGGAGGTGGAGGAAGTGATCAGGCTGGGGAGATACAGTGAAGAGAGTAGGAGACCAATGAAGGTGAGAATGAGATCTCAAGTGGCTGTAGGGAATTATGGCTAGAAAAGAGAAGCTGGCCAATGATGATAAGAACAAGGATATATGGATAAAATGAGATATGAACTTAGAGGAAAGGGAAAAGGAGAAAGTGCTAAGAAGTGAAGCTAAGGAAAAAAAAATAAGAAAATGACAGATAGAGAAGAAAAATTTTTACTGGAGGATTCTGGATATGAGACTAAAGAAGTGGTACCTGAGGAAAAAAGAAGAAGTCGTGGAGGAGGCAGTAAATTAAGAGTGACTTATACTAACATAAATGGGTTGTTATCAAGCATATTGGAAGTTCAGGATTATTTGAAAGAGTAGAAGCCAGATGTAATGTGCATCAATGAAACAAAACGGAGAGCAGAGATCCATGTCAACTTTAAAGAGGAAGGATATAATTCCTGGAGGAGGAACAGGAAGGAAAAAGGGGGAGAAAGAGTGGTAGTAATGGTTCATGATAATATATGTGTGGAGAATGTGCAATATGGTGAGGACAAAGTGGAAGTAATGGTAGTAACAATCAGAACAGAAGATCTGAAGAAAAGAAAAATTATAGTTACATATGTTCCACCAAAGACTAATACATGGGGATCAGAAGAATGTAAAGATATACAAAGAGAGGTAATAAAGTGCCTAGATAACATGATAAGAAGAGATAGAAGAATACTCTTAATTGGAGACTTTAAATGTAAGAAAATAAACAGGAGAGAGATGGAAGTAATGGATAATGCTGGGCAGTGGAGTGAGAAAGTGTTACAGTTGACTACGGTTAATACAATGGACCAGTGGATGGAGGAGTCAACAAGGTACAGGGGGGAAAAAGAACCATCGTTCCTTGACCTAGTTTTCACAAAGAAACCAGAGCCCCCTCCAATCATACAATAGTCCAATGGGGAGAAGTGATCATGTGACATTAGAGATGCAAATTCAGGAGGAAGATAAGTTACAGAGAGGACTATAAAGGAGATAGATTAAATAATGCAAGAGTGGATTTTGAAAAATTAAGGATATATTTTGCTGATATAGAGTGGAGTGATATTATGTACAGAAAGACTGTACAAGGGAAATATGACATATTCTTACAGAAATACAATGAAGGAGTAAAAAAGTTTGTTCGTATTTATAGAGTACAGAAAAAAATACATGCTTGGTACAATGCTAGATGCATACAAGCAAAAAAGGCAAAAGATAAAGCATGGAAGAAACTCTTAAAGCAGGGAAATGACTATAACAGACAGCAGTACAAAGATGCTAGAAATAAATATATTGGAGTAAGGAGAAAGGAAGAAAGAAATTTTGAGAAAGATGTAGTGGATAAATGCAAAGATAAGCCCAAACTTTTCTTCAAAGTTTGTAAATGGCAAAACAAAAAATAAGCAAACAATTGAAAAATAATTAAAGAAGGGAAGACATACCAAACAGAGAAGGAAATGTGTGAAATAATGAATGAGAGTTTCAAAACAGTATTCACGGCAGAAGATGATTTCACAGAAGCTAATAGGACATTGGATTGCCTAGGATTAAAGGAGTTTGCAGTGCACAAAGAGGCTGGGTGTTAAAAGAATGTAAAGAGCAATTACTGGATCCAATTTGGGAAATAATTACAAGTTCAATAAACAATGAGAAAGTTCCACTAGAATGGAAGAGAGCCAACCTAATACCAATATATAAAGGAGGAAAGGCATTTGAAGCACTAAATTACAGACCAGTGTTACTTACAAGTGTCGTAGGGAAGTTTTGTGAAATAATTATCAAAGAAAAATGGGTTAAATTTCTAGAAGAGGAGCAAGTCATATCAAATAGATAATTTGGGTTCAGGACAGGGCGGTCATGTGTATCAAACTTATTAAGCTTCTACTCGAGAGTTATTGCAGGACTGGAAAACAGAGATGGATGGGTAAACACAGTATACATGGACATTAAAAATGCTTTTGATAAAGTCCCTCACGGAAGACTTCTTTGGAAACTAGAGAACATAGGAGGTCTGCGAGGAACCTTGCTTGAATGGACAAGAGAGTATTTGAAGGATAGGGAAATGAGAACTGTGATCAGAGATACATACTCATCTTGTGGTAAAGTAACTAGCGGAGTGCCACAAGGGTCATTGTTAGCCATCATTATGTGTCAGGTTTATGTAAATGACATTCACACTGGGATAAACAGTTCTATGAATTTATTCGCAGATGATGCAAAGTTGCTAAGAGTTATCAAAACCAGAGAGGACTGTCTGCTGTTACATAAAGATTTAAACAAGATCTATGAGTGGGGTAAGAAGTACAAATTGGAGTTTAATGCCAAGAAATGTCACATAATGGGACTAAGAAAGAGTAAGAGAAGACCAATATGGAACTATTTGATGGGAGAGGAACAAATTAAGACTAAAGAGGAAAAAGATCTTGGAGTGATCATACAAGAAAATCTGAGCCCTGATAAACACATAAGCAAGATATTTGGACTATCATATAAAATGTTGACTAATATAAGAGTGGCTTTTCATTACATGGATAAAGACATGATGAAAAAAATCATCACAAGCATAATACGTTCAAGGCTGGAATATGCAGCAGCGGTATGGTCTCCGAGCTCTAAAAAGGATATAAGAAAATTGGAAAGGATACAGATTTCTACAAAGATGGTGCCAGAATTAAAGGACCTCACATATGAAGAATGACTGTAGGAAATGGGACTGCCAACCTTACAAGATAGAAGAGAATGCAGAGACCTAATAACAATGTATAAAGATAGTAAATGATATTGAAAAGACAGACAAAGAAGACCTGGTGCTGTTGACGGAAGAAGATAGAAGGACAAGAGGACATGAAAAGAAGATCAGGATGAGGCAGTGTGTGAAGAATATTGAAAAATACAGTTTTCCACACAGAATGGTGGAAAAATGGAATGCATTGGATAATGGAATTGTTACAGCACATAGTGTGCATAACTTTAAAGAAAAACGAGATAAATGGAGATATGGAGACAGGACACTATGAGCCCCGCTCGAACCCTGTACAATACATCTAGTTAAATACAACTAGATAAATACACCTAGTATTTACAAAGAAACCAGAGCCCCCTTCAATCATATAATGCCTTAATCCAATGGGAAGAAGTGATCAAGTGACATTAGAGATGTAAATTCAGAAGGAAGATGGGATAAGTTACAGATATGATTACAAAGGAGAGATTAAATTATGCAAGAGTAGATTTTGAAAAATTAAGGATTATTTTGCTGATATTGAAAAGAGAAATATTATGTATAGAAAGATAGTACATGGGAAATATAACATAATCTTATAGAAATATAATGGAGTAAAAAAATTTGTACCTGTTTATAGAGTTAAGAAAAAAATACATGTTTGGTACAATGCTAGATGCATACAAGCTGAAGGCAAAAAATAAAGCGTGGAAGAAACTCATAAAACAGAGAAATGACTATAACAGACGGCAGTACAAAGATGACAGAAATTAATATATTAGAGTAAGGAGAGAGGAAGAAAGAATCTTTGAGAAAGATGTGGTGAATAGAGGCAAAGAAGAACCCAAATTTTTCTAAAAGTTTATAAATGGCAAAACAAAGAACAAGGAAACAGTTGAAAAAATAATTAAAGAAGGAAAGACATACCAAACAGACAAGGAAATGTGTGAAATAATGAATGAGAGCTTCAAAACGGTGTTCACTACAAATGATTTCACAGAACCTATTATATTAAGACATGGGATTGCCAAGGATTACAGGAGATCGCAGTGCACAAAGAGGATATTGGAAGATTATTGGATAATTGGAGGTCAGAAAAGTATGGGGCCAGATGGTGTATCAGTCTGGGTGTTAAAAGAATGTAAAGACCAACTACTGGATCCAATTTGGGAAATAATTACAAATTCAATAAATGAAGGAAAAGCTTCACTAGAATAGAAGAGAGCCACCGTAATTCCGATATTTAAAGGAGGAAAGGCAACTGAACCCCTAAACTACAGACCAGTGTCACTTACAAGTGTCGTAGGGAAGTTGTGTGAAGTAATTATCAAAGAAAAATGAGTCAAATTTCTAGAAGAAGAGCAAGTCATATCGAACAGACAATTTTGGGTTCAGGACAGGGTAGTCATGTGTATCAAACTTATTAAGCTTCTACTTAAGAGTTATTGCAGGACTGGAAAACAGAGATGGATGGGTGGACACAGTATACCTGGATATTAAAAAGGCTTTTGATAAAGTCCCTCATGGAAGACTACTTTGGAAACTAGAGAACATAGTAGGACTGCAAGGAACTTAGCTACAATGGACAAGAGATTATTTGAAGGATAGGGAAATGAGAACTGTGATCAGAGATACATACTCATCTTGGGGTCAGGTAACTACTGGTGTGCCACAAGGGTCAGTGTTAGCCCCCATTATGTTTCAGATTTATGTAAACAGTTACATGAATTTATTTGCTGATGGTGCAAAGCTGCTAAGAGTTATCAACACCATGGAGGACTGTCTTCTGTTGCAGGAAGATATAAACAAGATCTATAAGTGGAGCAGGAAGAGTTTAATGCCAAGAAATGTCACATAATGTAACTAGGAAAGAGTAAAAGACGACCGGCATGAGACTATTTGATGGGAGAGGAGCAAATAATGAAGACTAAAGAGGAAAAAGATCTAGGAGTGATCAACACATAAGCAAGATATTTGGATTATTATATAAAATGTTGACTAATATTAAAGTGGCATTTCAATACATGGACAAAGATATGATGAAAAAAATCATCGCAAGCATGATACGTCCAAGGCTGGAATATGCAGCGTTGCTGTGGTCTCTGGGCTCTGATACAGAAAATTGCTACAAAGATAGTGCTGGAATTAAAGGACTTAACATATGAAGAATGACTGAAGAAAATGGGACTGCCAACCTTACAAGATTGAAGACAACATGGGGATCTAATAACAATATACAAGATAGTCAATGGCATTGAAAAGATAGACAAAGAAGACCTGGTGCTGTTGACAGAAGAAGATGGAAGCACAAGAGGACATGAAAAGATCAGGATGAGGCAGTGTGTGAAGGATATTGGAACATACAGTTTTCAAGACAGAACAGTGGAAAAGTGGAATGCATTGGATAATGAAATTGTTACAGCACTTAATGTGCATAACTTTAAGGAAAAATTAGATAAATGGAAACATGGAGACAGAACATTATGAGCCTAGCTCAAACCCTGTACAATACAACTAGGTAAATACACACACACACACACACACACACACACACACACACACACACACACACACACACACACACACATGTACGTAAGAAAAAATAGAAATGAGGAAGAGAGAAGATATAATGAATTGTTGGAAGAGGCGAGAAGGAAAAATGATGAACGGTCTGAAGAGGAAAAGGAAAAGTTTTTTTGGAGAGTTATAGGAGAGAGAGTCAGAAAATGGTATGTGGAAAGAAGGAATGCAGAGGAACCCCTAGAGGGAGCAGTAGGTGGACCGTAATGTATACTAATATAGATGGGATACTGTCAAGTAGATTGGAATTGCAAGACTATGTGATGGAGAAGCCTGATATAGTGTGTTTTGACTGAGACAAAATTACATGCAAAAATAAAGGTAAATTTGGATAATAAATATAATATATGGAGAAAGGACAGAGAGGGTAAAGGTGGAGGAGGAGTTATGATTATGACAAGGAAGGAGATAAATGTGGATAAGGTTTGGTATGGGAAGAACAACACAGAAGTGATAAGCATAAGGTTAAAATATGATGGAAAAGAATTAATAATCATGGTGACCTATGTACCTCCTAAAACAAATTCTTGGACATTAAGGGAATACGACAATATGATAAAGGATACTTTACAGAGTTTGGAAAGTGTATTAACTGAAAAAGAAAGGTGATACTAGTAGATTTTAATTGTAAGAAGTGGATTGGGAAAATCTAGTAAGTGGTGTTGGAGAGGAAGCATGGGAGAGAGATTCTTAATCTAATGATGGAAAATATGATGGAACAGAGGGTGAAAGAAAATACTAGATATAGAGGAGATGATGAACCGGCTAGACTGGATTTGGTGTTAACACGAGAAGTGTACCTATGTGGGATATACAATATAAATGTCCATTGGGAAGAGTGATCATGTGGTTATGGAAATGCAGATAGCAATAACACAGCGAAGGAGAGATGAGACATACAGGAGTGGTGGATTGAATTATAGAAAGATGGACACAGAAAATTTGAAAAATTATTTTAGAACATTAGATTGGGAGATGTTACAAATCAGAGAAGTGCAAACAAAATATGAGATTTTTATGAAATATTATAAAAAAGGAGTTATGAAATTTGTACCAAAGTATAAACCGAGAGAGGAAGGAAGAAAGGATTGGTTTAATGCAACTTGTGTTAAGGCTAAAGAAAAGAGAGATGTGGCTTGTAAAAGATGGAAAAAGAACAGGAACATACTAAATAAGGAGAATTATAGAGTGGCGAGAAATGGGAGGGTAAGGAGGGAGGAAGAAAGAAAATTTGAAAAAGATATTGTAGACAAGAGTAAGGAACATCCAAAATTGTTTAACAGGTTCATAAATGGTAAACTTAAAAAGAGAGAGTCCATTGAAAGATTAAAAGGAGAGCAAGGAATAGTAGATGACCCTAAGAATATCGCGGAATTGCTAAATGATAGGTTTCAACAAGTAAACAATGTTTGTAAAGCCTCAAAATGTGGAAGGAAATGTGCATGGATGACATTAAGATACCTAAAAAGGAGTTATATAAAATGTTGGAGGAACTTAAAGATGATAAAGCGATGGGGCCAGATGAAGTTTCAGGTAAATTATTGAACCCACACCAAAACTTCCTCTCTGTATATTCCTTGGGCGGGTTGGAGGAATTGATTAGGGAACTTCGCTTCTAACAGATGGCACGCGGGTCGCAGGTAGTAAGGGAGTGAGGGATGGGAGGGTCCATCAGCAGGGAAGGATGAGCGCCATTACAAGATTCAAACAAGGAATATACAGAGAGGAAGTTTTGGTGTGGGTTAAAGTTTGGAGGGCAGCGACGGTGCTGCCATCTGTTGGAAGCAAGTAATTTCATAGAAAACATTATTAGGAGTAACTTAAAATTTCTCCCATGCTTCCTCCCACTCCCCTTATTTTTCCCTGCATTTTCTCGTGGTTATGAACTTATAAGGCAAATAAAACATGTTCATATATATATATATATATATATATATATATATATATATATATATATATATATATATATATATATATATATATTTCTGCCCTCCGCCTGGGCCACACCATACTCCTTACTTGCATCGCCACGTTTGTTTTGTGACCACTTCTGCCCTTGGTGTGGACTACCCTGAGGCCATGGAACATTTCCTGCTTCAATGCCCACGCCTCCTCTCAACATACTGCATTACAGCTCTCTCCGCCCTGGCCACACTCACACCTGCCCATCCTCTTGGCGGCCTCAGGCGTCCACCTTTCCTAACAACCTGCTGTCTTATTACTTGTTCTTAAAAGAAGGCCAGCTACCACACCTGTGATACCCACACAGGACTACCCCAGGGCTCATAAGGATTCAAAAGAGGCCATGAAAATCTATGGATCCTTATGAGTCCTGGGGTACTCCTGTGTGGATATCACATGCAAGGTAGCTGGCCGGTCTTCCTCGAGAAGGTACAAGTAAGGCGAAGGACAGCAGGTGCTAGGAAAGGTAGAAGCCTGAGACCGCCAAGAAGATGGTCAGGTCGAGTGTTGTGATGGCCAGGACGGAGAGCCGGGAGCGTAATGCAGTATGTTGAGAGGAGTGGTGGCATTGAAGCAGGAAATGTTCCATGGCATCACGGGTAGTCCTACACCAAGGGCAGAAGGGGTCACAAGACTGACGTAGGCGATGCAAGTGAGCACTGAGCGTGGTGTGGCCCAGGCAGAGGCGGGCAATGGTTGATGTGCCTTGTGCTCCTTCCCGTGACTGACTGACTGTTTGAATCTTGTAACAGTGCTCATCCTCCCCCGCTGATGGATCACCCCCATCCCTCACCCCCTTACTACCTACGACCCGCGTGCCATCTGTTGGAAGTGAAGTTCCCTAATCAATACCTCCAGCCTGCCCATTGAACCCGTATATCCTCCCTAGAATCCTTGATTCAAACAGTCAGTCAGTCATGGGAAGGAGCACAAGGCACATCAGCCATCACCCGCCTCCGCCTGGGCCACACCACGCTCAGTGCTCACTTGCACCACCTACGTCTATCTTGTGACCCCTTCTGCACTTGGTGTAGGACTACCCCTGAGTCCATGGAACAATTCCTGCTTCAATGCCCACGCCTCTTCTCTCAACATAGTGCATTACACTCCCGGCTCTCCGCCCTGGCCATCACAACACTCAACCTGCCCACCCTCCTGGCAGCCTCAGGCATCCACCTCTCCTGGCAACCTGCTGTCCTTCGCCTTACTTGTGCCTTCTTGAGGAAGACCGGCCAGCTACCACGCCTGTGATACCCACACAGGACTACCCCAGGGCTCATAAGGATCCACAGATCTTCGTGGCCTCTTTTGGATCCTTATGAGCCCTGGGGTAGTCCTGTGTGTATCACAGTAGCTGACCGATCTTTCTCAAGGTACACAAATAAGGCGAAGGATAGCAGGTATGCCAGGAGGTGGACACCTGAGCTGCCAAGAGGCAGGTCAGTGTGTGATGGCCAGGCGGAGAGCACGTAATGCAGTATGTTGAGATGAGGCATGGGCATTGAAGCAGGAAATGTTCCATGGCCTCAGACCAAGGGCAGAAGTGGTCACAAGACAGTCAATGTATGCGATGCAAGTAAAGAGTATGGTGTAGCCCAGGCGGGCGGCAGAATATATATATATATATATATATATATATATATATATATATATATATATATATATATATATATATATGTTTTATTTGCCTTATAAGTTCATAACCACGAGAAAATGCAGGGAAAAATAGGGGGTGGGGGAGGAAGCATGGGAGAAATTTTAAGTTACTCCTAACAACGTTTTCTATGAAAGTACTCGCTTTCAACAGATGGCAGCACCGTCGCTGTCCTTCAAACTTTAACCCATACCAAAACTTCCTCTCTGTATATTCCTTGGTATGTGCCGTGCACTCGAAGATGTGCGAAAACACCATTGATTAGCAATCTGAATTTATGGGAATATCAGCTAAGTGTGCATTTATATTCTACATTAATTTAAAAGGGAAGTGATGGCATAGTGGATAAGCATGGGATTGAACAGACATCCATGCGTAGGTTCGAATCCCATGTGCCATCTTGAAACATTGTCATTTGGTGACATCATGTCACCATGGTACGCAGGTTCTATGTGGAGGTGTAATTGCCTTACACCAAAGATGTGTTTAGGTGGTGATATGGACTTTAATATGGATACCACTAAAAATGAAATTGCCTGCGGCCCTACTCTTCAAGTACACATACAGGCGCTGTAGGGTAAAATAAAATAAATAAATAAATGAATAATAATAATGATAATAATGATAATAATAAAGTAAAATAAATAAAAATTCACAATGCTTTTGAGTATACTAAATGTTAATTTTTAACTCCAGCTAAAGAAAAATTTACATATTGTGACTTTTTTTCTTATACCATATTATACTCTTCCTATAAACTCTTAACCAGTCTTCAACTTACCCTTCAGTGCAGTTCAAGTTATTCCAGGAAACTTGTATCTGACCACCATCATTTGTCATCTCTATCTCAGGGCGAATTTCTAAAGAAAGAGATTTGGAGGAAGATAAAGGTGTGATATAAAACAAAGGAAGAAAAATGACACCAAATTACATAATTAGGTAATGAGAAAAATTTCTGTGACTGGCTAGATTTACACCCAACTTGTCTAATGGCAAGTCTCTTCATGACTAGGAAAAATCTAATCCTTATAGTAACATTTACTTCAGTGTTGTGTTGATGTTCAAGGCAATATTCATAAATAATAACAATAACTACTACTATTAGAGTGAATTCAGGAAATAAGGTAGCAAATGTTCCATATCACTAAAAAAAAAAAAAACAAATAAATTCAGCTTATTAGAAAAAGGAAGTTAAAAAAGAAGCCTCAATATTTTAAAGCAATCAAGAAGATGCGTCTAGCGCACACACACACGCACACACACAAGACGACATGGATTAAAACTCAGAAAAGACAACTACAGAAGAGACTTCAAGAAAACAGCTTCCCTAGAGGTGATATATATATATATATATATATATATATATATATATATATATATATATATATATATATATATAAATATATATATATAATATATATATATATATATATATATATATATATATATATATATATATATATATATATATATATATATATATATATATATATATATATATATATATATATATGTATATGGAAGGACTGGACAGAGGTGGTGTGTGAAAAGTTTATACACGATTTTAAGAGAAAATTAAACATTGATATACAGAGAGGGACATAGAATGGGCTAGTAAACACACACACACACACACACACACACACACACACACACACACACACACACACACACACACACACACACACACACACACACACACACACATTTTAGAACTCAACGATTACTTGAGGGACAAGAACCCAGATATTGTGGGTCTTACTGAAACAAAACTGAGAGAGAGAAGACCTGATGATGGTTGGAGAAGGAAATATAATGTTTGGAAAAGAAATAGAGTAGGTAAGATGGGAGGAGGAGTGATGTTGCTGGTTAAAGAAGATATAAAGGTGGATCAAGTGAAAGAAGGTATGGGAAAGGCAGAAGTGCTAAAGATCAGAGCAGAAACTAATGAAGGAAAAAGAGGCACTACATAGTGGTGTACGTACCACCTAAGACAAATGCATGGTCAGTACAGGAATATGAAGAAATGATAAGTGATACAGGAACATGTCTGGAAGAAATGTTGGGTGGCTGTGAACGAACTATAATGATGGGAGATTTTAATTGTAAAGAGGTGTGTTGGGAGGACTGGTCAATGGAAGGATCAGAGACAACATGGGAAATACACTATTGACACTGGCAATGGAAAATGTGTTAACTCAGTGGGTCAAAGAAGATACTAGGTTTGGAGGAGAGGGAGCATCGTCAAGACTGGACTTGGTCTTTAGTACAGAGCCAATGGTCATTGAGGAGATGAGGGTGGAGTGCCCTTTAGCAAAGAGTGATCATGCAGTTTTGGAGTTCAAGGTGATAGATGAAGAGAAATCTAGAAGAAATGAAGAATATAAAGTGGGAAGATGGAATTATGCCAAGACAGATTTTGGAAACCTAAAGAAATTCTTTCAAGAGACAAATTGGATGAAATTCAAGAGTGCTAAGGAGCAAATGAAAAGTGGAAGGAATTTATAAAAATATACAAAGAAGGTGAGAAAAATTTGTACCAATAAGACAACATAGAAGTTGGAAAGCAGGACTGGTTTAACGATAGATGTGAAAAGGCTAGAACAAGAAAAGAGGATGCATGGAAGAGGTGGAGAAGGAAAAGACGGATTAAGCAGTGGGAAAGTTACAAAAGAGCAAGAAATGAATATGTGTTGATTAGAAGAGAAGAAAGAAAGAAACAAGAAAAGGATATAATTGATAAATGTAAAGACCAACCAAGGCTTTTTACAGACATGTGAACAACAACATCAAAAATAGAGAAAGTATTGAAAGTTTAGAAGTAAATGGAGTATGCAGTGAAGATCCCAGGAAATGGCAGAGGCTATGAATGGATGCTTTCGGAAGGTATTCACAAAGGAGACTGCTTTTGACAAACCACTGGTAATGGAACAGAAAGGGATTATGAAGGAGTTTCAAGTAACTGTGGAGGAGATCAAGAATATGATGGGGAGTTTAGAAGTGAGAAAAGCTGTGGGACCTGATGGGGTATCAGGATGGATTTTAAGAGAATGCAGGAGCAACTGGCAGAAAAAGTTTGTGAAGTAATTGATGCCTCATTAAGGGAAGGTGTAGTGCCCCAAGACTGGAAAAGAGCTAACATTGTCCCAATCTATAAATCAGGTAACAAGAGAGACCCATTGAACTATAGACCAGTGTCACTTACAAGTGTGGTAGCTAAGATGTGTGAGAGGGTGGTGAAGAATAGATGGACAGACTTCTTGGAGAAAAATGACATACTTTGTGAGTGTCAATTTGGTTTTAGAAAAGGGCGTTCATGCACGACAAACCTGATATGTTACTATTCGAGGGTGATAGATGTAATACAGGAAAGAGATGGTTGGGCTGATGGAATATATCTGGATTTAAAAAAGGCCTTTGATAAGGTACCACACCGGAGACTGATCTGGAAACTTGAAATGGTAGGAGGAGTGCATGGCAGTTTACTAAAATGGATGGAAGACTTTTGGTAGGAAGAGAAATGAGAACAATAATTAAGGACAGACCATCAGAATGGGGCTTGGTGGAGAGTGGAGTTCCACAGGGATCAGTGTTGGCACCAGTAATGTTCGCGGTCTACATAAATGACATGGTGGATGGGGTGTCCAGTTATGTGAGCCTATTTGCAGACGATGCAAAATTGTTAAGAAAAGTGAGATGTGACAAAGATTGCGAACTACTCCAGGAAGACTTGGACAGAATATGGAAATGGAGCTGTACATGGCAAATGGAGTTCAACACGACAAAATGCAAGAAAATAGAGTTTGGCAAGAGTGAAAGAAGAATCAGGAGTATGTACAAGATAGGAAATGAAGACATAAAACCAGTCATGAAGAAAAAGACCTTGGGGTGACAATTACCAATGACCTATCGCCAGAGAGACATATAAACAAAATAATTGGAGAAGTATTGAACTTATTGAGGAACATAAGAGTGGCGTTCGTATATTTAGATGAAGAAATGATGAAGAAAATAATTACTGCAATGATAAGACCGAGGCTTGAATATGCAACAATACAGTGGGCTCGAACTTAAAGAAACACATAAGGAAACTAGAGAAAGTACAGAGGGCTGCAACAAAAATGGTGCCTGACTTAAGAGATTTGACTTATGAAGACAGACTGAAAAGAATGCAACTTCCGACCCTGGAAAACAGAAGAGAAAGGGAGACCTGATAGCAATATACAGAGTGATGATTGGCATGGAAAAATGGATAGGGAAGATCTGTGTATGTGGAATGAAAGAATGTCGAGAGGGCATGGGAAAAAACTAAAATGGCCACTTATAGGAGAGATGTGAAAAATATAGCTTCCCTCATAGAAGGGTGGAAGCATGGAATAGTTTAGACGTGGAAGTGGTCAACGCAAGGAATATTCATGATTTTAAGAAAAAGCTGGACATTAATAGATATGGAGACGGGACAACACGAGCATAGCTCTTTTCCGTATGTTACAATTAGGTAAATACAATTAGGTAAATACACACACACACACACACACACACACACACACACACACACACACACACACACAGAAAACAAAAGAGAGAAGAGAAAAGAAAAAAAGAGAGAGAGAGAAAGAGATGAAGACTATGGAGAATGGACTGTGTTGAGTGATCAAAACATGAGTAATGGAACATACATGAGACATAAAAGGAAGACATTGAGGGAAAACAAATAAGAGAGAGACTTCAAAAAAAAAATAAAAAAAAAACAATAAAAAAAATTACAAATGAATATAAAAATAACAATAATGATAAAAAAGGAAAAAAAAAGGGAAAACAAAAAAAAAAAAAACAAAAAAAAAAAAACAAAGAAAAAAAAAAAAAAAAAAAAAAAAAACAAAAAAAAAAAAACAAAGTGGATGTTGAAATGAGAAAAGAAGCAAGTAATGAAGGTTCTTGTATTATAAGAAATTATAATCAAACACACACACACACACACACAAGAAAGATTGGTTTAATGCAAGATGTGCTAGGGCAAAGGAGAAACGAGATGGAGCATGGAAAAGGTGGAGAAGAAACAGAAATCCAGAAAATAAGGAAAACTTCAAAACAGCAAGAAATGAATATGCTAAGATGAGAAAGGAAGAAGAAAAGAACTATGAAAAGGACATTGTCGAAAAATGTAAGGAACAACCAAAATTGTTCTACAGATTCATAAATGGAAAAATAAGACAAAAAGAAACAATAGAAAGGTTAAAAGGAGAAAACGGAAAGGTGGAAGACCCAAAAAGTATGGCAGAACTGTTAAATAGTAAATTTCATGAGGTCTTTACTAAGGAATCCAAATTTGAAAGACCACAGGGTAATAGAGAGACTGTCTATATGAAAGAGATTAAAGTAACCAAGCTTGAAATAAAAAAGTTGATGACGGAATTGGATGAGGAAAAGGCAATGGGACCGGATGAAGTCTCAGGCAGAATACTGAAAGAATGTAGGGAAGAACTAGCAAGTCCAATATACAACATCATAAAATGCTCAATAGAAAATGGAACAGTGCCAGTGGAGTGGAAAAGAGCTGAGGTGGTTCCCATATATAAGAGCGGAAGGAAGGAAGAACCTTTAAATTACAGACCGGTATCACTAACTAGTGTAATATGCAAGATGTGTGAAAAGTAATAAAGAAGCAATGGATCAAGTTTCTTGAAGACAACAAAATATTATCAAATAGCCAATTTGGTTTTAGAAAAGGTCGGTCATGTGTGACAAATTTATTGAGTTTCTACTCTAGAATAGTTGATAAAGTACAAGAGAGAGAGGGATGGGTTGACTGTATTTATTTAGATCTAAAAAAGGCTTTTGATAAAGTGCCACATGAAAGATTACTATGGAAGTTAGAGGAGAAGGGTGGCTTAAAAGGAAGCACATTGAGATGGATGAAGAATTACTTAAGGGGGAGAGAAATAAGGACGATAGTTAAAGATATGAAGTCCAAGTGGAGAACAGTAGACAGCGGAGTGCCACAGGGGTCAGTATTGGCACCAATACTTTTTCTCGTATATATAAATGACATGCCAGAGGGAGTGAACAGCTACATAAATCTGTTTGCGGACGATGCGAAACTGTGCAGAGTCATTAAACAAAAAGAGGATTGTGAAATACTACAGGAAGACTTAAACAAGATCTGGAAATGGAGCAAAAAATGGGAGATGGAATTCAATGTGGACAAAAGCCATGTCATGGAAATGGGAAAAAGTGAAAAACGACCAGTGGGAATCTATAAGATGGGAGATGGAGTAGAACTAGAAAAAGGAAAAAAGGAAAAGGACTTGGGAGTGACAATGGAAGAAAATAATCAACCGGTAAGCCATATTGATAGAATTTTCAGAGAGACGTATAATTTGCTAAGGAATATTGGAGTAGCATTTCACTATATGGACAAGGAAATGATGAAGAAATTGATAAGTACTAAAATAAGACCTAGATTGGAATATGCAGGAGTTGTGTGGACTCCCATAAAAAGAAACACATAAGAAAATTAGAGACTACAAAAATGGCTACAAGAATGGTTCCAGAATTTAAAGGGATGGCATATGAGGAGAGACTAAAGGCAATGGATCTACCAACCTTGGAGCAGAGAAGAGAGAGAGATCTGATACAAGTTTATAAATTGATTAACGGAATGGATGAAGTGGATAATGAGAAACTGATCCTGAGAGAAGAATATGACTTTAGAAGCACAAGATCGCATAGTAAGAAACTAAGGAAGGGACGATGTCTGAGAGATGTTAAAAATTTAGTTTCCGCAAAGATGTGTTGAGACTTGGAACAGTTTGAGTGAGGAAGTGGTATCAGCAAAGAGTGTACATAGTTTTAAAGAAAAATTGGATAAGTGTAGATATGGAGACGGGACCACATGAGCATAAAGCCCAGGCCCTGTAAAACTACAACTAGGTAAATACAACTAGGTAAATACACACACACACACACACACACACACACACACAGACAGACACATGATAAAAGATATGGTGTCTCCTTTGTGAGTGTTCATAGCAGAAGAGATATGTAAATGAGGAGTTGTGACCTTGATGTGTGTGTGGTGTGTGTGGTCTCAGGATGAGATGGAAATAATGAGCTCTGAGTTGAGAATAAGTGGCTGTCTCATCAGAGACTGAGAGATCAAACAGTGAAACACACAAAAAAAAAAAACAGGAAGGTAAAATTGAAAACTGTTTGAAAAGTATGGGGCCTGGAAACGAGTTATGACAATGTAATGAAAGAGTGATATGAAGAAAGAAAATGCAATACTGAAAGAGGAAGTTAAGTTAATTAAAGTGAATTGTGACAAATGTGGAGAATCTTTAGGAAAAGTGATGGAGAAGCAGGCTGAATGGAAAAAAGTCAGGAAGTGGAAAGAAAGGAGGTAAATTACAAAGTTGCAAGTCTGGAAAAGGAAATCAAAGAGTCTGGGAGAAAACTTTGGGCCTTGCTGAAATTATAGATCAACAGATCATAGAAGAGAAGATTGCTGAGAAAGTGGTGAAGGTTATTAAGTCAAATGAGACATTGGTGAGAAACTGTAGACAAAAAGAGATGTGTGGTGATATTTGGTGTGGAGGAGGATAAGACACCGAGTAAAATGGAGAGAGAAAAAACATAAAAAGGTGATAAATAATATCATTAATGTGGTGCAGGAGGAGGAAAAGACCTAGTACAAGAAATAGAGGACTTCCATAGAATTGGAAAGTTCACAGGAGAAGGTATGAGGCCAATAAGAATCAAACTTAAGTCACAAAAGGATGTAGATGAATTGGTGGAGAAGTCATGGAGGCTAGCCCAGCAGGAAACAACAAGGAAGATTTGGTTGAGAAGAGATCTCGGTGAAAAGGAAAGAGAAATGTTAAATGAGTTGAGAAAGGAGGCTTTGAAAAAAAATGAAGAGAGGACAGAAGAGGAAAAGAAAGAGTTTTCTGGAGAATCTTGGATATGAGACTGAGGAAGTGGTTCATAACCCAGAAAAGTACAGCAAGAAAGGACTAAAGAAACTTACATATGAGCGGAATGTAATGTATTCCAACATAAATGGAGTGATATCGGGATTTTAGAACTCAACGATTACTTGAGGACAAGAACCCAGATATTGTGGGTCTTACTGAAACAAAACTGAGAGAGAGAAGACCTGATGATGGTTGGAGAAGGAAATATAATGTTTGGAAAAGAAATAGAGTAGGTAAGATGGGAGGAGGAGTGATGTTGCTGGTTAAAAAGATATAAAGGTGGATCAAGTGAAAGAAGGTATGGGAAAGGCAGAAGTGCTAAAGATCAGAGCAGAAACTAATGAAGGAAAAAGAGGCACTACATAGTGGTGTACGTACCACCTAAGACAAATGCATGGTCAGTACAGGAATATGAAGAAATGATAAGTGATACAGGAACATGTCTGGAAGAAATGTTGGGTGGCTGTGAACGAACTATAATGATGGGAGATTTTAATTGTAAAGAGGTGTGTTGGGAGGACTGGTCAATGGAAGGATCAGAGACAACATGGGAAATACACTATTGACACTGGCAATGGAAAATGTGTTAACTCAGTGGGTCAAAGAAGATACTAGGTTTGGAGGAGAGGAGCATCGTCAAGACTGGACTTGGTCTTTAGTACAGAGCCAATGGTCATTGAGGAGATGAGGGTGGAGTGCCCTTTAGCAAAGAGTGATCATGCAGTTTTGGAGTTCAAGGTGATAGATGAAGAGAAATCTAGAAGAAATGAAGAATATAAAGTGGGAAGATGGAATTATGCCAAGACAGATTTTGGAAACCTAAAGAAATTCTTTCAAGAGACAAATTGGATGAAATTCAAGAGTGCTAAGGAGCAAATGAAAAGTGGAAGGAATTTATAAAAATATACAAAGAAGGTGAGAAAAATTTGTACCAATAAGACAACATAGAAAGTTGGAAAGCAGGACTGGTTTAACGATAGATGTGAAAAGGCTAGAACAAGAAAAGAGGATGCATGGAAGAGGTGGAGAAGGAAAAGACGGATTAAGCAGTGGGAAAGTTACAAAAGAGCAAGAAATGAATATGTGTTGATTAGAAGAGAAGAAAGAAAGAAACAAGAAAAGGATATAATTGATAAATGTAAAGACCAACCAAGGCTTTTTACAGACATGTGAACAACAACATCAAAAATAGAAAGTATTGAAAGTTTAGAAGTAAATGGAGTATGCAGTGAGATCCCAGGAAATGGCAGAGGCTATGAATGGATGCTTTCGGAAGGTATTCACAAAGGAGACTGCTTTTGACAAACCACTGGTAATGGAACAGAAAGGGATTATGAAGGAGTTTCAAGTAACTGTGGAGGAGATCAAGAATATGATGGGGAGTTTAGAAGTGAGAAAAGCTGTGGGACCTGATGGGGTATCAGGATGGATTTTAAGAGAATGCAGGAGCAACTGGCAGAAAAAGTTTGTGAAGTAATTGATGCCTCATTAAGGGAAGGTGTAGTGCCCCAAGACTGGAAAAGAGCTAACATTGTCCCAATTTATAAATCAGGTAACAAGAGACCCATTGAACTATAGACCAGTGTCACTTACAAGTGTGGTAGCTAAGATGTGTGAGAGGGTGGTGAAGAATAGATGGACAGACTTCTTGGAGAAAAATGACATACTTTGTGAGTGTCAATTTGGTTTTAGAAAAGGGCGTTCATGCACGACAAACCTGATATGTTACTATTCGAGGGTGATAGATGTAATACAGGAAAGAGATGGTTGGGCTGATGGAATATATCTGGATTTAAAAAAGGCCTTTGATAAGGTACCACACCGGAGACTGATCTGGAAACTTGAAATGGTAGGAGGAGTGCATGGCAGTTTACTAAAATGGATGGAAGACTTTTGGTAGGAAGAGAAATGAGAACAATAATTAAGGACAGACCATCAGAATGGGGCTTGGTGGAGAGTGGAGTTCCACAGGGATCAGTGTTGGCACCAGTAATGTTTGCAGTCTACATAAATGACATGGTGGATGGGGTGTCCAGTTATGTGAGCCTATTTGCAGACGATGCAAAATTGTTAAGAAAAGTGAGATGTGACAAAGATTGCGAACTACTCCAGGAAGACTTGGACAGAATATGGAAATGGAGCTGTACATGGCAAATGGAGTTCAACACGACAAAATGCAAGAAAATAGAGTTTGGCAAGAGTGAAAGAAGAATCAGGAGTATGTACAAGATAGGAAATGAAGACATAAAACCAGTCATGAAGAAAAAGACCTTGGGGTGACAATTACCAATGACCTATCGCCAGAGAGACATATAAACAAAATAATTGGAGAAGTATTGAACTTATTGAGGAACATAAGAGTGGCGTTCATATATTTAGATGAAGAAATGATGAAGAAAATAATTACTGCAATGATAAGACCAAGGCTTGAATATGCAACAATACAGTGGGCTCGAACTTAAAGAAACACATAAGGAAACTAGAGAAAGTACAGAGGGCTGCAACAAAATGGTGCCTGACTTAAGAGATTTGACTTATGAAGACAGACTGAAAAGAATGCAACTTCCGACCCTGGAAAACAGAAGAGAAGGGGGAGACCTGATAGCAATATACAGAGTGATGATTGGCATGGAAAAATGGATAGGGAAGATCTGTGTATGTGGAATGAAAGAATGTCGAGAGGGCATGGGAAAAACTAAAATGGCCACTTATAGGAGAGATGTGAAAAAATATAGCTTCCCTCATAGAAGGGTGGAAGCATGGAATAGTTTAGACGTGGAAGTGGTCAACGCAAGGAATATTCATGATTTTAAGAAAAGCTGGACATTAATAGATATGGAGACGGGACAACACGAGCATAGCTCTTTTCCCGTATGTTACAATTAGGTAAATACAATTAGGTAAATACACACACACACACACACACACACACACACACACACACACACACACACACACACACACAACACACACAAAAGGAGAGTGGTTAGGTTAGAGCGTGGAAAAAGATGATTATTGATGTGGAGATATGTGTCTGTTTAGAGAGTTATAGCAGTGAGAGGACATGTAAAGAGTTGTGAGTTGTTGTGTGGTGTGTGTGGTCTCAGATATAAGATGGAAATAATGAGTCTGAGTCGTGGTGTAATCTGGCTGTCTGAGAGACTGAGAGATCAAACAGTGAATTAAAAAAAAAAAAAAAGCGATGGGACCAGATGAAGTTTCAGGAAAATTATTGAAGGAGTGTAGAGAAGAATTGATTGATCCATTATATGATATTATAAGGTATTCATTAGAAACAGGGGAAGTACCAGTAGAGTGGAAGAGAGCTGAAGTGGTGCCCATTTATAAGGGAGGCAGTAAGGAAGAGCCTCTTAACTATAGACCTGTGTCTCTAACAAGTGTGGTAGTAAGATTTGTGAGAGGGTGATAAAGAAATATTGGATACGGTTCCTGGAGGATCATAAGTTATTATCGGATCATCAATTTGGCTTTAGGAAAGGGAGGTCATGTGTAACAAATTTACTGAGCTTTTATTCAAGAGTGGTTGACAAAATACAAGAGAGAGAGGGATGGATGGACTGTGTATATTTGGATTTAAAGAAAGCTTTTGATAAGGTACCTCACATGAGACTGTTATGGAAATTAGAGATTTATGGAGGACTGAAAGGAAAAGTGTTAAAGTGGATGGAAAACTACTTGAGATGGAGGGAGATGAGAACGGTAATAAGGGATGCAAAGTCGGAATGGTTGGTGGTGGAGAGTGGAGTCCCACAAGGCTCAGTGCTGGCACCAATACATGCCAGAGGGAGTAAACAGTTATATTAATTTGTTTGCGGATGATGCGAAGTTGTGTAGGTGTGTGAAGAGTGAAGAAGATTGTGAAATTTTACAGGAAGATCTGGATAAGATTTGGGAGTGGAGCAAGATGGCAAATGGAATTTAATCTGAGCAAAAGTCATGTGATGGAGATGGGAAGAGTGAAGACCAAGAGGGTCATATAAGATGGGTGAAGAAGTAGTGTTGAAAAAGGTGGAAAAGGAAAAGGATTTGGGAGTGATAATACAAGACCATGGGCAGTTTGAGGCTCATATTGATAAGATGTTTGGAGAAACGTATAATTTGATAAAAATATTGGATTAGCCTTCCATTATATGGATAAAGATATGATGAAGAAATTAATTAGTACTAATTAGACCAAGATTGGAATATGCTGGAGTGGTTTGGTCCCCTTATAAAAAGAAGCATATAAGGAAGTTGGAGAGATTGCAGAGAATGGCAACAAAAATGGTTCTGGAATTGGCAGAAATGACCTATAAGGAGAGATTAAAAGAAATGAATTTGCTTACCTTGGAACAAAGAAGAGAAAGAGGAGATTTAATACAGATTTATAAACTGTTGAACGTACTGGATGAAGTGGATAATGAGCAAATGATGTTGAGAGAGGAAAACTTAAATAGAACTACAAGATTGCATAGTAAAAAGATAGCCAAGGGAATATGCCTGAAGGATGTGAAAAATATAGTTTCCACAAAGATGTGTGGAGGTGTGGAATGGTTTGAGTGAGGAGGTGGTGTCAGCGAGGAGTGTGCATAGTTTTAAAGGAAAGTTGGATGTGTGTAGATATGGAGACGGGGCCACACGAGTATGATACCCAGGCCCTGTAAAATTACAACTAGGTGAATACACACACACACACACACACACACACGGGACATCGTCGATGGCGGAGGTGGTCGCTGAGCTACAGAGCAATCATCTATAATTCTACAGTTACCATTGCCTAAGAGTAACCAAGGTGGGAAAGGAGCTGGTAATGTTTGTCCCGTCTCCATATAGTCATGTTAACTGTTGATTAGCAAAATAATGTCCAGTGAAGGTAAATATAAACTGTAGCCTGCGTTTGAGCCATCAGCTGGTTTGTTTACGTCTGCGCAACATGGCGGCCGTGAACTCGAAAGATGAATCAGACTTCACAGGGTTTCAAGGAATAATGGAGAAGAGCGCTTATGTGAAGAAAATTCTGGAGTTAGAAGGTAAAATTGAAAAACTGTTTGAAAAGTATGAGGGCCTGGAAACGAGTTATGACAATGTAAAGAAAGACTGTGCCGATATGAAGAAGGAAAATGCAGCACTGAAAGAGGAAGTTAAGCTAATTAAAGTGAATTGCGAAAAATGTGGAGAATCTCTAGGAAAAGTGATGGAGAAGCAGGCTGAATGGAAAAAAAGTCAGGAAGTGGAAAGAAAGGAGGTAAATTACAAAGTTGCAAGTCTGGAAAAGGAAATCAAAGAGTCTGGGGAGAAAACTTTGGGCCTTGCTGAAATTATAGATCAACAGATCATAGAAGAGAAGATAGCTGAGAAAGTGGTGAAGGTTATTAAGTCAAATGAGACATTGGTGAGGGAAACTGTAGACAAAAAGAGATGTGTGGTGATATTTGGTGTGGAGGAGGATAAGACACCGAGTAAAATGGAGAGAGAGAAAACATAAAAAGGTGATAAATAATATCATTAATGTGGTGCAGGAGGAGGAAAAGACCTAGTACAAGAAATAGAGGACTTCCATAGAATTGGAAAGTTCACAAGAGAAGGTATGAGGCCAATAAGAATCAAACTTAAGTCACAAAAGGATGTAGATGAATTGGTGGAGAAGTCATGGAGGCTAGCCCAGCAGGAAACAACAAGGAAGATTTGGTTGAGAAGAGATCTCGGTGAAAAGGAAAGAGAAATGTTAAATGAGTTGAGAAAGGAGGCTTTGAAAAAAATGAAGAGAGGACAGAAGAGGAGAAGAAAGAGTTTTTCTGGAGAATCTTGGATATGAGACTGAGGAAGTGGTTCATAACCCAGAAAAGTACAGCAAGAAAGGACTAAAGAAACTTACATATGAGCGAAATGTAATGTATTCCAACATAAATGGAGTGATATCGGGATTTTAGAACTCAACGATTACTTGAGGACAAGAACCCAGATATTGTGGGTCTTACTGAAACAAAACTGAGAGAGGAGAAGACCTGATGATGGTTGGAGAAGGAAATATAATGTTTGGAAAAGAAATAGAGTAGGTAAGATGGGAGGAGGAGTGATGTTGCTGGTTAAAAAGATATAAAGGTGGATCAAGTGAAAAAGGTATGGGAAAGGCAGAAGTGCTAAAGATCAGAGCAGAAACTAATGAAGGAAAAAGAGGCACTACATAGTGGTGTACGTACCACCTAAGACAAATGCATGGTCAGTACAGGAATATGAAGAAATGATAAGTGATACAGGAACATGTCTGGAAGAAATGTTGGGTGGCTGTGAACGAACTATAATGATGGGAGATTTTAATTGTAAAGAGGTGTGTTGGGAGGACTGGTCAATGGAAGGATCAGAGACAACATGGGGAAATACACTATTGACACTGGCAATGGAAAATGTGTTAACTCAGTGGGTCAAAGAAGATACTAGGTTTGGAGGAGAGGGAGCATCGTCAAGACTGGACTTGGTCTTTAGTACAGAGCCAATGGTCATTGAGGAGATGAGGGTGGAGTGCCCTTTAGCAAAGAGTGATCATGCAGTTTTGGAGTTCAAGGTGATAGACGAAGAGAAATCTAGAAGAAATGAAGAATATAAAGTGGGAAGATGGAATTATGCCAAGACAGATTTTGGAAACCTAAAGAAATTCTTTCAAGAGACAAATTGGATGAAATTCAAGAGTGCTAAGGAGCAAATGAAAAGTGGAAGGAATTTATAAAAATATACAAAGAAGGTGAGAAAAATTTGTACCAATAAGACAACATAGAGAAGTTGGAAAGCAGGACTGGTTTAACGATAGATGTGAAAAGGCTAGAACAAGAAAAGAGGATGCATGGAAGAGGTGGAGAAGGAAAAGACGGATTAAGCAGTGGGAAAGTTACAAAAGAGCAAGAAATGAATATGTGTTGATTAGAAGAGAAGAAAGAAAGAAACAAGAAAAGGATATAATTGATAAATGTAAAGACCAACCAAGGCTTTTTACAGACATGTGAACAACAACATCAAAAATAGAGAAAGTATTGAAAGTTTAGAAGTAAATGGAGTATGCAGTGAAGATCCCAGGAAATGGCAGAGGCTATGAATGGATGCTTTCGGAAGGTATTCACAAAGGAGACTGCTTTTGACAAACCACTGGTAATGGAACAGAAAGGGATTATGAAGGAGTTTCAAGTAACTGTGGAGGAGATCAAGAACATGATGGGGAGTTTAGAAGTGAGAAAAGCTGTGGGACCTGATGGGGTATCAGGATGGATTTTAAGAGAATGCAGGAGCAATTGGCAGAAAAAGTTTGTGAAGTAATTGATGCCTCATTAAGGGAAGGTGTAGTGCCCCAAGACTGGAAAAGAGCTAACATTGTCCCAATCTATAAATCAGGTAACAAGAGAGACCCATTGAACTATAGACCAGTGTCACTTACAAGTGTGGTAGCTAAGATGTGTGAGAGGGTGGTGAAGAATAGATGGACAGACTTCTTGGAGAAAAATGACATACTTTGTGAGTGTCAATTTGGTTTTAGAAAAGGGCGTTCATGCACGACAAACCTGATATGTTACTATTCGAGGGTGATAGATGTAATACAGGAAAGAGATGGTTGGGCTGATGGAATATATCTGGATTTAAAAAAGGCCTTTGATAAGGTACCACACCAGAGACTGATCTGGAAACTTGAAATGGTAGGAGGAGTGCATGGCAGTTTACTAAAATGGATGGAAGACTTTTGGTAGGAAGAGAAATGAGAACAATAATTAAGGACAGACCATCAGAATGGGGATTGGTGGAGAGTGGAGTTCCACAGGGATCAGTGTTGGCACCAGTAATGTTCGCAGTCTACATAAATGACATGGTGGATGGGGTGTCCAGTTATGTGAGCCTATTTGCAGACGATGCAAAATTGTTAAGAAAAGTGAGATGTGACAAAGATTGCGAACTACTCCAGGAAGACTTGGACAGAATATGGAAATGGAGCTGTACATGGCAAATGGAGTTCAACACGACAAAATGCAAGAAAATAGAGTTTGGCAAGAGTGAAAGAAGAATCAGGAGTATGTACAAGATAGGAAATGAAGACATAAAACCAGTCATGAAGAAAAAGACCTTGGGGTGACAATTACCAATGACCTATCGCCAGAGAGACATATAAACAAAATAATTGGAGAAGTATTGAACTTATTGAGGAACATAAGAGTGGCGTTCGTATATCTAGATGAAGAAATGATGAAGAAAATAATTACTGCAATGATAAGACCGAGGCTTGAATATGCAACAATACAGTGGGCTCGAACTTAAAGAAACACATAAGGAAACTAGAGAAAGTACAGAGGGCTGCAACGAAAATGGTGCCTGACTTAAGAGATTTGACTTATGAAGACAGACTGAAAAGAATGCAACTTCCAACCCTGGAAAACAGAAGAGAAAGGGGAGACCTGATAGCAATATACAGAGTGATGATTGGCATGGAAAAATGGATAGGGAAGATCTGTGTATGTGGAATGGAAGAATGTCGAGAGGGCATGGGAAAAACTAAAATGGCCACTTATAGGAGAGATGTGAAAAATATAGCTTCCCTCATAGAAGGGTGGAAGCATGGAATAGTTTAGACGTGGAAGTGGTCAACGCAAGGAATATTCATGATTTTAAGAAAAAGCTGGACATTAATAGATATGGAGACGGGACAAAACGAGCATAGCTCTTTTCCCGTATGTTACAATTAGGTAAATACAATTAGGTAAATACACACACACACACACACACACACACACACACACACACACACACACACACACACACACACACACCTTTGGGAATGCTCTGACCATCTCTCTTGTTTCTTTCTGTCGTAATAAGTGTGCCATTGGAAAAAGATGAGAAAGAGCCAGAAGAGGGATCTAGGATATAGGCTTTACGAGTACTTGTTGGAGGGAAGGAGTCAGCAGTGGATTGAGTGAAGGAGTTAGGAAGGATTGTATAGTTGTCAGCAGTGGATTGAATGAAGGAGTCAAAAGTAGATTGAGTGAAGGAGTCAGCAGTGGATTGAGTGAAGGAGTCAGCAGTGGATTGAGTGAAGGAGTCAGGAATGGATGTATAGGAGTCAGCAGTGGATTGAGTGAAGGAGTCATCAGTGGATTGAGTGAAGGAGTCAGGAATGGATGTATAGGAGTCAGCAGTGGATTGAGTGAAGGAGTCAGCAGTGGATTGAGTGAAGGAGTCAGCAGTGGATTGAGTGAAGGAGTCAGGAATGGATGTATAGGAGTCAGCAGTGGATTGAGTGAAGGAGTCAGCAGTGGATTGAGTGGAGGAGTCAGGAATGGATGTGTAGGAGTCAGCAGTGGATTGAGTGAAGGAGTCAGCAGTGGATTGAGTGAAGGAGTCAGGAATGGATGTATAGGAGTCAGCAGTGGATTGAGTGAAGGAGTCATCAGTGGATTGAGTGAAGGAGTCAGGAATGGATGTATAGGAGTCAGCAGTGGATTGAGTGAAGGAGTCAGCAGTGGATTGAGTGAAGGAGTCAGCAGTGGATTGAGTGGAGGAGTCAGGAATGGATGTATAGGAGTCAGCAGTGGACTGAGTGAAGGAGTCAGCAGTGGATTGAGTGGAGGAGTCAGGAATGGATGTATAGGAGTTAGCAGTGGACTGAGTGAAGGAGTCAGCAGTGGATTGAGTGGAGGAGTCAGGAATGGATGTATAGGAGTCAGCAATGGATTGAGTGAAGGAGTCAGCAGTGGACTGAGTGAAGGAGTCAGCAGTGGATTGAGTGGAGGAGTCAGGAATGGATGTATAGGAGTCAGCAGTGGGTTGAGTGAAGGAGTCAGCAGTGGACTGAGTGAAGGAGTCAGCAGTGGATTGAGTGGAGGAGTCAGGAGTGGATGTATAGGAGTCAGCAGTGAATGTTTGGCGGAAGTCTGTAGTGGTCAAAGGAGAAGGATCTGCAGTAGTAGTAGTGACATCCGTGGCACCCTCCAGTCCTCCACAGATGGCCAGCACGAGTACCCATAATGGAGGGTGCGGCCTGGTCATCCCTTCTCACCCTTTGCTGCAATAAGAAAGAAAAAAATGTATCAACTTAGGTGATTATTAGACCAGACCTGGAATAAAGGCTATGTATTAAATATATACTAATTACACTAAGATCTAATATTTTGAGCATAGGATAGAACAGATCAGTCATATATATGAGTATATATATATATATATATATATATATATATATATATATATATATATATATATATATATATATATATATTTATTTATTTATTTATTCTTTTTTTTTATTAAATTGATTACTTTACAGCAAATAGTGCATTACCGAATGAAAGGAAGTGATATGTTAAGTAATACTATTCTCTCTCTCTCTCTCTCTCTCTCTCTCTATCTCTGTGTGTGTTTCACTGTTTGATCTGCTGCAGTCTCTGACGAGACAGCCAGACGTTACCCTACGGAACGAGATCAGAGCTCATTATTTCCGCTCTTCGGATAGGCCTGAGACCAGGCACACACCACACACCGGGACAACAAGGTCACAACTCCTCGATTTACATCCCGTACCTACTCACTGCAAGGTGAACAGGGGCTACACGTGAAAGGAGACACACCCAAATATCTCCACCCGGCCTGGGAATCGAACCCCGGTCATCTGGCTTGTGAAGCCAGCGCTCTAACCACTGAACTACCGGGCCGTGTGTGTGTGTGTGTGTATATATATATATATATATATATATATATATATATATATATATATATATATATATATATATATATATATATATATATATATATATATATACAGTAAACCCCGGCTAAGTTGGACAGAAATAAGCTGGATATTATTAGATAAGTCGGACACTTTTAGGAATTTATTTATTTATTGTTACGCCACCCTCCCCCCCCCTTCTGCCTCTCACAGCTCCGTCACTTCGGCGTAGCCTTACGCCTGTGGCAGGTAAAGGCGGATCACACGTGCCAATTTGCGAATGAAATTTTACGTACGTAGAGTTTCCGACTCAAAATCGGTGACTAGGCAGTGGAGATAGCAGTCGCAAAACAAGATCAACATGGTGGTCGTGTTAGTCGATTTGCGACATTATTTTACGTCGTGACGTCACGGAGTAAGTTTGAAAATGTGGTCGCCATTTATAGCGAAGATGTTAGAGCTGACGAGGGAAAAAGAACATACCTGGGACCCCAGAAAGAAATTGTACAGTAAGAAGGAAAGCTTGCGCAAGCCGTTGTTCTACAAAATAGTTGCCACTCTCCCTGGGCCGTTTCTACCTTTGTGGGGGCTCTAGGCAAGATGCTGTTTGGGGGACCCTAGATAAATAGGTAGGTATGTATATCATTTATCTCTGGGGACCCCCTGGGAGCTCTAAGCAATCGCCTAGTCCGCCTATAGCTAGAAACGGACATACACTATCCAAAAACTGTTTCCCTCCATGTAGGGTGTTGGTGGAGGTGAGGACTGAAGACTGACTGAAGATTTGTCTGGATTTAATTTGATCGCAATAGTGCATAGTCTTCTCAGATTAACAATTTTGTTATGAGAAATGTAGGTTAATTTAGAGTGTGGTAGACATTCCTTTCTCTTCTACTTAGCCAGGGACGTATCCACAGGCATTTTCTTTTCTGTTGACTTTTCCGGTACGCCTAAAGAAGAGCAACAACAGCTTCAGCACCGCCATTGGAGGAAGACATCTTGGCGGGTAGCTGTTTGTTTATATTCACTTCCCGCCGAGGCGCCAGTTAGTCGATATTTTCCAGACTATATGTGTGACACTTTCCGACTAGAAGGGATGACTCGGAAACTCTACTTACGTAAAATTTCAGTCGTAAATTGGCACGTGTGAACCCGCCTTAATTCGGGGAGCAACCCGCAGGAACGGCAAGAGCGTGTTGTACCGAGCCCTAGGAGGCCTGCTCTTGTAACCACAGCTGGAGTAATGCGGAAGAGAAGAGAAAACAGACACACTGGAGATGCTTTTACGAATAACAGTGTTTATTGGCGTCACACGTGGCACGGGGTGGATAATCACAAAGGGGGACACAATAAGTCCTCCACGTAAGAACTAGGCTACACCACACATGCACAATCTTAGACCGAGCAACCAAACCACTCCAACAGTACACAAAGTAGCACTTCATAACATTATTTATTACGTTATATCCCGATAACACGGGTATGTATGTGTGTGTGTGTGTGTGTATATATATATATATATATATATATATATATATATATATATATATATATATATATATATATATATATATATATATAAGTAGAAGGAAAGAAAGGAGTATCTACCACACACTAATCTTAAGAAGACTATGCATAATTGCTATCAAATTAAATCCTGACAAGTCTTCAGTCCTCACCTCCAACAACACCCTGCATTGAGGGAAACAGCTCTTGTAGAGTGGCAGCTATTTCGTCGAACGACGATTTGCGCAAGCTTTTCTTTTACTGGTGTCCCAGATGTTTTCTCTTTCCCCCACCAACTCTAACATCTCTATACCTGGAGACCACATTTTCAAAGCTTACTCCGTGACGTCACAATGTAAATAAAGTCGCAATTTCGCAAATCAACTGGTCATGTTTTGCAATTGGTTTCTCCAGTCGATAGGCACCGATATCAAGTCGGAAACTCTACCAATTTACAATTTCAGTCGCAAATTGGCAAATGTCATCCCACTTTAAATTCTTGTGACGTTTCGGGAAAATGTAATCTTATCTTCAGACAAACACTGAAACAACATGCAGGGAGTGAGAAAGGGGGCGCGTACACCCTCCAAAAGATACTAGGACAGAGGTCCTGGGTGTACGCGTTCCCCTTCCCTCGCTCTCTGCACGTTGTTTCAGTGTTGGTCTGAAGATGGGATTACGTTGTCCCGAAACGTCACTAGAATTTAATCCAGTTTGAATAGAAAATGATTTTACTGCGACTTTTCTTCAACCTCTACATTCTACGCTTTGGCGGATCTACACTGAACTAGCTATATATATATATATATATATATATATATATATATATATATATATATATATATATATATATATATATATATATATATATATATAATGTCCTTTACTCATAATCTTAGCTGGAAACTTCACATCTCATCTCTTGCTAAGACAACTTTTATGAAGTTCTGCGGCGTCTCCGCCAGATTTTCTCGCCCCTCCAACTGCTAACTCTGTACAAGGGCCCTTATCAGTCTTTGTATAAAGTACTCTTCGCATGTTCGGGGGGGGGGGTGTTCCACTCATACAGTTTTATTAGATAGGATGGAATCAAAAGTTTTCGTCTCAACTCCCCTCTGACTGACTGTCTTCAGTCTCTTTCTCAAAGCCAAACCTGCGGCTCTGCTGCACAAGGCTTTCTTCTTCCTCTCATTCATATTCTGTCCAACCCTCTACTACAAGAGTTAACCAGTATTCTCAATCATTCATGCCTTTCACTGGTAAACTCTGGAACTCTCTACCTGCTTCTGTATTTTCATCTCCCATATGACTTAGCTTCTTTTAAGAGAGAGGTGTCAAGACAATTGTCCCAGGTTTTTGACTAATTCTTTCGATATTTTTTGGAAACTACAATTCTAGTGGGCTTCTTTTTTTTTTTTTTTTTTTTTTTTTGTCTTGGCATTTCTCCCTCTTACATAAATAAAAAATAGAGGCTTATTTTTTTTGGTGGGCGTTGAATCTATCAAAGGAAAACTGAAGCATTCATGTGGTATGGGAGTACCAGGTGTTGCTACTGAGAAATCATATGACATGGATTGGCAAGGAGTCACGTGCCGGCATTTGTTCATTTCCGAAGTGAATGTCCTTGATAAATGTTATTGTTAAAAATGGAGAAACCAGAGTTTTGGTCTGTCATGAAGTATCTTCACTTGAAATACATAACTAAATCAAAGATCTTTGAAGGAATGGTAGGAAACAAAGGGTAAGAGTTTCCGTAATATGCTACAGCCAAACGTTGGATCTGAGAAAACAAGTGTCATTGAAGGATTCGACCATGACCGCACTTGGGAACCCTATATCTTTGGGACATACCTCAGGAATGAGCTCTCAACATTATGAAAAAAAAAAAATAATAACGGTGATCTCCTTTCTAAACCTCAAAAAAGGTCTCTTGTGTTTTGTCAGTTTTATTTTGTTTTGACCAGTACATCTCTCCACTTTCTGTTGGGCAATGAGCAGGCTTGCTTCATTTTCTTTTCTTTTTTTTATACAGATGTTTACATTTGCTTTTGCTATTGGTCAGTATACTGTTATAGTAGACTTCTCTTTTTTATTAAACAACAAAACAACCTTGTCCACCAACAATTTTGAAACATTCAAGGATTCGTTAAATTCCTTTGTTTGATTACTTTGTCATGAATGAATTATCTGGATTCATCATTATCGGCCTGAGACCAAACTATAGTCAAACCTGTGGCGACCCTTCTCTCCGGCCAAGGCTACAACATCGGAGGTGAGCTCATGGCATCCATTTTTTAGGATGCACAGGCACAGCTGGCAGCAGCACAACCTTGTGCATTCAGGTGAGGAACAGCCGCATCGCTGAACAATATTAAGCTGGCTTCCTCATTCAACTACGCTATAACATCATGAAGAGACCAGCTGGAACGGAAATCACTGCATTGTTGTTCCATCAGGATAATACTCTGGCCATACTTCCGTGTATTTCATTCCTCATTAGTTTATACCAACTTGAACTCACTCTTACTTCCATCTTCCCAATGCCAATGAACCTTATATATATATATATATATATATATATATATATATATATATATATATATATATATATATATATATATATATATATATATATATATATATATATATATATATATATAGTTCGACGACGCTATGTAATTGATTAGGCTGTGCATACTTACTACCCCAGGACCCACCATCGTCACCCAAACTAAAAGTATAGATAAGAGATACCACACTGTCGGTCTGTGTGTGTGTGTGTGTGTTTATGTTAGAGGGAAGACCTGCCAAGGGCAGCAAAAAATTGATAAACAAAGCACGTTGGGATGCTGTTTTTTTTTTTTTTTTCTTTTCTTTTCGATTATAGATTTTGCGTGAAGAATGTATGTGTAGTTAGATGCATATAGTTTTGTTTAAAGGAAGAGGCTTAGTTGTATTTACAGGGCAGGCGGTGACTGCCCCTTGTGTTGTGAGACGCAAAGGGAAACAAACGTTCAGTGAGGTCACAACTGGCTTTAATGGCAAGTTCACTTCACACCCCTGAACCAGTGCTATTAGACCTCACAGGGAGTAATTATCGTTTGTCTCATTTACTTTTCATCTACGGTCGTCTACTGATTAATCCAGCCGTCCCCTTACACAAAGAGGTCAGAGACAAACCTCTAGGGAAGACTAAGATGAGACCATTTGTCTGCCACATAGCGACGTCACAATCTCTCAGCTTGCATCCTGTACTATTTATTTACTTGCTGCTGAATGGATAGGAGCTACACAGCCCGTCCAATTTAATTTCATCGCTCCCAGGATTCAAACCTGGCCTTCTCTGTTCTGAGTCAATCGTGCTGACCAGTGACCACTACACTGCGCGGTGTGTATTAAGATAATAAGGACATTCTCTTCATGTGTGTATGTGTGTGTGTCCGCACGCCATTTAACATGATCTGAACATCGCATCCTGGTCAAACAAGTTTGACATTTTATTTCAAATAACAATCATGGCTTACGTCAACATATGTACTTTGATATATTTGCAATAAAAACATCTTTAAATCAGTGAGTAGCGTTGAAAATACATATATATATATATATATATATATATATATATATATATATATATATATATATATATATATATATATATTACATATGTAAGACAAATACGAAGGTGATGAGAGATCGATCATAAGCTCTGAGCTCTCCGTAAACTTAAAGTTGGCGGTCACGAGTCCATGGTAAATTTCGCGCAGACACACATTCAACTCACAATCGAGAGGGCCGGGTTCAAACCCCAGTAAACGGCGAGGCAAATGGGCAAGCCTTTTAATGTGTAGCCCCTGTTCACCTAGCAGTAAATAGGTACGGGATGTAGCTCGAGTGGTTGTGGCCTCGCTTTCCTGGTGTATGGAGTGCGTTATGTGGTCTCAGTCCTACCCGAAGATCGGTCTATGAGCTCTGAGCTCGCTCCGTAATGGGGAAGACTGGCTGGGTGACCAACAGACGACCGAGGTGAATCACACACACACACACACACACACACACACACACACACACACACACACACACACACACACTTTGAACAATATGAAGAAAAGGGACACTTGTATAATCAGTCTCTGTGTAATAATAATAATAATAATAATAATAAACGGTTTATTAGTTAGGCAATGTAAAAAATTACACTGAAAATGTACAGGGGGGACATTACCACAATGAACTAAAAATGCTTAACCTAACTATGGATAAACTTAACCTAGAATTCACTTATTTATTTAAGGCTCGCACAATAGTGGGCACCGCGCTAAGTCGGTACCTATCCGTGCGCGGTGCTCTCAAAGGCGCCACGCGATTATGGTGTCGGGTGGCGCGAGCAGGGGGAGGCACGTCGGGGGGTAGCAGGTGGCGGAGACGTGGATGACGCAGCAGTCCTTCCCCAAATTTTTCCAAGGCTTCCTGGTGTCTTGTGGCCAGCCTCGGCAGACTCAGGCAAGTCCTCGTAGGACCTGTAGGCAGGCCCAAGGATGACCCTGAACGCCCTCCTCTGAACCCTCTCCAGCTGTTGTCGTTGTGTGAGGTTCAGGGAGGAGGTGTGTGTGTGTGTAAATCCGAGCAATGCTCCAAACGTCAGTCACATGTACTACCAACAATGTAGGTATAACGTTAAAATAATAAGTCAAGAAATTAACTCTTTTCAATGAAACTGAATATCAATTATTATTGTTATCGTGATGATAATGATAATATATATTTTTTTTTCAGTCCATCAAATTATGTTGTCTTTTGCATCGGCTTAGATTGCTAGACGGTTTTAACTCTCATCGTCAAAACTTCGCTGTGCAAGTATGAAACTCAGTGTTTTTGCATCGCGTTGCGAGCAGCACATCAGAGCCAGAGACAAGTTCATGGAAGCGCAGGCCTCAAGATAAGCGTTCCCACATATTTGTTTTCAGTCATTCCTGATGCACGTTTTGTGCGAAACAATTTAGCTTCTACATCAATTTGATGTATTAGTGGTGAAGTGAAGATGGAAATAGATATTCTAAATCATAACACAACATAAGATATATCATTCAGGACGGTTATCTGTATTCTTCTGAATTCTGATGGCCATTTTCACTAGAAGTGTTTCACACTCGTTATTATCTCAGCGTCTCCTCGTGAAGCACTGAAGTATCTTCACAAACTGCTTGCTCGTCTGACTTTTCTTCAGGTGAAAGTTGGCTTAGGTATGTGATAAATTTCAGTATGCTCAGTGTCTATTCCCCTACACATGAAAATACTGACAGCACAACCAACATTCGGAGTCAGACTCTATGTACACTTTTTTTTTCTGTTTCTCTGGTAATCATCCCTTATGTTCGACCTGCCGTCCTCTGCTTTACCTTCATTGTTCCTTCACTGTCTTGTAATGGAGCTTGCAGCAATTAGAATTGGTACTCAATGTAATCAAAGAAACTCAAATTTTGTATCAGTTTTGCCAAAAGTAAATGTCCTATCTTTCTCTCATCATGTTATCGCTTTTAACATCTTGCTTACACTGTCAGAAGAAAAAATGGACATTGATCCTTATTTCGAGTACTGTAGACTCTCATTAGGACTATTTTGTAAAGGGGACAGAAGTTATCAGTCATATATATATATATATATATATATATATATATATATATATATATATATATATATATATATATATATATATATATATATATATATATATATATAGAGAGAGAGAGAGAGAGAGAGAGAGAGAGAGAGAGAGAGAGAGAGTTGTGTGGCAGTGGGTGTGGGTGTGGGTGAGGATCTGTATCTATTAATTAACCACAGCCTCGAGCTGACAATGAGACATTTTTAGAATCCAGTTCTTGATTTTTGGGTAACTCCAGTAGCTTTGAAATTTGCCTTGACGCTTTTTAGTACTATGGTGTTTGTTTTATTGTATTCTGGAAACCATCATATTCTTGTGTTAACGTTAAAGTGATCTTTCCATAATCAATAATTTTGTAAGAAGGCGCATCTCCTGCCCCTGGTTACTCATCCTATACGACCATTTCATGTGTATCTTCAGTTGCCCTATTTTAAACAGTAAGTATTTGCTTGAAATCTTGGTATTGGCTGCAGAAACGAATTGATTGATTTCAAAAGTACTTACGTTGCTGTCAGAGGAAAAACGGTATTAAAAAACGAGCTGATGAAATGTACCTTCCACCACTGAACGCTTAGTTTGACTGTTCGTGGTGCATCCTGTGGCACCACGGCACCCAGTTAGAATGTAACGGATGTGACGCGTGGTTTCCGCTGTGTATATGCTGCCGTTCAAAAAAATATTTTGCTTCTAACGAAGGTCTAATGATGGTGATGGTGATATGATATGTTGATGAAGACCGGCATATGATTTAGTAACTCTTGTCACGGAGGTGATGGAAGTATTCGTTATGTAGCGTGGTGGGGAGTCTTCTGAAGGTTGCAGTAGTGGTTCGTGCCCTCTAAATATAATATATAATATTATGTGCTTAGTGATGGTGTGATAGCGGCTAAGATAGGCATTGAGATGGTGTATTGTGTGTTGCTGGTGGTAGGGTGATGGTGGGCTGATGGGTGCATGGGCCGGTGAAGGTGCACATGGTGTTCATACCTTGGCAGGGAGTATGCTAGTGATAATGATGATATCGCGGAAATAATTGGTGTATGTACTGTGTACCTATTTAATTATATCCCCCTACCATCCTCATCCATGAAGATATCCCTAAATTATGTAATACAAACCGCTTGATAACCGAGCCTATTCCATTCAGTTTTCACTCTGAGAGCCTGTTTCTTTATATTTCTTTCTTATGAATGTGATGAATGTGACGTCTTGAAAGCCTGGTGACGACAATAGTGATTTGATATGGTGCTGTACTTCATCAGCCTTCACTGACTGGGCTAGCAAACCAATCCTTAACATACATCTATGTATATATATATATATATATATATATATATATATATATATATATATATATATATATATATATATATATATATATATATATATATATATATATATATATATATATATATATATATATATATATATATATATATATATATATATATAAAGAGAAGCTCCAGAAAGTCAATCAGGCCTACACGTGACACTCTCTGCATGAAGCAATGAAGCATACCTACCTAATTCCACTTATAATCTTCATCCATGATTTTATCATACGTTTTCTTTTTAAAGTTACCTAATGACATTCATACATTTTGATTACCGAGTCTCTTCGATACCACTGTACTTTAGAATAATTTTTTTCCTATCTCTTTATTATGACCGACGAACAATCGTTGTTTCCACTAACTCCCTAGTGTTGGTGATGGTGATTTCCTCTCATCACGTGATATTTTTAAATGCTACAGAGATGACAAGCCACTTCTCGAGGGTGTATTCCTAATGATAATGTTCATCTGTCTTTAGAACCGCAGAAGCATCCTTGAAATCCTTGTCATTTTAACTACAGCCTTTTGAAAAATGAAAATAATGGAGGAGCGGCGTAAAAGTGCTTCAGAATATGCTCTATGGTGTTCGAAAACAGTAAAATACTTGTGATCTGATTGGTGTGCTGTCGTGACGCTATTGACACGGGCATGACCCCAAGTGAGAGTCTCATATATCCCACTTTCAGATTAAGTTCTCGGTCAATGATGCTCTAAAGCTGGATATTACATATTCTCTCTCTCTCTCTCTCTCTCTCTCTCTCTCTCTCTCTCTCTCTCGCTATGTTCAGAGTGATATGCAGGAAAGATGTAACTGAAATTAAACTCCATTTTTTTCTTTTGCACTATTAAGATAGTCTTTATGATCATTATTATTGTTGTTGTTGTTGTTGTTATTATTATTATTATTATTATTGTTATTACTATTATTGTGATATCATCGTCACCATTGTCATCACCCTTATCACTATTGCAGTTGCGTGGGTCTGTTGGTGCAGTCATGAACATACTTCAAAACTGAGATGTCTGGGATTTGAAAAAGGACTCACCAGCTGCCACTTCCAAGCCATCATTAGCCAGGCAGGGAGCAGGTAAGGGAAGCAATCCAGAGTGCTGCCTGTGTGTGTGTGTGTGTGTGTGTGTGTGTGTGTCTACAGCCAACCTCGAAACTTTCTGAATATGTGAAACGGTAACATATTCCTAATGATGTTGTTGTTATAATATTATTTTTATCTATTTATTCACTTTTTACTATAGTTTATATTATTGTTGCTGAAGGTAATGCATAAGTGATGTATATAAAGAACAGAGGATTTTGTCTGGCGTTTTTTTCGCGTATTAGTTTGGAAATATGCAATGATTACGACAATGATGATAGTAATAATGTTAATAACAATGATGAAGACAACAGTAGTTACTATGAAAATGTTATTACAAAAATTACTACTACACTTACTATCACGAAAACCACCACAGCAGTACAGTACTACCGTTACTAGTAATGCCAGGGAGTGTAACATTAGTCGCAGTAGTACCAGTGGTAGGAGGAGGAGGAGGAGGAGGAGGAGAAGGAAGTACGATGTAGGTAGTAATAGTGTAACGTCTGATAGAGGTGTACCACGCCTCCCGTGGCATCGACAGGTGATGTCCCTCCCCCGTCAGGCAGGTGGGAGGAGCAGGGAGAAGGTGGGCTGGATTTGTTTATACCGTGTCCATAGCAACCAGAGTTCATCGTTTGACCGCTGGAGCATGTGTGTGTGTGTGTGTGTGTGTGTGTGTGTGTGTGTGTGTTATTTGTCTACATAGTTTGACATTGTTCTTGCTTATTTCTTGTTTTTGTGTGGCACTTTTTATGTTTCGTTTTTTTATGGACAACACATTATTTTGAGTGCAAGAAGCTAGTGGGGGGAAAAGGAGAAAGGCATGGAAGGAGGGAGGGATTGGTGGGGAGCGGTGAGGGAGGAGAAAGGCAATCAGCTGGTATTGAGTAAGGCTAGGGCCAGCAGTGGCAGAGGTGTGTGAGGGTGACAGTGCTGCAGAGTGGAGCCAGCGACGCCTGAACGAGTGGACCACATTGGAGAAGGATTGAAAATTTTCTTTTTCTTTCTTCCTTAATTCATCCTTCTTTTTCATCGTTCCAGGGAAAATATTGATTCATTAGGTGAGTAATCCTGCACCACTGAAATTGTAACGTGTGTGTGTGTGTGTGTGTGTGTGTGTGTGTGTGTGTGTGTGTGTGTGTGTGTGTCCGTCTTTCATATATTCCCCATTTTCATTCTCTCTCTCTCTCTCTCTCTCTCTCTCTCTCTCTCTCTCTCTCTCTCTCTCTCTCTCTCTCTCTCTCTCTCTCTCTCTCTCTCTCTCTCTTATCGGATGTTCAGTGTTATATATGTGTTCATATGTTGTTACTGTAGTGCCTCATCTTTATTTCTTATTTCATTCTATTATTTATTTATCTATTTTTCTTTTCATTTCTAGTCTCTCTCTCTCTCTCTCTCTCTCTCTCTCTCTCTCTCTCTCTCTCTCTCTCTCTCTCTCTCTCTCTCTCTCTCTCTCTCTCTCACTTCACCAAATTTTCATTATTAACGCAGTGTCAGTATGGATTCAGGCCAAAATATTCTACCGAATTGGCTATACATGAACTTACTCAAAACATCTATAAAACATTAGATAATGAGCAGTATCAAATCACAGTTCTTTGTGATTTAAGTAAAGCTTTTGACACTGTATCGCACAATATTTTGCTACACAAATTAAATAATTATGGTGTTCGGGGAAAGCAAATGATTTTTTGAGAAGTTATTTGAATTTCAGAAACCAGTACACAGTATACAATAATGATTCATCTTCTTTTAAACAAGTCCACTATGGGGTTCCACAGGCGTCAATTCTGGGCCCATTGATATTTTTAATATATATAAACGATACGTATTAGTTCAAAATAAAAACTTTTGTTGTTTGCTGACGATACCACAATATTTATTCAAGGACAAAATATCAATGAAATGATGATTACACTCAATAGTGAATTGATAAATTTATCAAATTGGCTAAAAAGCAATCAACTGCCAAATAATGTCTCTAAAACATTTTACATGGTATCAAGTCGCACAAATATTGATTTAGATAACATGAATATTAAGATAGAAGATAATGTAATTAACAGAGTAAGTCATGTAAAATTTTTGGGAGTAATCATTGATGAAAGGTTGTCATGGAAGCCACATATCTTGAGTGTATGTACTAGAATATACACGGGAGTTTTATATAGGATACGAAATTGCTTGCCCTCAGAAAGTTTCAGAATGGTGTACCTTTCCATTGTTTATCCTCATCTATTGTATTGTTTTGCTATATGGGGAGGCGCATTTAAAACACTTATATACTATTTATTTACTGCTCAAAAGAAAATTATACGAATCATGTATTTTAAGTCAAAATTCGAACATACAAACCCTCTCTTTCATGATCATAAACTTATAAAACTCCCGGATATTATTCTTTTACAAACTTGTATATTTGTGTTCAAATCTTTATACATTTTTCCTGTAAACACTACTTTTGAGTTTCCCTCACATAATATTAACACAAGAAGACCAATGGATTTAAAGATACCCCAGTGTAGAACTGTTCATGACCAACGAAGTGTTAGTGTGAGAGGCGTGTGGAGTTGGAATAACCTTCATCAAGACATTAAATCCATAAATTCTATTAATTTATTTAAA
>NC_059295.1:41962781-41970281 GCF_017591435.1 Portunus trituberculatus
TTCTTAAGTTTCGTCTCTTCCTTGCCTTCTCTCCCTCCTGGCTCAGTGTCAGAAATACCAGCGGCAGACCCGCCTAATTATCTTCAGCCGGAGGGGTGAGCTGTGTTATTACTGGAGGCGGCACTGCAAGATCTTACTATTTTTATCCTCAAGCACCTGCGTCGGGAGGGGCCTCCGTGATCAGTGCTGCGGAGGAGGACCGGGCAAAGATTTGATTGACGATGGTTTTTGTCGGCCTTGTTTAGGAGCAAAAGCTAAGACGGTATTATGAAACATTGCTTTTCACCTCGGTTATTTCTAAAAGTTGAAATGATACTTGTTATATAGGTGTTAAGCAATATTCCTACATTATAAACACAATAAGCACTCAGAGAACCCGTCTAAACATTTTTGTAGCTTTTGAGAGCAAAATGTTCCTGAACACGTACCCTTGAGCAGGTGTGGGCAAACTACGGCCCGCAGGCCGCATGCGGCCCGCTAAAACAATTCATGCGCCCCGATAAATGTTAGTAAATTTGACAAATCAATAAACAACGCCAAATAATTTTGTGAGCATCTAATTTTTTTCCCGTAAGTGTGCACGTACGTGTAAGAATGGCTTATCCTTTAGAAGACTTAAATTTTGTATTTCAAATATTAATGATTTTAGGTTTATATAGTATGTGGCCCTATAAGATTATGATTAGTGAAAGTTTGCCCACCCGTGCCCTAGAGTCTAGACCAGTGGTTCTCAAATGTTTTCATGAGCGACCCTATTTGGAACATTTCATTCTTTCGCGACCCAGAGTAAAGTAAAGAAAGAAAATGTACAATGATATATAGTCATATACACGAGCCTGCATGGGCCCACTGCCAGTCCAACATACGCGTTTGATACAGGAGTCATTCCTGTCAGAGACACCATTACGTGGGGCCCAGGAGGAGGGAGGTGGGGGGGAAGATGAACATATATAACAAAAGTATTTGTGGTTAAAGAAGAATAATTCAATTAAGTAACTGAAATACGCTGAAACACTGAAAGCATGATAATGTTCCGGTGTCCCTGCGACTCATCAAAATTGATAGTTTGAGAACCACTGGTCTAGACTGAAGTACTCTGACGGACTCTATACTCAACAGCCAGCAGATGTTTGCAGTAGGATATTACAGTAAAATGAATTAGGGTACAGGGGAGCAGGATAGGCTATCAACGATGTCCATAAATTAAAGACTTTGAATAATCAAATGTTGGTGGAGCCATGCGTTGATTTAAAACCACACGGTAGGCTTGAGTTATGCAAGTGTTTATGTTTAAATAGCGCTCATCATGCAAAGTCTACCGCATGCGACTTGCAGAGATTGATATACAGTGATTCGTTGTGAAAAAAAAAAAACCATATAGATAAAATGGCATGGCTTAAGTTTAGAGTTCTGCATTCTATAAAGAGACTTGATAACAAGAATACTATTCGAATATTACAGAAATAAAAAAAAAAATTATCGCAAAGAGAAACTAGGGAGGATTGCTTGAAAATAACGTGTTACATTATCATTAGTAGTCAAAGGGTTAAACTGAACAAAGATTCTACAACATAACCAATAAATTTATTGAACTGTGATGTAACTCTTGCTTGTGATTTCAGTCCTGCTTTTCAGAAATATAGGTAGTATTGTATATTCCTACCCTGAGACTGAACTTTTAAATAAAAAAGAAGAAAAAAGAAATGTGGTATATTGACATTTGGATCACTTGTAACTTATCGCCCAGCAAGCATACTGGCGCCTGACGGATGCTGGGCGAGGCTGATTAGGAGAGTGACGTCATTTTCTTCATAGCGCCTCGGTTTGGGGTTTCCTTTTCTGCCTCCTTATGGCAATGAATGTTACTACTTCTTTATTATATATATATATATATATATATATATATATATATATATATATATATATATATATATATATATATATATATATATATATATATATATATATATATATATATATATATATATATATATATATATATATATATATATATATATATATATATATATATATATATATATATATATATATATATATATATATATATATATATATATATATATATATATATATATATATATATATATATATATATATATATATATATATATATATATATATATAGGTGGTGGCGTAGTGGATAAGGTGGTGAGCGTGGGATCGGGCAGACGTCCACGCGTAGGCGAATCCCACCACGTACAGCCTTAAAACACTTTGCCATTTGTCGAGTGGTTTAAAGTTACCTACATGTCACCATGATACCCAGGTTCTAGGACTAGGTGGTTACACCCAAGATGAGCTTCGGGGGTGATATGTGCCCTAATATGGGTACCACTATAAATAAGATTGCCTGCGCCACTAATGGGCGGAAGCTGAACAACGCTTCCCATACACTCTTCAAGTGTGCCTACAGGCGCTATAGGCCTTACCGGAAAAAAAAAATAAATAAATAAAAAAAAAATAAATAAAAAAATATATATATATATATATATATATATATATATATATATATATATATATATATATATATATATATATATATATATATATATATATATATATATATGTGTGTGTGTGTGTGTGTGTGTGTGTGTGTGTGTGTGTGTGTGTGTGTGTGTGTGTGTGTGTGTGTGTATGTGTGATTTTCTTTGAAAGAAGTTCCTACAAAACTATTCAGTAATTGCCCAAACTTTTTTTCGTCAAGCAGAATTTTTTTTTCATCGTGTTTGCTGACTGAAAAGAAAATAAGTAACTGTAAAGTGATTTGTAAAAGTATGCCTTATAGACATGATTTGTGTCATAACTTATTTATGCAATGAGGTAAGTTGAAGGTTGTTACAGTTGGAGAGTTGGTAATCACGTTATTTTTTTTCATGTATGAAAGACTTTGCGACTTTGCCCTCGGATCTGGTGCGACTGCGACTTTTCCCGGTGCGACTTCGCTACATTACAAAGTAAACTTATATCTACAGGTCCTCCTCCTCCTCCTCTTCCTCCTCCTCCTCCTCCTCCTCCTCCTCCTCCATGTTCACCTGGTCCATCTTCTTCTCCAGCGGCAACGGTTTCTTTAATAAAAAGTTTTCTTTGTTCTATTTCAAAGTCGCGGAAAATTGGTGGTGTGGCTTTACTTAGTCCAACTTTTCAAAACGCTTGCGACTTTCGACTTTACTACTTTGAAATTTATGGTGCGGCAAAGTCACAATTCGGTGCCGCAAAGCCCAGCTCTGCCTGCCAGTCATTTTGCCTGCCAGGTCTAATGGGGAGTACATAGTCTTGGCGCAGGAGTTGGTTGTTATTATAAAACACTATATAAAGACGAAACATAATTTGTGAATGTTCCTTTTCCTAGCAATTGTAAGATGCGTTTTGAATGGTCGAAGGTGGAAGTGTGAACACCAAAAAAAATGTTGTCAATTTATCTATCTAACTACATGCGTACTATAATTTTATACTATAGGCCGACAATCCTACGTACAGTGGCGCAGACCAAACAGTTTATGTTGATTTCATAATATCCTCCTCTCCGGCTTTCATCAGAACCTGAACAAATTTTAAATGTATAGTAACGTCATCATCAAGCCTTAGCCCATATGGAAGAATCGTGGGACGTGGATGGTGCACCACGACATAATAAGTGGCATTACCAACTCCCGTGAAAATATGGAAGAGTAGCGTAAAACATGTATAGAAAAAAAGTTTGATATCGTATATATATATATATATATATATATATATATATATATATATATATATATATATATATATATATATATATATATATATATATATATATATATATATATATATATATATATATATATATATATATATATATATATATATATATATATATATATATATATATATATATATATATATATATATATATATATATATATATATATATATATATATATATATATATATATATATATATATATATATATATATATATATATATATATATATATATATATATATATATATATATATATATATATATATATATATATATATATATATATATATATATATATATATATATATATATGTGTGTGTGTGTGTGTGTGTGTGTGTGTGTGTGTGTGTGTGTGTGTGTGTGTGTGTGTGTATGTATACAATGTTTTTGAGAAGTATTACCACCTTGGCACATTTGCTACTTACGGTGTTACATCCGGCAAGTTAACAGAGGCACTGTATTCACCCATATTTTTACCTTCTTTGAGAAGGACATAAGATTGTTTTTAATTTCTAGGATTTCTTCGCTCCTGCAGAAGTGTGCGGAGAAAGTGTATACTGCAACTCATTTATGAAGAATCTTTGCCTCATCTAATGTTTTTGTTAGTATCTTATGTTGTGTTTTGATACTTTTACCAATGCTGTTAGCGGAGGTGCACGCTCCGAATGTCTTCCCATATCCAAGCTCCATCGCAACCCACAAGTTTGATTTGCCATCCAAGAGAACAGCATGTCATTAAAGCCCACTGAACATTCTATTAGAGAAATAGGGATAGCTAGGCGGGGGTTTACTATAGCTGGCAGCTCTCATTGTACAAAGAGGCAGAAAATAGACTCAGCTTGTATGCGTAAACCTGCGTACTATTTTCACGCCTCGAGCTAGGACAGCGGTGGATGAAAATGTGAATACCATAGCTCTAGTATTTACCATGCTTTCCTGCCACAGCGATGTGTTGTGGTGGTGGTGGTGGTGGTGGTGGTGTGTGTGTGTGTGTGTGTGTGTGTGTGTGTGTGTGTGTGTGTGTGTGTGTGTGTGTGTGTGTATTCACCTAGTTGTATTCACCGGTGGAATACTCCAGGAGAGGTATTTACGGGGATGTAGGCAGTGCTGCAGATTGAGTGATTCCCCGTGTCCTCTCTTCCCGGTTCCCTTTGTGGTCTCATTTATACAATTGAGCAGCTGCAGCCTGCCCTCTAAAGACAACTTCTACTACTTCCTACACTACACTACAACACCTTACACTTTTACACTCTCTTCAAATCAAAATTTAATAATGGCTTCACCACGCCCTGCCTCGGAGTCCCCCTCTGGGGAGGGGACCATAAATGTCCCCAGGTCGGACTGCCCTCTGCTGTCGACCTTGGGTGTCTTGACACTTCATCTAATACTTTCACTATCAATTTCTGCAACATTCGTGGCCTTCGTTCTAATTTTCAATCTGTGGAACACCACCTCTCCTCTACTAAACCTCATCTTCTCTTCCTAACTGAAACACAGTTGTCTGTGACTACTGACAGCAGCCCTTTTCTGTTCCCTCCTACTTGCTCTATCCTCATTTTCAATCCAAAGCTGGATGTTGCGCATACGTGCGTAACGACACCACTTGCTCTCGTGCCCACAATCTTGAATCTTCAGAATTTTCTACCATCTGGCTAAGACTTCAATGTCACTCTCTAACTAAATTCATCTGTGCTGTATACCTCTCACCTAATTCCTCTGACTATGTAAAATTCTTTGACTATTTGACTTCCAAGGTGGAGCACATCTTATCTCACTTTCCTTTTGCTGAGATCTCCATTTTAGGGATTTCAATGTTCACCACCAGCTTTGGCTTTCATCTTCTTTCACTGACCAACCTGGTGAACAAACCTTCAACTTTGCTATCCTTCATGACCTAGAGCAGCTAGTGAAGTTCCCTACCCGTATTCCTGACCGCCTTGGAGACACGCCCAACATTCTTGATCTTTTCCTAACCTCCAACCCTTCTGCTTACTCTGTTAAACTTTCCTCTCCGTTGGGCTCCTCCGACCACAATCTAATTTCCGTTACCAGTTCTATCACTCCAGTGCAGCCTCAGGACCCGCCTAAGCGGAGGTGCTTCTGGCATTTTAACTCTGCTAAGTGGGAGGAACTAAGGCAGTACTATTCTGATTTCCTTGGGATGATTATTGTTTTCATGTCAGAGATCCTTCTCTTTGTGCCGAGCGCATAACAGAGGTGATTATCTCTGGCATGGAGCTATACATTCCTCATACTTTCTCTAACCCTAAAGCTAAAAAGCCTTGGTTTAACTCTGCTTGTTCTCGTGCTGTCAATGATAGAGAGGCGGCTCACAAACGGTTCCGTAGCCATCCAACTGCTGAAACTCATGCCCTATATATTTCTGCCCGTAATCATGCCAAATCTATTCTCCAACTTACTAAAAACTCTTTCATCAATAGAAAATGTCAAAGTCTTTCCAATTCTAACTCCTCTCGAGATTTCTGGCATCTAGCCAATAATATCTCTAACAACTTTACTTCTTCGTCTTTCCCTCCTTTACTTCATCCAGATGGCTCTACAGCTGTCTCTTCTTTTCTAAAGCTGAACTCTTCGCTCAAACCTTTGCTACCAACTCAACTTTGGATGATTCTGGGCATATTCCTCCTACTCCTCCACCCTCTGACTACTTCATCCCTAAAATTAAAATTCTTTATAAAGACGTTTTCCTGGCCCTCTCTGGCCTTGATTCTCGGAAGGCTTACGGTCCGGATGGAGTCCCTCCTGTTGTTCTCAAAAACTGTGCTTCCGAACTCGCTCACTGCCTGGTCAAACTCTTTCATCTGTGTCTCTACTTCTATTTATCCTTCTTGCTGGAAGTTTGCTCACATTCAACCTGTCCCTAAAAAGGTGACCACTCCAATCCTTCTAACTACCGCCCTATAGCTTTGATTTCCTGCCTTTCTAAAGCCTTTGAGTCTATCCTTAATAGGAAGATAATGAGGCATCTATCAGCTCACAACCTTCTCTCTGATTGCCAGTATGGTTTCCGTAAAGGCAGATCTACTGGTGATCTTCTTACTTTCCTAACTGAATCTTGGTCATCCTCTTTAGGGACTTCGGCCTTGACATATCGAAAGCCTTCGATAGAGTCTGGCACAAATCTTTAATTTCTAAACTACCCTCCTACGGATTCTATCCTTCTCTCTGTACCTTCATCTCCAGTTTCCTTTCCGATCGTTCTATTGCTGCTGTAGTAGACGGTCACTGTTCTTCCCTAAAACTATCAACAGTGGTGTTCCACAGGGTTCTGTCCTATCACCCACTCTCTTTCTATTATTCATCAATGATCTCCTAAATCTGACTCAATGCCCTATCCACTCCTATGCTGATGATACCACCCTGCATTATTCAACAGCGTTCAACAGACGCCCAACCCAACAACAATTAAATGACTCAAGGCGAGATGCTATAGGACGCCTAACTTCTGATCTTTCACTTGTTTCTGATTGGGGCAGAGAAAACCTGGTTTTGTTCAATGCCTCAAAACTCAATTTCTACAACTATCTACTCGACATAACCTTCCAGACAACTATCCTCTCTTCTTCAATAACACTCAACTTCCCTCTCCTCTACATTAAACACACTCGGTCTATCCTTCACTAAAAATCTAAACTGGAAATTTCACATCTCTACTCTTGCTAAATCAGCTTCCAAGAAGTTAGGTGTCCTATGGCGTCTTCGTCCATTTTCTCTCCCTC
>NC_059295.1:41975281-41980281 GCF_017591435.1 Portunus trituberculatus
AAAGACACTCAGCAGCAGATCTGTTGGCCAATACAAGACGGCTTTGTGTGAAATCGTACTGCAGGGTCTTGGATCAGAAAGAAATATCCTGTCTAGCCAAATGTCAACTCATTGTTTCCCCTCACCCTGAAATCGCCAGACTCCGTACAATAGACAAATAAACAAACAAACAAGTAGATACTTAAATAAATGAAATATACATAGAATCACGAAATAGATAAATAAAATAAAGAAAGAGGGAGAGAATGAACTGACATTTAACAGAAAAGGGATGAGTGTGACAGGATACATAACTTTTGACCTTTCCAGTTGGTGATGCCGTTCATTATTGGTAATAAGACTGTACCACCTGATGTTTCACTGATGATAACAGGACTATGCTATTTATCATTTCAGTGACAATAAGTTATACTTGTTATTCAATTTGCTTCCCCGTACACAATCTTAATGGGCAAAAAATCGCTGCAAGGTTTAAATCTGCACCGCGATCACTTGTATTGCTGTCAGTGGTGGTGTCTTTCAAAGCACCGTAACCTGAAATACTTCTGCGCCACACCTCCACTATTTTTTATAAGACTCTATTTGAAGATCGTATTAAAATATTTCTAGAATGATTAAACTTGAAAGATGTGTGTGTGTGTGTGTGTGTGTGTGTGTGTGTGTGTGTGTGTGTGTGTGTGTGTGTGTGTGTGTGTGTGTGTGTGTGTGTGTGTGTGTGATAGACATCTGGAAAGCTTTCTCGATAATGCAATCAATACTGGAGTACTGATTGCATAAGAAATATTGAAAAAAAAACTAATGGTTTCCTATTATGGATTTTACTTCAAAACCAAGTCACGTATATGAGATGCAGAGAGAGAGAGAGAGAGAGAGAGAGAGAGAGATGGAAGCATTCAAGAACTAAAAGCACTTGTGGTCATCAGTTCTTAATTTTACTAAAGAATAAAGATGATAGCATTCAAGGTGGTACGAATGTTAAAATGTCACCAGATTATAAGTTTTCCCGTATTTGAATCATTTTATTCTTTCATACATACTACAGATTTCAAAAGGTCATTAAATAAGTTGAGCATTATCTCTCTCTCTCTCTCTCTCTCTCTCTCTCTCTCTCTCTCTCTCTCTCTCTCTCTCTCTCTCTCACACACACACACACACACATCCGTCCTGTTCTCTCTTACGTCCTGTTCTAGAAATTTTACTAAGCGAAGATATGAGCACAGGCAGTGAAAGATTAAAGATACTCCGATACCTTGAGGTGGGTTTTGGAAGTAGCTACTATACTTCCCAAAAACGTGTACCAAAGAGGCCACAATGGTCAGTGGCTTCATGCAGGAGTTATAAAAATTGACTCAAAACTTCAGATTAATCAACATATATCAGGAGTTAGGTGTTAAGAATGCATTCTTAAAACATTACGCGCCTTGATTAACAAGTACTCCTATCAAGCTGTAGTTAGTTGGAAGTTACTGGGAGTTTTCAATAATATTTCACAGGTTCAATAAAAGTGTTATAAAAAAAACTACGTAATAATAATATATTCATAGGAACCTAACTAATAATTTATGTGGCGTTCGATAATACTGGACTATAATAGTTCTCATGAGATTCCGAAGCGTTTGAAAATAACGATTCTGCGCTACACCCGCACAACATTCCAAAGCCTCTAGTTGAAGTTATACAGGTTTACATGGATGTTTTTTTTTATACGGTTATAGTAACAGATAAACAAAATTTTTCATATCATTAATAGAAAAACACTCTTGAAATCACGGGTAATCATTTTTGTGGTCTGGTAAGAAAGCAAAGCGGTTCTGAATACAGGAGTTAGATGAGAACCGTGTTGATTCTACCGTGGAACTTTTTGAGTCTAACATGATATTACATACAGTTGCAAATAGCCGGACGAGCAGAATACGTAATGTGACATGTGGTGAATAGCAAGGCAAGCAATAACAAATTATACCGTTACCTCATAAAGCAGATTGATATTCTTATTTTCTTTGGCGCCATCTTTGCATCTGGATAGTCGCTGTTGGTGTGGTCTGATCAGGAGGTTGTACGATTACCAGTAAGCTTGGCGATCTGTGTGCCTGCATCTCTCGTAAGCTAGAAAAAATATATAATGTTACTTTCGTCCTTATAGAGAGAGAGAAAAAAAATATATAAGAGCAAGTTGAAAGAGTCAATATGTTATAAAAGCCTCCCACTCTTCTGTTTTCCCTCCCTTTTGTATCTCTTAATCTGAAGCCAGCGCCGTGTGTCGTATTGATTCCGTTAGCAACGTGTACATGGCGGTGAGAGGGACGGAAGGGAAGGGAGGAGAGGCGCTCTGCTGTGTCGCTCATGTTCGTGTTATCGTTATGTGTATTTTGGTTTCCCGCGGTTGAATTATCCCTCCTCCCTTCATTAATCTCCCCACACATCTGTTGATTTACGTTTATCTCCCTTTCTTCCCCTTGCATTACCGCCGCTTCCCTGTTTCTCCCCTTCTCTGCTCTTCATCTTCCCGTATACCTTCCCCTACTTTTCCCCCCTTGGAGTACGTCTGTTCCCCTCTTGTGGTGCCTGTTACTCATCTTGACTTCCTACACTAAGCTGTAAATTTTTTTTTTTTTTTTGTATTTTGCTTTCATTGTTCTTATTTTTTAGTCTGAGTCTACCTGAATGCACATCACTCTATTGATCTTTTAGCTTTTTTTCTCCTATGACACACCTACTAGTTCTCTTTTCATGATGTGTTCTCGACTATATTGCATACAAAACGATTGCAACCGAGCACAAGAATTCTTTGTACTATTCTCATTTCGGAAATTCAGAAAGGTTTGAAATCTAGTAGCCTCCATAATGCTAAGTGTTACATTTGGATATTTACTCCTCAGATATATATATATATATATATATATATATATATATATATATATATATATATATATATATATATATATAGAGAGAGAGAGAGAGAGAGAGAGAGAGAGAGAGAGAGAGAGAGAGAGAGAGAGAGAGAGAGAGAGAGAGAGAGAGAGAGTATGTGTGTGTGTGTTTGTGTGTGTGTGTGGTGATTAGCTTAATTTTTCCTATATGATTTCGTTGGTATAATCAAATAATGTGATTGGTCCCGGTTAGTGATTAGACCACGGGTGTGACACGTGTGCTGCTGTGGCTGAGTGGAATGCGTCAGGCTGTGTCCGAGATTTGTAGATTCAGAAACGTTACGCTATCTCACCATGATTGTTTCAAAAGGCCGCAGAGATGAGTTGCCTGATTCTTAAGTGTTTTTTTTTTCTTTCTTTTTTTTAATATAGAAATCTTAGAATCTGTCCCTAGAGCCGTAAAAACACTTTTAAGAAATTATGTGATTATTTAGCTAGTCTTTTGAAAATAATTGAGGCGTGGTGCGGTGGTATTTCAGAATATGATCACGTAATGAGTGTGGTTTGTCCAGCTTCAATTGCATTCTATTCTTACATGAGCTGCATTTTTTTTTCATTTATTCATTTTTAAATTTTTTTATATGCTTTTTATCTCGCTCATGTAGTTCAGAAACTTTGGTTTGTTTAGGCGGTTCTATTGAAGCCTATCTGTTGTTCAGGATGTATTAACGGATATGGTGATATGCTGTCAGTGTATTTCCATGTGATATTAGTATTATCTTTTTTACAATATTGTGTGTGTGTGTGTGTGTGTGTGTGTGTGTGTGTGTGTGTGTGTGTGTATTTACCTAGTTGTATTGTATAGGGTCCGAGCGGGGCTCATAGTGTCCTGTCTCCGTATCTCTATTCATCTAGTTTTCTTTAAAGTTATGCACACTATGTTCTGTAACAATTCCATTATGCAATGCATTCCATTTTTCCACCGTTCTGTGTGGAAAACTGTATTTTCCAATATCCTTCACACACTGTATCATTCTGATCTTCTTTTCATGTTCTCTTGTCCTTCCATCTTCTTCCGTCAACAGCACCAGGTCTTCTTTGTCTATCTTTGAGTGTGTGTGTGTGTGTGTGTGTGTGTGTGAGTGTGTGAGAGAGAGAGAGAGAGAGAGAGAGAGAGAGAGAGAGATGTATTTTCACACGTAATATTATAATTTTCTTCACAACTAGTAAAGATAAAAATGTTAAGAAAAAAGTTGCGGAATTTCCATTGTTAAGTGTGGAATCAATAAATTAACTTCCTCTCCCATCCCATTTGTGTGAAAGGAAGGCAATTAATTCACCCGCTATGATATGTGCTTGCTCTTCCCTCTTCAGGTCAATAATGTCCTGTGTTGTGATGGTGGTGGTGGCAGCGGCCGCGATGGGACTCGGGGAAGTGGAGGCGGGAATGGCCTGTATCGCGAACCCCTGCAATAATGGGGTGTGTCTTGACCATCTCAACAGGTAAGAGAGAGAGAGAGAGAGAGAGAGAGAGAGAGAGAGAGAGAGAGAGAGAGAGAGAGAACACCTTTTGTAGTTCGATATACGTAGTCTACTCTTCAGATTAAATAAACTTCATCAGCCATAAATCATAGTCTCTAGTCAGTATTTTACGGACCCCTGATCAATTATCACGTGTTAATATTAAGTAAGTTTAGAGATGCAGTCATGTCCTATAGCATTACAATGATCTTAAATTTTTAACACCTTCAGTATCATGGCGCGTTTCCCTGCTTACTATTTGGTGATTTTATGCAGCTTCAGACACTCATGTTGGGATTTAGATAGTGAAGATTCTGGCCTCCATAGACCCTTCCTAATGTCAATAAAATAGTCTAATGGTACACAAATCTCAAGGTAAAAATGTGTTCCAGTATTGAAGGGGTTAAATATAAGAACAAAAAGAAGTAGAAGAAAGGAGTGGTGGCGGCGTACATCGCGGACAGGATGCAGCAGCACGTTTTTTTTTTCTGAGCTGGGGAAAACCTGTTATATCTCCGGAAACTGTCGCTAAATTTAAGCGTGAGTTTAACCCATTCCATTTCATAATTTTCGTATTAATGCATTGCACAAAATTATCAATAGCGTAAC
>NC_059295.1:41982781-41985281 GCF_017591435.1 Portunus trituberculatus
TGGTAAGCTTACATGTCAAGATAAATGTAAGCTTAAAAGATTGTGCGAAAATCACGAAAATTAGGGGCGGAAACAAAATCATTAGATAAGGTGTTCCTTGAAGGAACTATGAAGCAAGTTTGAAAAATCATGAACGATACGTCTCATCCCCTCCACTCTTGCTATGTATTCCTAAGGTCAGGTAGAAGACTTGCTTTGCCTACTCAACGCACGAACAGATATAAGAACTCATTTGTGCCAAAAAGCATCGTACTCTTCAACCACCAACAGTTAGAACAGCAATTGTGAAATCGTTGACTCCATGTGTGACTGTGATATCTGTAATACATGTCTGTGACCTTAGTATGCTGTGCAATAATTTTTAACTTACTATATTGTATATATTTTTAACATAATTTTTATATACTTTTAGTTAACTTTTAATGTACGGAGCTCTAGCCAAAGCAAATTTCAATTTGTAAGCTTTATTATGCTGCAACTTGACAATAAAGTGATCTATCTATCTATCTATCTATCTAGTAGTAGTAGCAGTAGTAGTAGTGGGGGTGGTAGAAGTATCAGCAACAACGCTACATTTCGGCCATATCAATAGGAATGATAGCATTACGGCGTTCGTTATGCTGCAGTTATGTATACATATACTTCTGTACGCACGCTGGAAGGAACGTTGTGCCTGCAAGCATGGTTTTAGAATGATGAAGTTTGTTTGTTTGTTTTCCAGAACATTCAAATTACAGTATGTACTGTACGTATTAAAATTAAGCAAGCATACAAGCTCGCCATATAAACACAGCTCAGTGATCAATATACACTCTTGCCATGTACAACTACAAAGCTATAGTATAGAGTAAATTAGTGCACGCAGTTCTAGAATACGTCATACTGGTGCCCGGCCTCGTCAGAAATATAATGTTGTTCAGGGTATCTGACTAAATACATTATGCTTAAGTTATACAAGTGAACAAGTAATTTCATAGTGAATTCAATTATCATTGTAACACTCTTTTGTTACTCTAGATACGAAGAGAGAGAGAGAGAGAGAGAGAGAGAGAGAGAGAGAGAGAGAGAGAGAGTTTGGGGGGGTGGGGGTTGTGGTAGGGAAACTCTTCCTCGGTATTAGTGGTGGGGAGGAGGTGCAGCAGACCTTTGTCCTACACTCACAGCACAGATCATCACTACTGTCTTGAACCTGGGGATGAATATGTTTTGTGAAAAGAAATATTTCACCGTGGAAAAAAAAAAAAAAGCTGTGTCGCATCAATATACACACTGTTTGGATAAGCAAATGTCATTTGGCATCTTTGATGATATGATGACTATGGGAAAATAACAAAGGCATTGCGTTAGTGGATAGCAAGAATCACATTTCAGTGGGAATATTTTTGGTTATGTACACATGCACGTATCACATGTAGCTGTATCTGTATTTATAATGATAGTGGAAATACATACGTAAAACTATTGAGCAGTCATATTTCTTTTTTTTTTCCGAGCATCAGTAGCACGTGATGTCATTATTAAGTAGTGTATTTACTACAGAGGATATGAAAAAAAAACTCTACCAAAAGGAAGTGTTGTAGTCGAACAAAAGAAAAGAGTTATCTGTAAGTTTCCGTCCGCTTGACACGTTGGATGGAAGATAAAGGACCACCACCACTCCACTATTCTTCATACTATAACATAAAGATTCAGGAATTGTATTTTGAAATTCTGTTTTCTTAAGAGAGCTTTTCAGAAGCTTCACTGTCGATTAGTAGGATTTCGATGCGAGTTTTCCAATCAGTGATGTAGGAGCTGCCATAAGAATCATGAACACACTTACGTTAATGAACAACCCAGAGTAACTTTCCCTGGAGAATGTTACATAATATATATATATATATATATATATATATATATATATATATATATATATATATATATATATATATATATATATATATATATATATATATATATATATATATATATATATATATATATATATATATATATATATATATATATATATATATATATATATATATATATATATATATATATATATATATATATATATATATATATATATATATATATATATATATATATATATATATATATATATATATATATATATATATATATATATATATATATATATATATTATGGTGTACCACAGTGATCTGTGTTCGGCCCTGTTCTTTTCTTATCTACGATAATGATACCGATGACGGCCTCACCTGTAAAGTATCGTGAGTTCGCCGATGACACTAAAATAATGAATAAAGTAGTCGCATCAGAGGATAAAAGACAATTACAGTCTGATCTCGACCGCTTAACCACTTAGTCAGACAAGTGGCAAATGAGCTTCAATGTAAATAAATGGAAGGTGTTGCACATTGTTAGTAATAATGATCTTACTGATTACTTAATGAACGGTTCCTAGCTTCTCAAGATAAGTGAGGAAAAAGATTTGGACGCTTTAATTACATCAGACCTCTAATCGACTAAACACTA
>NC_059295.1:41990281-42280281 GCF_017591435.1 Portunus trituberculatus
TGCATTATCACTGGTACGAGAGATTGCTTAGGAGTAATAAACGAAAATTCAATACTGAAAATATATAGAACTTGGAAAAAAAAAAGAGAAATCACGAAGTATGTAAAAGTGACCAAGCTTCAGAAATTTTATTCATGTGTACAAGAACAATGATCAAGCGACAGGCATTAATATTATACAGAGACAACAATGTGAATAGATATATTGAAAAAACAACAATGTAAAAATAAGAAAAAGGAAAAATGAAAGAGAGAGGACAAAACAGAGAATCCAGACACTGGAAAAAGAGAGATATGATATATAAGGGAGTGCCGTTAAAAAGACTGCTTATCCCGACCCAACAGCAACAACTGAACGAATCCTTGAACCGAAAGCTTGCAACTTTGGTTCAGAAACCCCGGAGCAGCCACGTAACGACTGGGAAGACGGTCGTTAACTCCAGAAGTGAAGGAAATAAAATCAAAGATATCAGTGGTAGCTATATTTTCTATCTAGAAAGATACGAAGTAAGAATATTACAAAAAAAGTGTGCATAATATAACATTGAAGAGGATGAAACGATATATTTGGAATTTTTGCAGTGGTGAAGCGGGGGAGGATTATGGAAATATAACTGTAGCTTATACATTTACAAACACAGCCTGATTGTTTTCCGGCAAAATGTCAGATGTGACGCTTTTTCAAGGATCAGCTGTGTAGTTAATAGCATTACATACGGCGTTTTCAGTAGCACTTTGCGGAAGGCGAACGGTCCAGAAGCGTTCGCCCATACACGCGAACGCTTCTATTGAAAACGACAGTGGGACAGTGCCGTACCCTTTCGTCGCAGGATCACGCCAACCTGAGACAGCCTCATTCCACCGTAATGTAAAGATGTTATTATGGGAATAGAACAATTGAAGGCAAGGCTCAAATAAAACATTACACATTTAATTTCTGCAGGATATGTTTTCTGACGGCCCTGGTACACGCGGCAGAGGCTGGATGCACATGTCCAAATGATTTTTGTAGTACAGATCTGCGTCTACCTTGTTCAAAAACATCTTGTCACAGACGTCACAGGTAAATCTGTTGAGTGTAAAAAAAACTGTTGGTAATTCTTTTTAACAAGTCTGTCCCTCCCTTCCCCTCCATCCCCCCACATCCTCGAAACAAACTTGGGGCCCTGTGGGGAATTGGGGGTTTTGGTGGCGAAAGTAAGCGCAATATGGGTATCACCGCGCCCCCCCCTTAAAAAATACTGAAAATTTCCATAATATTTCAAGTTTTTCCAACCTAACCTAACCAAGCATAACCTAATGTAACCTAACTGGACCCCCCCTGCTAGGGCATTAACCTAACCTAACCTAACCTAATGTAATTTAGCCCCTCCAAAACCCGTCAGCTAGGGCATTAACCTAACTTAACCTAACCTAACCTAATGTAACCTAATCGTGGGGGCTGCACCTCCCATGGACCCCCCACTCTAGGGCATTAACCCATCATAACCTAACCTAAGCTAACCTAAATGGGGGGTGCACAGGCCCCCTGTTAACCTAACATACCATAACAAGCTAACAAGGAACTTAAAAAATGATAACGTTATGCTTCTCGAGTGGCAGCGCATGATTGGAGAGATTAGCTCTATAGATACCATGAAATCCTTATATGCCGCTACCCACAAATCTCTGTTATAAACAATTGAAAATCATTTCAGTATTTACTCGACTGGTGCTGAGCTTGCTGGACTTAGAAAAATTCCTACTTCACTGAACTCTCAAGTACAGTATACTATTACTGCCAAACTAAACCTGTGTGCCTCAATTGTTTTTATGTTTACGGCAAGGTCACCAAACCTTCTACATATGTGAGTTTCGTGTTTGTATGTGACATTGACCTTTTATAAAGATTAAACAAATTGTTTTATAATACGTGAGCGCCTATGGCAGTATTGAGACCAAATAGTAGAGGTTAATAGAGCCTTTAAGATCATGGGCATCACTTCCCCTATCACATTTTCCTACTTTTTAAGGTATTACAGGTAATATACCCAGTATCCATTAATACAAAATATGCCAGATAAGTTGTTACACCACTAGTGACTGCTTGTCATTCAGTAGTTACATTGGCCGAGACATTTTTGCTGTGCATTCCCTCAAGTTGTTGCATTGGTCACAGAGGCCATGATGTTGTGTGTTCGTTCGCCCAAAGTTTTTAGAGCACCACCATTAAAAAATATACCCAAATTTTCCATAATATTGCTATAACTTTGTCATTATCAAGCAACAGTGCAAATATCCTATCATCTTTATATTTTACAAGTATTTTGCTTAGATATTGCGTAACCTACAAAATTTTCACATAACTGGAAGTCAAAGTCGGAGTTTCAAGCTTTGAAATGAGTAGCGTGAGCAAGCATGCACCCAGCTCCAGCCAGAGTGTGTAGTCCCAGATGTCTCGAGAGTGCAAGACTTTGTTTTCATTTAATTCAAACAGCAAGGAGAATTCTTATGAATTTCAATATCACTAAACAGTTGCTAAATTTATTTCCTTTACATAATGATAATTATCATATCTTCATGCGCCGCATAATAGTATTTCTTATTGATTTATAACTTACAAAGTTGGCAACTCATCTCGCAGCCAATCAGTGTCAGTGTTCGCTCTGAGGACCAAACAGAAGTGAACACCTTTGCAAGGGGTTTGCGTATATGGGTGAACGTTTTTGGACTGTTAGCCTTCCGCAAAGTGCTACTGAAAACGCCTATAATCCCAACTACCTTGTAGTGAACCTGCAGACTTGGACCTTGTACCTTGAGCAGTGAGCATACCACACTTAGTCTAGATGTTTAGGTAGCATTCTTAGTGTAATATTATGTCTGTAACCTTCAAAGTCTAACCCTTACAGTAACACCACCCACAATTGACACAGTGGCGGATCAAGGGTCAAATTTGGAGGGTGGGGAGCTAACCTGAATTCCTCTACCCACTGAGATTGGAGACAACTATTGCGAGTGAAGCAAGCCTTACCAGCTGGAAGGTTCAGAATTTTTTTGAAAACTTGGCAATCTTGACGACATTTTTAAGCTATATGCAGAGCTATTTTTATGTAATGGAATTTTTATGTAATAATACACAAAAATTTTGGAGGCCCCTTAACCCCACACTTTGCCCTGCCAGGCACTGCACTACTCCATTTCTTACCCCTTTGACAGTGGCATCACCTGGCCTTGTCAGGGCTTTAGCCCGGGAAGTTTTTCTTCAAGCCCCGGATAATTCAACTTCAGAAGAAATATAACAGCTGTACATTAACGAGCTACTAAAGAGTAAAGAAGCTGTAGTTTCCCAGTCATAATATTTATTTTTTTGCTGTAATCCTTGTGTTATCTATACATGCATCATCCCGTTTATCAGCATGTCTGGTCCTCTGGCCATGATGTTTGGAATATCTTAGGGAAGCCGGCCTTCCTCAATCTGTGAATATTATTTTATCTGTCTTTTAATGTTTTTATTTCCATTAATTGTATTTTTAGTTACTTTTAATTTTGTTGTTTTTAATAGCTTTTAGTTAGTTTTTTAACATATTGTAGAGGCGCCAGATGACCCTTGCTGTTGCGGCGCCTAATTCAAAATCCATCCATCCATCCATCATCCTATCAATAAATATAATTATTTTTTTTTTACACATTAAGATCACCACAAGGCTAAAGAAAGCACAGAAATAGAGGTTTTTTTTCCCAGGAAGGATCCCCTACACTTTCCTATAAGGGTCTGGGCTCAGCCCTCAATGTTTTTTGTCCTTTTGATATATATTTATTAATATATAAGTATTGTTTCAGCAGCTTTTAGTAGCCTATTATGGATTTGTAACTTATCATGAGCGGATCAAAGGGTGGGTAGGTGAAGATACCACCTACTCAAGGTAAATTTAGGGGAGTTAATGGTTTTTAGTGTGAAAAGATCTTATCAATATTTTAGGGATTTCTTTTCAATTTAGCCAGAATCAACCTCTTAGATCTTAATTTTCGAGTAACAAACTTTGGGCTATATTGGCTTTCACCACTCAAAAACCCCACTTTGTGTAATATATACAAGATTACAATTCTCTATGCACTCTGCACACTGCACATTATAGCCTTTAGAGAACCTTGCAGGGGAGAGAGAGAGAGAGAGAGAGAGAGAGAGAGAGTGAGTTCAGTGTAGTAAGTCTATATTGGCTTTCACCACTCAAAACCCCCACTTTCCTAACAGGTACCTGAATTCTGGTGGTAAAAGAGAAGGCCTTATTGTGCAGTTCCACCTTACCAAGCATTGCCTAACCTATCCTACTAAGCGTTTCAGAGAGTTTGAGGGCACGTTTTTCTAGAATAACTTTGTAAGGAACACGCATATCATTATGAAATTTTGCCACAGTGTATTTGACACCCTCTCCAAATATCCCAATGTGTCATGAATCGTAAACAGTATATAATAATGGCACTTCTCCCTATAAAAATAGGAGAAAGTCACTTATCCCTCACAAAGAAACGGACAAGTGGTGAGAAATGGTGAGAGAGAGAGAGAGAGAGAGAGAGAGAGAGAGAGAGAGAGAGAGAGAGAGAGAGAGAGAGGAGGTAGGGGAATACATAGACAGGGAGGGGAGGAAGGGAGCAAAATATGGGGAGGGGGATGGAAGAGAGGGAGGGTAGGAGCAGGGGGAGGGACTATGTGGGTAGAGCTTGTTACTACGTCACAGATAGTACTACGTCACCATTTCTCACCACTTGTCCGTTTCTTCGTGAGAGATAAGTGACTTTCTCCTGTTTTTATAGGGAGAAGTGCCATTATTATATACTGTTGACGATTCTTGACACATTGGGATATTCGGGGAGGGTGTCAAGTACACTGTGGCAAAATTTCATAATGATATGCGTGTTCCTTACAAAGTTATTCTAGAAAAACGTTTCCTCAAACTCTCTGAAACGCTTAGTAGGTTATGCTACATAATGCTTGGTTAGATTAGTGTCCTTATGGATATGGTACTAATTTCAAGGGATTTTTTCTGTAGTATCAAAAATGGCACCCATCATAATAACAGTAGCAATGACTTCCACTATCTTTCATGGTAAGAAATGACATTTGACCATGTTTTACCTTTCCCCACCTGAAAACCCAGCTTTCCCACTTAGTCCTGAAGTTTGTTGGGATTTAGAAGCCAAAAACATTAGTAAATAAAGCTGTTTACCTTGTCTTATTATTTACCAAATTTAAAAATACCTAATCTAACCTCTAATGATATCTCATGATTGTGAGTTCTGGGAATTAAGAAAGCAAGTGTACCTGTGTAATATTCATGTCGTAATATATACAAGATTACAATTCTCTATGCATTCTGCACATTGTAGCCTTTAGAGAAGCTTGCAGGGGAGAGAGAGAGAGAGAGAGAGAGTGAGTGAGTTCAGTGTAGTAAGAGCTGCTATATGGGGCACTAACTTAAGTACAGCATTGCACTGGAGTAAGTGTGTGACAACCAGACGTGCAGAGGTAATAGTAAATTCACTTTAAATCAATTTATAGTAGAATGAGAAAAGGCATGCAAATAAAATAAACTTTGGTTACTGAAATATCTACAAAATTCACCCATTGTAGATTCTAAATAGATGCTTAGGAGTGATTGTTTTTAAAGTCAAGCAGCAATACCTGGATATTTTAATCTGGGATAGCACTTAGGTAGAACAAAGGCAAAAATATTTTGTACCTGGAATTCAAACTCAAGTAGCCCTAAACTTTTAGGTTTATTATTATATCATAGTAATTTACTATTCTTTAACAGGAGAGTTTTGTGAATCTGAGATTAATGAGTGCCGCAGCAACCCATGTCAGAACAACGGCACCTGCCAAGACATGCTGAACCACTACGTGTGCTCTTGTCTCACAGGCTACTCTGGTGAGCTCCTCTTTATTTCTTGTAAGAGTCCATTAGTTGTCATTAATTTCACAACCTCATTCCTTTTAAGAGAGAGGTTTCAAGACACCTCATGATTTTGCATGTTTCTCTGAATTGTCCTTTGTGGAGACTGGCATCTTCAATCTCATGCATCAACTTAATCTTTTACTACAGGGGAGAACTGCGAGATTGATGTGAGTGTGTGCAACTCATCATCACTTTGGGCAGGAGATTCCCCAAAGTGTCTTCATGGTGGGATTTGTGTAGATGGCCCAGGTCTCTCCTACACCTGTCTCTGCCAACCAGGTACTGCTTCTTTGGTTTATTCACATTATTCCTTATGTGGATATATATATATATATATATATATATATATATATATATATATATATATATATATATATATATATATATATATATATATATACAGTGGTACTTCGACATACGATTTTAATTAGTTCTGTGACGATCATTGTATATAAGAAAAATCATATATCAAATCAATTTTTCCCATAGAAATTAATGGAAATACAATTAATTCGTTCCTGTGATATGAATTTACACCCCACCCACCCAAAAAAAAAAAAAAACATGCTTTAAATACCAACCAAATATAGATTTAATATAAGATAAATACAATGTTTATTGTATTCATGATATAAATTAACTATATTGCTCAAAATAACAACTTAACCCGCAAAACTCGGGACACATCGATAGACGTTCATCACACAAGGCATGGGGCATGTCGATAGATGTTTAGGCTTTTTACGGCTATACTTTGGTTATTTTCTTCCCGTTTTCTTTGCTTGTGAGCTGGCAACACTCATCAGGAGTAAACATATGCTCTACGTCACTGCGTCACCAACAATAAATAGTAGGAGCGATCGACAGTGATTTCATTGTGTCTGATTCCGGCACTTCTCCCGCGCGTGTTACTTCTATACCTTGAATTTCTCTCCATGTTACGGGGAGACAACTTTTGAATGAGAGTGGTATCAGAACAAGAGAGAGAGGGGGAGGGAGAGGATACAAGGGGCCTGTTTTCTTGCGCTCTAGCCAAGGCCGCTGATCCTGATTGGATGCAAGGCCACGTAAACCGATGATACTATCTCATTCAACCTGTGATATTTTGGAAACCATGACTTCTAGAGACTTGTTTTTTTTCATTGCAAAGAGGAAAAGTTGCTTGTGGGCAGGAGTAAACATATGCTCTTTGTCACTGTGTCACCAACGATGGAGGGTGGTAGCGAGTCATTTCACTGTGTCTGATTCCGCCACCTCTCCTGCGAACCTTACTTTACTTCTATACCTCGGGTCTCTCACCATGTTACGGGGAGACATCTTTTGAATGAGAGTGGTATCAGAACAGGCGACAGCAGAGAGAGAGAGAGAGAGAGAGAGAGAGAGAGAGAGAGAGAGGATACAAAGGGCCCGTTTTATCCCTCTGTAGCCAAGGCCGCTGAACCCGATCGGACGCAAGGCTACGTAAACCGATGATACCACCTCATTCAACCTGTGATATATTGGTAACCATGACATCTAGAGACTTCTGGTTTTTTGCATTGCAAAGAGGAAGAGTTGCTTGTGGGCAGAAAACCATTTGTACTCACTTGTTTATTGAATTTCTAAGTGTAATCAGTATGTGAATACAGGCTATTTTGTGTTTCTTGCTAAACTTTTACTTTTGGGACCCATGAGTTCACAAAACTTAATAAAAAATACACACTGCCGAGGAGCAAAGACACATACATGCACATAAGATGAATAATGATACACAACGCCGCCTGAATGTTCGGGTTAGCCGGGTAGCCGAGTGATCGCTGTGCCACCTACCGATGGCTAATTGTATCTTAAAAATATTGTATTTCAAGGTGTAAATTATATGAAATCTTTCGTCGTATATAAAAAAAATTGTATGTTAGGGCGAGCGTATGTCGAAGTACCGCTGTGTATATATATATATATATATATATATATATATATATATATATATATATATATATATATATATATATATATATATATATACTGTATGCGATTTTAATTTGTTCCGTGACGATCATTGTATATCAAAAAAATTGTATATCAAATCAATTTTTCCCATAGAAATGAATGTAATTACAGGCAACCCCCATTTATCGAAGGGGTTACGTTCCTAAAAAAACACTTCGTTAAGCGAAACTTCGTTAAGCGAACCGATTATAACAAGTATAACCCCTGATTTGAACTTCCATTGAGAGTAAGCAAAGTGAGAGTGCATCATAGTACAGTAAAAGGTTTAATGAAAGTAAAAATTATGAAGTTAAATATTTAGGTAGTTTAATTTAAGTCATTATAATGTACACTAATGTATGTATGTACGTAACTTTATAATGTTGATGATCTTAATTTTATGAAGGGAGGGAGAGTGAAACGGGAAATACACTAACCGGCAACCTGTGGAATGTAAACAAAGTGCGCATCATGGTACTTCATACAAAACTTATGTACCACATTTCCACAAGGCTTTCCATTTTATCCATTGTAGAGTCACGAGTTCTGGTGGTTCTTTTAGCTTGCAAGGAAGATGAGGTCTCACTAGCCTTCTTAATAGAGTATCTTGACTTGAAAATAGTAGACAGTAGATGGAGTCAAGCCATGGTGGGAAGTAATGTTATTAGTTTTCTGGCCTTTCTCTTGTCTGTGAATAATACCCAGCTTCACTTCGAGAGTAAGACACTTCCTGGTCTTCTTAGGAACGTTAGGCCACATTGCAGGGTGTTTTGGTGGTAAGTTGAACTAAGGAAGATGAGCTGCTGGTGACGCTGTTATGTTTTGACTGGGCAGTGAGTGGTGCGTGTGATCTTGATCTTGATCTTGATGCTACAGGTGACACAGAATTTCTTCTGAGTCAGGCCTTTGTATCGGCAGAGCCTGTGTTGTCCACGAGAGGCTTGATCTTGATCTTTATTCTATAGGTGTCTCAGGATTCCTCCTGAGGCAGGCCTTAGTACCAGCAGCTCCTGATGTATTCAAAAGCCTGTCAGCTTGCATGATACAGTGGGGCTTTCAAATTTGGAAAAAAATTACCTGGATAAAACTTCGTTAAAGCGTGTTTGGTGTTCGTTAAACGAGCAGATGGTAGTGAAATGAAACCTTCGTTATAGCGAAATTTCGTTGTGTGAACCTTCGTTAAACGGGGGTTGCCTGTACAATTAATTCATTCTTGTGATATGAATTTACACCCCACCCACCCAAAAAATAAAAAAAATATGCTTTAAATACCAACCAAATATAGATTTAATATAAGATAAATACAATGATTATTGTACTCATGATATAAATCAACTATATTGGTCAAAATAACAACTTAACCCGCAAAACTCGGGACACATCGATAGACGTTCATCACGCAAGGCACGGGGCACCTCGATAGACGTTTAGGCCTTTTACGGCTATATTTTGGCTATTCTCTTCCCGTTTTCTTTGCTTGTGAGCTGGCAACACTCATCAGGAGTAAACATATGCTCTACGTCACTGCGTCACCAACGATAAATGGTAGGAACGATCGACAGTGATTTCATTGTGTCTGATTCCGGCACCTCTCCCGCACGTGTTACTTCTATACCTTGGGTTTCTCTCCATGTTACGGGGAGACAACTTTTGAATGAGAGTGGTATTAGAACAGGCAACAGCAGGAGAGAGAGAGAGAGAGAGAGAGAGAGAGAGAGAGAGAGAGAGAGAGAGAGAGAGAGAGGATACAAGGGGCCCGTTTTCTTGCGCTCTAGCCAAGGCCGCTGAACCCGATCGGACGCAAAGCCATGTAAACTGATGATACTACCTCATTCAACCTATGATATATTGGTAACCATAACACCTAGAGACTTGTTTTTTTTCATTGCAAAGAGGAAGAGTTGCTTGTGGGCAGGAGTAAACATATGCTCTACGTCACTGTGTCACCAACGATGGAGGAAGGTAGCGAGTCATTTCACTGTGTCTGATTCCGCCACCTCTCCCACGAGCATTACTTCTATACCTCTCTATAGGTCTCTCACCATGTTACGGGGAGACAACTTTTGAATGAGAGTGGTATCAGAACAGGCGACAGCAGAGAGAGAGAGAGAGAGAGAGAGAGAGAGAGAGAGAGAGAGAGGATACAAGGGGCCTGTTTTCTCTCGCTCTAGCCAAGCTGAATCCGATTGGACACAAGGCCCAATTTTTTGCATTGCAAAGAGGAAGAGTGGCTTGTGGGCAGAAAACCATTTGTACTCACTCGTTTATTGAATTTCTAAGTGTAATCAGTATGTGAATACAGGCTATTTTGTGTGTTTCTTGCCAAACTTTTACTTTTGGGACCCATGATCATGGGTTCTTGAGTTCACAAAACTTAATAAAAAATACACACTGCCGAGGAGCACAGACACATACGTGCACAAAGGATGAACAACGATACATAATGCGGGCTGAATGTTCGGGTGGACGCTGGTAGCCGAGCAATCACTGCGCCACCTACTGATGGCTAATCGTATCTTAAAAATATCGTCGTATTTCAAGGCGTAAATTATATAAAATTTTTCGTTGTATATAAAAAAAACGTATGGTAGGGTGATCGTATGTCGAAGTACCACTGTATATATATATATATATATATATATATATATATATATATATATATATATATATATATAGGCAACCCCCGCTAACGAAGGGGTTAAGTTCCTAGAAACCCTTCGTTAAGCGAAACTTCGTTAAGCGAACCGATTATAACAAGTTTAACCCCTGACTTGAACATCCATTGAGAGTAAACAAAGCGAGAGTGCATCATAGTACAGTGAAAGGTTTAATGAAAGTAAAAATTATGAAGTTAAACATTTAGGCAGTTTAATTTAAGACTAAGTCATTATAATGTACACTAATGTATGTATGTAAGTAACTTTATAATTTTCATGATCTTAAATTTATGAAGGGAGGGAGAGTAGAGCAAGAAATACGCTAGCTGGCAAGCTGTGGAATGTAAACAAAGGGCACATCATTGTACCGTATACAAAACTTATGTACCACATTTCCACAAGGCTTTCCATTTTATCCATTACAGAGTCACGAGTTCAGGTGGTTCTTTTAGCTTACACCAGCCTTCCGAATAGAGTCTGCTGACTTGAAAATAGTAGAGACAGTAGATGGAGTCAAGATGATGGGAAGCAATGCTATTAGTTTTCTCGCCTCTCTCATGTCTGTGAATAATATCCAGCTTCACTTCCAGAGTAAGAGACTTCCTGGTCTTCTTAGCAATGCTAGGCGATATTGCAGGGCATTTTGGTAGTAAGTTGAGCTAGGAAAGTCGAGCTGCTGGCGACACTGCTATTGTTTTGAACAGGGGGAGTGAGTGGTGCGTGTTTTGTCCAGCAGAGGCACTGATGTATTCAAAAGCCTGTTGGCTTGCGTGATACGGCGGGGCTTTCAGACTTGGAAAAAATTACTTGGATAAAACTTCGTTAAAGCGAGTTTCGTGTTCGTTAAACGAGCAAATGGTAGTAAAATGAAACCTTCGTTGTAGCGAAATTTCGTTGTGTGAGCCTTCGTTAAGTGGGGGTTGCCTGTATATATATATATATATATATATATATATATATATATATATATATATATATATATATATACAGGCAACCCCCTTTAACGAAGGGGTTACGTTCCTAAAAAACTCTTCGTTAAGCGAAACTTCGTTAAGCGAACCGATTATAACAAGTTTAACTTGAACTTTCACTGAGAGTAAGCAAAATGAGAGTGCATCATAGTACGATGAAAGGTTTATTGAAAGTAAAAATTATGAAGTTTAACACTTAGGCAGTTAAATTTAATTTAAGTCATTATAATGTACATTAATGTATGTATGTACGTAGCTTTATAATGTTGATGATTTTAAATTTACGAAGGGAGGGAGAGTGAAACGGGAAAGACACTAACCGGCAACCTGTGGAATGTAAACAAAGGGCGCATCATTGTACCGCATACAAAACTTATGTACCACATTTCCACAAGGCTTTCCATTTTATCCATTGTAGAGTCACGAGTTCAGGTGGTTCTTTTAGCTTGCAAGGAAGATAGTCTCACCAGTCTTCTTAATAGTCTGCTGACTTGAAAATAGTAGACAGTAGATGGAGTCAAGATGGTGGCCAGGAATGCTATAGTTTTCTCACCTCTCTCGTGTCTGTGAATAATATCCAGCTTCACTTCGAGAGTAAGAGACTTCCTGGTCATTTTAGGAATGCTAGGCAACATTGCAAGGAGTTTTGGTGGTAAGTTGAGCGAGTGAAGACGAGCTGCTGCTGACGCTGTTATGGGAATGAGTGGTGCGTGTTGTCCACGAGAGGCTTGATCTTGATCTTGTCTTGATTCTACAGGTGTCCCAGGATTTCTCCTGAGGCAGGCCTTAGTATTTGCGGTTGCTAGTGTATTCAAAAGCTTGTCGGTTTGCGTTATACGGCGGGGCTTTCAAACTTGGAAAACATTACCTGGATATAACTTCGTTAAAACGAGTTTGGTATTCGTTAAATGAGCAGATAGTAGTAAAATGAAACCTTCGTTGTAGCGAAATTTCGTTGTGTGAACCTTCGTTAAACGGAGGTTGCCTGTATATATATATATATATATATATATATATATATATATATATATATATATATATATATATATATATATATACAGTGGTGCCTTGGAAAACAAACTTAATCCATTTAAAATTTTGTTCTTACTCCAAAATGGTAACCAAAGTATCAAAATACATGTATTCATATGGAAGAAATTATAATTCGTTCCAAACCACCTCCCAAGACCCCAAAGAATTGTATTTTTCACCTAATTTCTTACTTTTTCCATAATATTACTATATATACTACTACTACTACTATTATGCTATAAATATAGAAGATAGGAAAATAAAGCAGGAAAGTAAGCAAAATGTAATATAATGAAAATTCAACTTCTCGTGGTCAGAAACAAGCGTCACCACATCCTCCTCATGTGACTCCATCAAGCCAGCACCACACACTCTTATATAAGCCAATAAGTTTTTTTTTGATATACTGCATTCATTATGGAAAATAAATCAAGGAAGTAAGCAAATTGTAATATGAAAATTCAACTTCTTCGCGGTCAGAAACAAGCGTCAACACATCCTCCTCAGACGACTCCATCAAGCCAGCAATACGCACTCTTATCTAAACCAATAATGAGATAAAAATAATGATTGCAATATTGTCATTCATCATACTATGTTTCTGAACTGCTTACTTATCCATGGAAATACATGTATATCTTATATCTCACTAAGAAATGCATAAAAAATGATAAAATACAGCATACTGACATAAGTGCTCACACCATCATCACGCTTGGCGCCCTCACACTTCCACAAACATATCCTTGTAAAAGCTGATAGTACATGATTGGCTAAGTGTCCACCATCTTGAAAACAATGGGCCAACGACAGGCCTTGATATATGACAGATAGCCTCAAGCATAAACAAACTGTGTGGCATAAAGGAGCGTGCACGGTCCAGATATAAGATATATCTGGACAGTGGGAGCGTGGCTTCTGAAAAGCGCCATGATCATGCCCTGATGGGCTCTAACGTAAGAGCCACGATCGTGCCTGACGGGCTACAAGTGTTGAGGCTTTTAATTCATGAGCTGGATGCTCTCTCTTCCCCTCAGTTCTTCTAGAATCTTCCATATGTCTGTCTGTATGTCTTTTGACCATGTGTGCTGCTACGCTAGGCAATGATCTTAATAACTAAAAAAAAATTAATATTATCCTTGGCACTACAAAACAAGAACCAAACAACTACAAACAACATTCCTGAGGCACTGAGTCAGTGTGGTGCCCCAGCATGCAGTCAGCTGATCGCGCAGTGCTGCGCGCAATCTGTTGACCGCATTTGTTATTGTTCATACTCCAAAGCAAAGTTTGTCCTCCAATGTAAAAAAGAACAATGTTTTTTTGTTCATAATCCAAATGGTTCATACTCAAAAGCATTCGTACTCCAAGGTACCACTGTATATATATATATATATATATATATATATATATATATATATATATATATATATATATATATATATATATATATATATAGTCATATAAACACTACAGTTACGTTCCTGAGCTCATCGTGCACGGCGGGATTCGTGTTGGGCGAATAATAGGCCCTATGGAAAAATAGGGGTTATGTTCCCAGATCCTCCCAAAAAACACTTTTTTTTTTTACCAAAAAGACTGAAAAGAAAACAATAAATGAAGTACCAAACACACATTTTATTTAACTACAGTACTAGTACAGTAATACTCTGCTTAATGAACAGGATAGGGGGTGTCAAAGCGGTTCGTAGAGCAGAAATTTGTTAAGTGGACGTAATTTTTCCATAGGAAATAATGGAAATAGGGGCATGCGTTTTGGGCTGATCCCCAACATACCACATGGGTAAAAAAGCAAAAAATATATATATATTTCTATTAGCTTTTTACAAGCCTTGCCCCCCAAGAAAGGATTGTTTTGTAATGCATAAAGTGAAATCTTACATGGAATACCAAAAAATAAAGCAGAGATGATGAGATTGGCCACAGAGGCTGGAGACTCCGGCGACTTGGCTGCTTCTTCTTCTTCTTGTGGTCTTTTTAGCTTGCCGTGTTTTCTTTCACCACGATATCACATTTGTTTCCATTTCTCTATTGCCTGTTATAATGGATATCATATCTTAGTATTCATATACGCTCATGCTATGGGGATAACCTGGACTCCGTGGCAGTGAGTGATAGTGAATTACTAATGAAATACCGCAGTATTTCATTAGTAATTCACTATCACTCACTGCCACAGTCAGGTTATCATGATGCGTATATGAATACTAAGATATGATATCCATTATAGCAGGCAATAGAGGAGTGGAAACAAATGTAATATCGTGGTGAAAGACAAAAACGCCAAGCTAAAAAGGTTACAAGAAGAAGAAGCGGCCAAGTTGCTGGAGTCTCCACCGTCTGTGACCGATCTCATCATCTCTGCTTTATTTTTTAGTATTCCATGTAAGATTTCACGATGCATTACAAAACAATCCTTTCTTGAAACAAAGCTTAAAAGCTAATAGAAATGTTGTTTTATGAACATATATACATTTATAAGACAGTAACACAGGACCAGCGAGAGATTCAAATGGGGACCAAATTGTGCAATCGCCAGTCAAAGTCGTGCTCGGCGAAATATGGTATATTTTGCTGATTCGTGTATATGTGAGATTCGTGTTCGTGTTGTGTTGTAGTTATAACTGTATATATATATATATATATATATATATATATATATATATATATATATATATATATATATATATATATATATATATATATATATATATATATATATATATATATATATATATATATATATATATATATATATATATATATATATATATATATATATATATATATATATATATATATATATATATATATATATATATATATATATATATATATATATATATATATATATATATATATATATATATATATATATATATATATATATATATATATATATATATATATATATATATATATATATATATATATATATATATATATATATATATATATATATATATATATATATACAGGCAACCCCGTTTAACGAAGGGTTACGTTCTAAAAACACTTCGTTAAGTGAAACTTCGTTAAGCGAACCGATTATAACAAGTTTAACCCCTGATTTGAACTTCCATTGAAAGTAAGCAAAGCGAGAGTGCATCATAGTACAGTAAAAGGTTTAATGAAAGTAAAATTATGAAGTTAAACATTTAGGTAGTTTAATTTAAGTCATTATAATGTACACTAATGTATGTATGTATGTAACTTTATAATGTTGATGATCTTAACTTTATGAAGGGAGGAAGAGTGAAACGGAAAGACACTAACCGGCAACCTGTGGAATGTAAACAAAGTGCGCATCATTGTACTGCATACAAAACTTATGTACCACATTTCCACAAGGCTTTCCATTTTATCCATTGTAGAGTCAAGAGTTCAGGTGGTTCTTTTAGCTTGCAAGGAAGATACGGTCTCACCAGCCTCCTTAATAGAGTCTGCTGACTTGAAAATAGAGACAGTATAATATGGAGTCAAGATAGTGGCCAGCACTGCTATAGTTTTCTGGCCTCTCTCATGTCTGTGAATAATATCTAGCTTCATTTGGAGAGTAAGAGACTTCCTGGTCTTCTTACGAACACTAGGGCAATTACAGGGCGTTTTGGTGGTAAGTTGAGCTAGGAGAGACAAGCTGCTGCTGAAACTGTTATATTTTGACTGAGGAGTGAGTGTTGCGTGTGTTGTCCACGAGAGGCTTGATCTTAATCTTGATCTTTATTCTATAGGTGTCCCAGGATTTTTCCTGAGGCAGGCATTAGTACCAGCAGCTCCTGGTGTATTCAAAAGCCTGTCAGCTTGCGTGATATGGTGGGGCTTTCAAATTTGGAATAAAATTACCTGGATAAAACTTCGTTAAAGCGAGTTTGGTGTTCGTTAAACGAGCAGATGATAGTAAAATGAAACCTTCATTGTAGTGAAATTTCGTTGTGTGAACCTTCGTTAAACGGAGGTTGCCTGTATATATATATATATATATATATATATATATATATATATATATATATATATATATATATATATATAAAGTGGTACCTCGACATATGAATTTAATTTGTTCCGTGACGATCGTTGTATATAAAAAAAATTGTATATGAAATAAATTTTTCCCATAGAAATTAATGGAAATAGAATCAATTCGTTCTTATGATACGAATTTACCCCCCAAAATATTAACATGCTTTAAATACCAACCAAATATAGAATTGATATAAGATAAATAGAATGTTTATTGTATGCATGATATAAATGTACTACTATATTGCCCAAAATAACAACTTAACCTGCAAAACTTGGGACACGTTGATAGACGTTCATCAAGTAAAACTTGGGGCACGTTGATAGACATTTAGGCTTTTTACGGCTATATTTTGGCTATTTTCTTCCTGTTTTCTTTGCTTGTGAGCTGGCAACACTCATCAGGAGTAAACATATGCTATACATCACTGTGTCTCCAACTCCCACGATGGATGGTGGGAGCGACAGTGATTTCATGGTGTCTGATTCCGCCACCTCTCCCGTGCCTTACTTCTACACCTCTCGCCATGTTGTGGGGAGACAACTTTTGAATGAGAGTGGTATCAGAACAGGAGAGAGAGAGAGGGAGGATACAAGGGGCCCATTTTCTATTGCTCTAGCCAAGGCTGCTGAACCCAATCGGACGCAAGGCCATGTACACCGATGATACCACCTTATTCAACCTGTGATATTTGGTAACCATAACATCTAGAGACTTCTGGTTCTTTACATTGCAAAGAGAAAGAGTTGCTTGTGGGCAGAACACCATTTGTACTCATTTGTTTATTGAATTTCCAAGTATGTGAATACAGGCTATGTTGTGTGTTTCTTGCCAAACTTTTTTTTTTTGGGGGTGATCTTCAGTTCACAAAACTCAAAAAATACAGACTGCCAAGGAGCACAGACACATACATGCACACAGGATGAACAACGATACACAACGCATGCTGAATGTTCGGATGGAAGCAGGTAGCCGAGCGATTACTGCGCCACCTACTGATGGCTATTCGTAACTTGAAAATATTTTCGTATTTTGAGGCATAAATTATATGAAAATTTTCATCGTTTATTAAAACAATCGTATGTTGGGGCGTTTGTATCTCGAGGTATTACTGTACAGTGCTTACTCCAGTTTTGCGAGTTCAAATTTTGCGATACGCCAATTTTGTGACCATGGACCAAAACTTGCCATTTTTTAAATTTGCCTATCTTGCTCCTTTCTCCCGGTGTTGGGAGTGGTGGCGGGAGAGAGAGCGTTCCCGCAAATTATATATCACTGTATTATATAGGCAATATTTCATTATTTTATTCATATTTATCATATTAAAGTATATTATTATCGTATTTATATTATATTTATCATAGTTTGGTGGTTCTTGGCTAGATTTCATAAAAATCTGGCGGTAATTCAACGAAGCTAATCTGGCAACACTGCCCTGCTCCTTCCCGCCTTCCATTTGTTTACGTACACCTCCACAGAGTTCTCTCTGCAAATTTGGAGGAATCCTTGTGCTCGACTTTGTGTGACATGGCGCCACCAACCAAGAAAAACATTAGGCTAACCTTGGAGCAGAAGATGAAGATAATTAAGATGAAAAGAAATGGAAAAAGGAACTGTGATATTTCCAGATAGTTTGGTGTGGGAGAATCAACTGTGAGAATGGTGTTTAAAAACAGTGAGAAAACTGAAAAAGCTGTAAAAACCTATGGTGGACAGATTTTTTATTCTCGTAGCCATTGTACAAACACTGTGATCATTCATATGGAAAGATACCTGGCTCAATATATATGTGATATAAATATGGGCAAAATATTAGGAAATTATTGAAAAATTAGGCGACCATGGATGAGGGGACAACCATATTCAATTTTTCCCATAGGAATAATACTTCCAATTTTGCGATTTTTAAATTTGCGACTCACAATGCTGCCCCATTTCTCGCAAAATTGAAGTAAGCACTGTATATATATATATATATATATATATATATATATATATATATATATATATATATATATATATATATATATATACAGTCAACCCTCGGCTATCGCGACTTCAGCTATCGCGTTTTATTGCTATCACGCACCCATGAAAAGCTGCTAAAATTTCATTATCGCTACCTCAGATGCCTGCTATCGCGCGCCCAGCCATGACATCATGGGATATCTGAGCGCTCATTGGCCAAAACCACCTTCCCGCCAAGATGAAACACAGTCTCTGAGTTGTTCAATTCGCTATCTATTTCGACCCCAATTTCAACCCCAATTGGGTATATATATATATATATATATATATATATATATATATATATATATATATATATATATATATATATATATATATATATATATATATATATATATATAACTATATATTAACGAAGATTCAAACAATGAAATTTCGCCACAACGAAGGTTTCATTTTACTACCATCTGCTCGTTTAACGAACACCAAACTCGCTTTAACGAAGTTTTATCCAGGTAATTTTTTCCAAGTTTGAAAGCCCGCTGTATCACGCAAGCCGACAAGCTTTTGAATACACCAGGAGCCGCAAATACTAAGGCCTTCCTCAGGAGAAGTCCTGGGACACCTGTAGAATCAAGATCAAGATCAAGATCAAGCCTCTCGTGGACAACAAACGCACCACTCACTCCCATGACAGCGTCAGCAGCAGCTCGTCTTCACTCGCTCAACTTACCACCAAGATGCTCTGCAATGTGGCCTAGCTTTCCTAAGAAGACCAGGAAATCTCTTACTCTCGAAGTGAAGCTGGATATTATTCACAGACACGAGAGAGGCGAGAAAACTAAAGCATTGCTGGCCACCATTCTTAACTCCATCTACTGTCTCTACTATTTTCAAGTCAGCAGACTATTAAGAAGGCTGGTGAGACTGTATCTTCCTTGCAAGCTAAAAGAACCACCTGAACTCATGACTCTACAATACATAAAATGGAAAGCCTTTTGGAAATGTGGTACATAAGTTTTGTATGCGGTACAATGATGCGCCCTTTGTTTACATTCCACAGGTTGCCGGTTAGTGTCTTTCCTGTTTCACTCTCCCTCCCTTCATAAATTGGAGCCTGTTATCTCTTCCGTTCCCCCTTTTTTTTTTTTTAACATTACATATTACTTACATGCATTACTAATTAGATGAATAAATGGAATATTAAAGGGTCTATTGTAAGCACAAATATATTCATAATAATCATGGCAAACACTTAAAGCCTACTACCAGCGGCGAACCATGCAGTAACTGATAAAGAACACAGATGGGCCTGGCAAGTCCACTATCAGAGAATGGTGGAAGTCGTATAACATCAAGCACGCCTTAGATAACATCAAGTCATCTTGGGACGAAGTGAAGACGTCTACCATGAACTTGGCATGGAATAAAGTATGGCCAGAATACGCGCATGACTTCCCAGGCTTTGCTGAAGATGACATCGGTGCGATCAGAAATGACATAGTAAATTTGTGCCATAGGGCTGGTTTTGATGAAGTTGATGATGTTCAAGATTTTTTGGAAATTCGTTTTGAACCTCTCTCAAATGATGAACTTACAGAGCTAGACAAGGTATCACAGGAGGCAGAAAAAGAGGGAGACTTGTGCGTGGCCTGGACATCAAAACTCTTAGAGAGTGTCTCAGTGGTATCAAAAAAGCTCTGGAAACCCAGAAGGCATGTGACATAAATCCTGCCAGGAGTAGCAAAGTGGCTCATGATGTAGAGAAAAGTGTCAGGATTTATCAAGAAATCTATGATGAAAAAACAAGAAAAACCAAACAGTCCTCCATCTAATCGTTCTTCAAGCCAGTCAGATATGCCGTCCGTGTCACACCTGCCGACCCTGCTACAGCTGGCCCTTCCATATCTGCTGCCGATGGTTCTACAGCTGGCCCTTCCTCAATATCCTCTTTCTTCAAACCACTGAAATGTGCCGACCCTGCTACAGCTGGCCCTTCCACATCTGCTTCCGACAGTGCAGACGACGACGTCTTTTCCTTGTCTGCCCACTCAGCGGAAGATGAGTAAGGGCTGAAATCCCTACTGTCCCTTATTCTTGGGAGGGACATCATCTGATAGAATACATGGCGATTGAAAAGTAAATAAAAAATTTTTGTTTAGTTTGTGCAGTACTTTACATTTTTTTTTTTTAATGATTATTTTCATGTATTTTCATTTCTGTAGGGGTGACTTTTGACATGCTGGAATGCATCCCTATTATTACATGTTATAATGGGTTTGGTATAGGGTAATTTCGATTTGCGGTAAGGTTTTCAGGAATGAATATGCACCGTATAACGAGGACTTACTGTATATGTATGTATATACGTACACACACATATGTATGTGTAGTACAGTGGAACCTTGGTGTATGAACTTACCGTATTTTATGGCTTGCAAAACACTGTATCTTGGAAGACGCACCCTAATATTTGAAAGAAATTTCTAGGAAAAAAAAAGTCATTCTCATACAAGAACACATTCACCATATACCCGACAACTGAACACAAAAACATAAGAAGCAAGGAGTCTGCAAGATGCTATTGTTTCAGCACTTATTACAGGTTTGCTGGAGCACTCACCACAAATTTAAAACTATGTCAATAAAAACACCATAGGTAAAAACGTACACACAGTGAAGCAGTCCATCTCTTCTTGTTTTAGTGACGGGCAACGGCATGGATTGGACATATTTTTTACAATACAGAATCACTTGTCCGATCGCCAAAACCGAACGCGTCAGTGCTGCAGTTCATATTTATTTTATTTTGCAATAGTGCTTCATAGGCTTTACCAATGTGAATATAATTCACAAGTGGAGTTTTGACTCTTGCTTGAACAAGTAAGCCATTTGGATGTTCTATTAATAAAGTTATGAAAGCACCTGGCATATGTGTGCGTCCGTGTGTATGTATGTGTGTGTTGCTATGAGACGAGGGAGTGGCCCGTTTTCTCCTTATGCCGAGTAGGCTCCAGGAAGGATTATGGTATTGGAAATACTTGTAACAGCTCAGTACTGAGTTTACATCATATAAAGGGCTGAATTAAATAGTACTTAAGCTAACATCATATTGTAATGACTCAACATACAAATCCAGGTCGCTATCGGTCAAGTGTCCAAGCTCACTTGAGGCTAGGTGTTGCTTTACAATAATAACATTCATCTTGGAAGATGCACTAGTATTTTTCAGGGTATTTTTTAGGGGAAAAAGTGCATTTTGTAAGCCATAAAATATGGTAATTCATTCCTGAAGGCCATTTACGATCTGAAATGTTCAAGAACCAAAATTATTTTCCCCTTAGGAATCATGTAAAATAGATTAATTTGTTCCTAGATCCCAGGGTTGTGTTTGAGAGAGCATCTTGGCTTGCACCCTGTTGTCCCTGCAGTATGAGTCTATCAAACACTTTTGTGCCTCAGCTGGAATTAACAAAGGATCATCATTGCTACAGTAATGGCATCTAAATAACAGCAAGACAGCATACAGTGATCTTTCTGGCAATGTTTTATCATGCATCATTAGCTGTCCTGGTAGGGAAGTGCCTCTGTGTTGTGATCATTTGTGACAACAAGTAAGGAGGCCCAAACAAACACATCATGGAATCTCATGACTCGTGGTATTTGCCATACCAGCAAAGCAACTTGGAAATAATTTTTGCTTTGTTGGTATGGCTTTCTATATTTCTGTTGTAATACACTTAGGCTTCTTAATATCACTATCACTAACACATTTTACTATATTGGGAAGCATAATGAGGGTCAGTTTAATGCAAAAAGGAAAAAATAGAACAGCACAAGAAACACTATTTACTGTGTGGTACCATAAGAACAACCGACTTTCTATGCGATGCCATCTTGTGCCAAAGCTAGCAGCTCTGTTCGTGGACCAAATTTTTTTTTCATGGACCAAGACAAAATTTGTTAAAAAATTAAGTTCCTCAACTGATTTGTTTGTGCACTGGAGTGTTTGTGAACCGAGGTTCCACTGTATATTCTCTTGTATTATGGATAGTGATTATTTTTAGAATCCAAGAACACAAGGTTTATCAAATTTTGGTTTTAATATTTTAAGGTAGAAAAGAAAATGTTTAGTCATGACTCATTTTATTTATAAGTAAACTTGAACATGTGAACAGAAAATACTTTCATGTGAAAGACAAATAAGAAACTAGAAGGCATGATGATAGATTGTAGAAGAGAAGAGAATTGAATAATGTGAAAGAATTTTGTTTTCAAAGCAAATGTACTGGTATTTGAATTAATATGGAAATTGTAGCAGTGCTTTTAAGAAAAACTAGTAAGTTTAAATCTTGAATGAGATGTCTTGCATCATTGTGATACAGTTTTATTCCAAAAGTTTTAAGAGGTGGATGTTGATTTGCTGTGTTTGACTTGTGTTCCTTTTGACAGGATGGACTGGAAAAAGATGTGAGGAGGATGAGGATGAATGTAGCCAAACACCGTGCCAAAATGCTGCCATATGTGTCAACACACCTGGTGCCTTTGCCTGTGCTTGTGAGTTTGGTGAGTGATGTGCTTATGTTGCAGTATTTTGTGGTCATGAAAATGCTTTAGAGATTGAATTAAGATACTGACATAGAGTCATCAATGAGGCTTTTCCTACAGGCTTCACTGGCCCCCTGTGTGAGGAGAATCTGGTGTTATGTAAGCCAAATCCATGCAAGAATGATGCCCTTTGTGTAATGGAAGAGCACAATGCTACCTGCTACTGTGTGCCTGATTATCATGGACCACAGTGTCAAAAACAGTACAATGACTGCTTACCTTATGCACCCAGGTCAGAATATTAAATATTTACACTGATATTTCTTATATACAATTTGAATGTGTATATGTAAACCTACAATACGTTTTAACTATTTATAGCCTGCAGACTTTATTAATTTTTATTATAGCAAGACTAGGTGAAGTGTTGTCAGGAAGAAAGAAAATGAAATAAGATGTGTAAGGTTGAAAGAAAACTGAAATGATGTAAAGATGGCTAATACAAATCAGAATCAAATGCAACACAATAATTAGTTAGATATTATGAAATAGATAAGAAAAGTATTAAAGCATTAAGATGGCATGAAGGGTGAGAGGACAATTTTAGGGAGGGTAAGTGGATAAGAGCAGGAAAGAGTTACCACTCCCACCTATACAAGGAATGCTGGTTGTAGTGATGAAGGAATACTGGTGAAATAGCATTTTTTGGGGTAAAGGTGATTTCTACATGCTCAAATCATTATCACACTCCCTAATCTGCTCAATTTACCAGTTCTTTTACCCATTTAACTCTTTGCATTTCTTCATTTCTTATTTGATCTTTGTGTTATTTTACATATGATACTCAATTATCTCATCTTCATTACTTACAGTCTCTACTGTTACCTCTAATGTAGTGGTTCTCAAACTTTTTTGGACTATTGGCACCCCATTGATGCCCACTCACACCACTCGAGCTCCCTTACCCACACAAACATAAGCATCGGAACATGTGTAACTACATGATGGGTAAGATGCAAATTAAAAGCAGCTATTGTAAATACTAATGTGTATTTCACAAAAAATACATGGTTTGGATGAGTTCATTAAGTTAGCAAAAATATCATAAACATAAATAATGGTAACCTAATGATAATAAAGCAAAAAACAATCAGTATAATTTTGATAGTAAAGCAATTAATTCTGCATTTTCCCCTTTACTTCTTATGAGTAACTTAAGATCAACACATCTTCATTAGCTGGAAATTACAGTAGGACTGAGTGATCATTCTCATCACTAAATAATATCTCTCAAGTCTCCAGTCTGTACCTGATTGCTTCACATCCAATACAGAGGCAGGACATTGAATAATCATGAGTATAATGGTTTAGTAATCACATTGATATAATTCTAAGATTGTTTGGCTGCTGATGTACAAACATTGATGATAATGGTACATCTTTTGATTCATTAATGGCAAAATTTAAAAGTCACAATACAGAGGATCCTCATGATTCGACCATTCACAGTTTGAAATATCACCAATTTGAACTCAGTTAATTAATACCCAATCCTCAAGGTTGACCAACTGACTCACCAATTCGACATTCATATCTCAAGCGCCACCCACCTGGTCATATCCGGCGCCACCACAAATTTGCCGCCTGCCCGCCAGGCTACCCGATACCCTGTGTGTTGCTTAACCCTTAAACTGCTAATTCCTAATTGCTGAATGCTTTGGTATGCCTAAAATATAAACATTCCCATGTCAGAGAAAATATATTTCAAATTGTATGCCATGAATGGCAAACATCCAAAATGCAGTAATACCAAAGTTTTGAATCTGTAAATAAATAAATAGAGCAAGAAATAGGCCTACAAAACTTTGCGGGCTTTGGAAAGCACGGGGAACTAGTGACACGTCGGGTGCACTGTATGGTCCGGGTTGGGAGCTGAGCGGTACCAAGCTGGGCCGTTTCACTCTCTCTCTCTCTCTCTCTCTCTCTCTCTCTCTCTCTCTCTCTCTCTCTCTCTCTCTCTCTCTCTCTCTCTCTCTCTCTCTCTCTCTCTCTCTCTCTCTCTCTCTCTCTCTCTCTCTCTCTCTCTGTGTGTCTGTGTGCATGTTTCTCTCTCTCTCTTCTGTACAGATGTTTTAGACATATATATGTATGATAGAACTTTATCTGTGTGTGTGTGTGTGTGTGTTGGTCCGTCACGAATCCTCTGTACAGATGTTTTGTATGTATTGGGTATGTTTGACTGAGCTGAGCTTTGTGTGTGTGTGTGTGTGTGTGTGTGTGTGTGTGTGTGTGTGTGTGTGTGTGTGTGTATTTACCTAATTGTATTTACCTAATTGTAACATACGGGAAAAGAGCTATGCTCGTGTTGTCCCGTCTCCATATCTATTAATGTCCAGCTTTTTCTTAAAATCATGAATATTCCTTGCGTTGACCACTTCCACGTCTAAACTATTCCATGCTTCCACCCTTCTATGAGGGAAGCTATATTTTTTCACATCTCTCCTATAAGTGGCCATTTTAGTTTTTCCCATGCCCTCTCGACATTCTTTCATTCCACATACACAGATCTTCCCTATCCATTTTTCCATGCCAATCATCACTCTGTATATTGCTATCAGGTCTCCCCTTTCTCTTCTGTTTTCCAGGGTCGGAAGTTGCATTCTTTTCAGTCTGTCTTCATAAGTCAAATCTCTTAAGTCAGGCACCATTTTTGTTGCAGCCCTCTGTACTTTCTCTAGTTTCCTTATGTGTTTCTTTAAGTTCGAGCCCACTGTATTGTTGCATATTCAAGCCTCGGTCTTATCATTGCAGTAATTATTTTCTTCATCATTTCTTCATCTAAATATACGAACGCCACTCTTATGTTCCTCAATAAGTTCAATACTTCTCCAATTATTTTGTTTATATGTCTCTCTGGCGATAGGTCATTGGTAATTGTCACCCCAAGGTCTTTTTCTTCATGACTGGTTTTATGTCTTCATTTCCTATCTTGTACATACTCCTGATTCTTCTTTCACTCTTGCCAAACTCTATTTTCTTGCATTTTGTCGTGTTGAACTCCATTTGCCATGTACAGCTCCATTTCCATATTCTGTCCAAGTCTTCCTGGAGTAGTTCGCAATCTTTGTCACATCTCACTTTTCTTAACAATTTTGCATCGTCTGCAAATAGGCTCACATAACTGGACACCCCATCCACCATGTCATTTATGTAGACCGCGAACATTACTGGTGCCAACACTGATCCCTGTGGAACTCCACTCTCCACCAAGCCCCATTCTGATGGTCTGTCCTTAATTATTGTTCTCATTTCTCTTCCTACCAAAAGTCTTCCATCCATTTTAGTAAACTGCCATGCACTCCTCCTACCATTTCAAGTTTCCAGATCAGTCTCCGGTGTGGTACCTTATCAAAGGCCTTTTTTAAATCCAGATATATTCCATCAGCCCAACCATCTCTTTCCTGTATTACATCTATCACCCTCGAATAGTAACATATCAGGTTTGTCGTGCATGAACGCCCTTTTCTAAAACCAAATTGACACTCACAAAGTATGTCATTTTCTCCAAGAAGTCTGTCCATCTATTCTTCACCACCCTCTCACACATCTTAGCTACCACACTTGTAAGTGACACTGGTCTATAGTTCAATGGGTCTCTCTTGTTACCTGATTTATAGATTGGGACAATGTTAGCTCTTTTCCAGTCTTGGGGCACTACACCTTCCCTTAATGAGGCATCAATTACTTCACAAACTTTTTCTGCCAGTTGCTCCTGCATTCTCTTAAAATCCATCCTGATACCCCATCAGGTCCCACAGCTTTTCTCACTTCTAAACTCCCCATCATATTCTTGATCTCCTCCACAGTTACTTGAAACTCCTTCATAATCCCTTTCTGTTCCATTACCAGTGGTTTGTCAAAAGCAGTCTCCTTTGTGAATACCTTCCGAAAGCATCCATTCATAGCCTCTGCCATTTCCTGGGATCTTCACTGCATACTCCATTTACTTCTAAACTTTCAATACTTTCTCTATTTTTGATGTTGTTGTTCACATGTCTGTAAAAAGCCTTGGTTGGTCTTTACATTTATCAATTATATCCTTTTCTTGTTTCTTTCTTTCTTCTCTTCTAATCAACACATATTCATTTCTTGCTCTTTTGTAACTTTCCCACTGCTTAATCCGTCTTTTCCTTCTCCACCTCTTCCATGCATCCTCTTTTCTTGTTCTAGCCTTTTCACATCTATCGTTAAACCAGTCCTGCTTTCCAACTTCTCTATGTTGTCTTATTGGTACAAATTTTTCTCACCTTCTTTGTATATTTTTATAAATTCCTTCCACTTTTCATTTGCTCCTTAGCACTCTTGAATTTCATCCAATTTGTCTCTTGAAAGAATTTCTTTAGGTTTCCAAAATCTGTCTTGGCATAATTCCATCTTCCCACTTTATATTCTTCATTTCTTCTAGATTTCTCTTCATCTATCACCTTGAACTCCAAAACTGCATGATCACTCTTTGCTAAAGGGCACTCCACCCTCATCTCCTCAATGACCATTGGCTCTGTACTAAAGACCAAGTCCAGTCTTGACGATGCTCCTCTCCTCCAAACCTAGTATCTTCTTTGACCCACTGAGTTAACACATTTTCCATTGCCAGTGTCAATAGTGTATTTCCCCATGTTGTCTCTGATCCTTCCATTGACCAGTCCTCCCAACACACCTCTTTACAATTAAAATCTCCCATCATTATAGTTCGTTCACAGCCACCCAACATTTCTTCCAGACATGTTCCTGTATCACTTATCATTTCTTCATATTCCTGTACTGACCATGCATTTGTCTTAGGTGGTACGTACACCACTATGTAGTGCCTCTTTTTCCTTCATTAGTTTCTGCTCTGATCTTTAGCACTTCTGCCTTTCCCATACCTTCTTTCACTTGATCCACCTTTATATCTTTTTAACCAGCAACATCACTCCTCCTCCCATCTTACCTACTCTATTTCTTTTCCAAACATTATATTTCCTTCTCCAACCATCATCAGGTCTTCTCCCTCTCTCAGTTTTGTTTCAGTAAGACCCACAATATCTGGGTTCTTGTCCCTCAAGTAATCGTTGAGTTCTAAAATCCCGATATCACTCCATTTATGTTGGAATACATTACATTCCGCTCATATGTAAGTTTCTTTAGTCCTTTCTTGCTGTACTTTTCTGGGTTATGAACCACTTCCTCAGTCTCATATCCAAGATTCTCCAGAAAAACTCTTTCTTCTCCTCTTCTGTCCTCTCTTCATTTTTTTCAAAGCCTCCTTTCTCAACTCATTTAACATTTCTCTTTCCTTTTCACCGAGATCTCTTCTCAACCAAATCTTCCTTGTTGTTTCCTGCTGGGCTAGCCTCCATGACTTCTCCACCAATTCATCTACATCCTTTTGTGACTTAAGTTTGATTCTTATTGGCCTCATACCTTCTCTTGTGAACTTTCCAATTCTATGGAAGTCCTCTATTTCTTGTACTAGGTCTTTTCCTCCTCCTGCACCACATTAATGATATTATTTATCACCTTTTTATGTTTTCTCTCTCTCCATTTTACTCGGTGTCTTATCCTCCTCCACACCAAATATCACCACACATCTCTTTTGTCTACAGTTTCCCTCACCAATGTCTCATTTGACTTAATAACCTTCACCACTTTCTCAGCAATCTTCTCTTCTATGATCTGTTGATCTATAATTTCAGCAAGGCCCAAAGTTTTCTCCCCAGACTCTTTGATTTCCTTTTCCAGACTTGCAACTTTGTAATTTACCTCCTTTCTTTCCACTTCCTGACTTTTTTCCATTCAGCCTGCTTCTCCATCACTTTTCCTAGAGATTCTCCACATTTTCGCAATTCACTTTAATTAGCTTAACTTCCTCTTTCAGTACTTCATTTTCCTTCTTCATATCGGCACACTCTTTCATTACATTGTCATAACTCGTTTCCAGGCCCCATACTTTTCAAACAGTTTTCAATTTTACCTTCCAACTCCAGAATTTTCTTCACATAAACGCTCTTCTCCATTATTCCTTGAAATCCTGTGAAGTCTGATTCATCTTTCGAGTTCACGGCCGCCATGTTGCGCAGATGTAAACAAACCAGCTGATGGCTCAAACGCAGGCTACAGTTTATATTCACCTTCCTGGACATTATTTTGCTAATCAACAGTTAACATGACTATATGGAGACGGGACAAACATTACCAGCTCCTTTCCCACCTTGGTTACTCTTAGGCAATGGTAACTGTAGAATTAGAGATGATTGCTCTGAGCTCAGCGACCACATCCGCCATCGACGGTCCCGTGTGTGTGTGTGTGTGTGTGTGTGTCCTCTGTGTGTTTTACTGTATTTATGTTTGATTACTTTGTGTGTGTGTGTGTGTGTGTGTGTGTGTGTGTGTTTCCTCACAATCCTCTCTGTACATGTTTTTACTATTATTTATGTTTGATTACTTTCTGTTGTTTTTTTTTGTTTTTTACTCACAATCCTCTGTACATGTTTTTACATTTATGTTTATTACTTTTTTTTTTTTTTTTTTTTTCCATGAATCCTCTGTACAGATGTTTTCATATTTATATTTTGATTGACTTTGTGTTTTTTTTTTTTTTTTTTTATTTTTTTTTCCTCACAATCCTCTGTACATGTTTTGTACATTTTATGTTTGATTGACTTTCTTTTTTTTTTTTTTTTTTTTTTTTTTTTCCTCACAATCCACTGTATGTTTTTCATTTATGTTTGATTGACTTTCTTTTTTTTTTTTTTTTTTTTTCTCACAATCCTCTGTCCATGTTTTTCTATTTATGTTTGATTACTTTTTTTTTTTTTTTTTTTTTTTTTTTCCTCTCATAATCTTCTGTACAGATGTTTTGTACTATTTATGTTTGATTACTTTTTTTTTTTTTTTTATTTTTTTTCCTCACAATCCTCTGTCATGTTTTTCATTTTATATTTTGATTACTTTGATTACTTTGTGTGTTTTTTTTTTTTTTTTTTTTTTTTTTTTTCCTCCACAATCCTGTCATATTTTTATCATTTATTTTGATTGAGCTTTGTGTATTTACCTTTTACTTATTTGTGTATTCACCTGACTCTCTGTGACCTGTCTCCTTATGATTGTCATATATATCAAAAAACAACCATCATCCAAGGTTTCATTTGAGAGATTCACTTTCATCTTCCATCATTGAAATAAAGTAAGAATTTATTTGAGATGTTTTTGTCTAGATCCAGAAGTCACAATTTATTTGAAAGATTTTCATTTCCTATTTATAAAGATGTTTCATTGAAGAACAGACTTCATATTCCCATATAAAGTGCATGAGATTCATATCATCAACCTCTCTATCAAATATCACAGAACACTATTCCATTTTTTCTTGAAATATGTATGTATGTCTTCATGCCAGATACTCAACTCTGTTATCTTCAGCACATTCTCTGACACAAGCTAATCATTCATCATCATAATACCTCCTCATCCCGCCAACTCAGAGGCAACCCAACTCACTTCTTCCTTTATCCTCATTTCATACATAGATACAGAAATGAGATTTCTCACCCACTGATGTCAGCATCAGATTGTAAGAGATCAAGAATGTTCTTCTCCATTCATCATATTTTGCACCATTCTCTATCATATAGAATTGTCTTTCACCCATCAGTGAAGGAAGGAAAGCCACTTTTTCATTGAAATCTCCATTTCTCACATAGACAGAATGTCTCCACTTTTTTAATATCAAGAAATTCTATATCATTAGTTATCCTTCACAGATTTTTTTATCTGTTTCTCCATTTTCCTCAAGACTCATGTCACAGAGCTTTCATTCTCATATCTCTCATCCAGCTTTTTGTGTAGTCACTCTGTCATTCCTCATCTTGTTTCTAGAAAAGAAGATTTTTAGAGGAGAGATTGTTCCACATTGAAAATTAGATCTAAGACTCAGATGTTGCATTAGTTAATGTTTTGATGTCAAGGCATTTGTTCTTCAACAAATGTCCACCTACATTTTTTTCTCTCCCAGAACTCCACTTGTTTATTTCAGGTCCCATTTTTCTTTTAAATTTTGATTTATGAAGAGTGTATGTTCATCTGTATTTTTTAAAAGAGCTGTCTTTATCTGTGACTACCCCCTTACACCTTCCTCATGACAACTCTTTAATATTCACAGCACCTCCTGAACTTCTTTAGATCTCACTATAAGTTATTGTTTCAGTATTCACTATCCTCCTACATGTTCATGTAACTGTCAATTCCTACTGGCATATCATTAACATAAATAAAAAACATGATGGGACCCAGCACTGACCCTTGTGGAACTCCACTGGTTACCTTCTTCCACTCGGACTTCCTTCCTCTCACCACTGTTCTCATTTTTCTTCCCATTAAGTAATTTTCCATCCATTTTGCTAGTTTATCATTTACTCCTCCAATCTTGTTTAGTTTCCACATCAGTCTATTGTGTGGTACTTTATCAAAGGCCTTTCTCAAGTCCAGGTAGATAGCATCCACCCATCCCTCTCTATGTTGTAGTATGTCAGTCACTCTTGAATAAAAACATAATAAATTGGATACATGATCTTCCTTTTCTGAAACCAAACTGTCTTTCACTCAGAATGTTTTCACTTTCTAGATACTCACTCCACTTAGTTTTAATTACTTCTTCACATACCTTGCACAATATACTAGTCAACGATACTGGTCTATAATTTAGCGGTTCCATTCTACTACCATTCTTATATATAGGCACAATGTCAGCTCTTTTCCACTCTTTCGGGACTAATCCTGTTCGTATGGAGGTTTCCACAATATCAAATACGGGGTTCAACAATTGATCCTTACATTCTTTTAGCAACCTCCCAGATATGCCATCAGGCCCCATTGATTTATTAATATCCAGATTGCTTATAATTTTCCTTACATCTTCCTTAGTAACCATGATGTCCTGCATTTGCTTTATTTCCGTAGGCCTTCTTCCCATAAAATGCTCCTCCTTTGTAAACACTTTGCAAAAGTTGTCGTTCAAAATTTCAGCTATATCTCCAGCATCTCATATACTTCTTCCCCTTTTTACCTTTTCTATTGCCTTCCTTATATTTAGTTTTCCATTTATGAATTTGTAAAACATTTTTGGGTCACTATCACAGTTTTCCACCACCCTCTGTTCATATTCCTTCTGTGCTGTTCTCCTTACTTCAACATATCTATTCCTTGCTGTTTTGTAAACTTCTCTTGATAATACATCACTGTTTTCTTAAGTTTCTTCCATGCCTTTTCTTTGTTCTTTTTTGCTTCTTCACAATTTCTATTAAACCACTGTTTATTATTTAAAGTCCTCTTTCTGTGATATGGCACAAACTTTTTCACAGCAGAGTTATACAAATCCATAAATTTATCGTATTTCAATTGCATATCCCTTTCCTGGTATACCACGGACCAGTCAATTTCATTAAAGAACTCCCTTATATGGTTATAATTTGCCCTAATATAATTTAATTTTTCCTCCCTGCGTTCCACAATCTTATTTGTGCTTAATTCCGTATCCAGCTCAAAGCTTAGGACATCATGATCGCTTTTCCCCAAGGGACATTCATGTTCAATTTCCTCTTTTAGAGAGATGCCCTGGTAAATACCAAATCCAACCTTGCTGCAACATCTTGTCCCCTGCACCTTGTTGGTGATCTCACCCACTGTGTCATCAAGTTATTTGTTGCTACCTTTAACAATTCCTCTGCCCACTCACCACCGTTCACCACTTCGTAGTCTTTCCACACTATTTCTTTGCAATTAAAGTCTCCAACTATCATCACTCTATCCTTTCTGATGAGTTCTTGCTTCATTCTGTCTAGAGTATTTCTCATCACCATTTGATACTGTTCATATTCCCAAGCACTGGTTCTGGGTGGTATGTATACTGTTATAATATTAATGTCCCTCTTGCCATCTGTTATAAGCATGCTTATCACTTCCTCATTTCTCTTACTATAGTTCACCTCCTTCACTATCAGATCTTCCTTAGTAAGAACCATTATACCACCACCTCCCTTATTTTTTCTATCATTTCTCTATAATTTGTAGTGTTTTACGTAAAAATCAAACCAGTCTAGCTTTATTTCGGGCCTTAGCTTTGTTTCCACTACACACATTATGTCCGGTTCGTTATTTCTTAGGTAATCCATACATTCTAGCCTCTTAGACAGAAATCCATCTATATTCGTGTTAGTCACTTGTATTCCATTCCTAGTCTCATTCTTCCATGTAATGTCTATTCCATCTGTTTTATCCACCACTTCTTTAGCCTCCCATTTCTCGTCCTCCAAAAAAACTTGATCTTTTCCTCCTCTGTTTTTTCCTCATTCCTCTCTTTCACTTCAGTTACTTTCATTTTCATTCGCTCATCCAGTGACATATTTCTTCTTATGTAAATTGTTTTGGTTTCCTCAGAGTCCCTAAGTTTCCAAGCCATCCTCAACAAGGCCTCAGCTGCCACCTGAGACTTTAATTTCAATTTTAATGGTCTATTCTTGCTTTCCTCAAAAGCTCCCAATCTCACACTTTCTTCTACCTCAGCATATAGGTCCTCTTCTTCCACAGAGATCTTGTTCAGTAAAGACTTAATCCTGTCATTTTCCTTATCCCTCCTGTCCTGCCAGTTCCTGCTAGTTTCTTCCCTCAATCCTATTATGATCACACATTTTTTCTTTTCAGCAATATCTCTCACCACATACTCATTTTCCTTTAGTGCCTTTACCATTTCCCTCTGCGTAATCACTTTATTTTCCTCTTCCTGCTTTTTCACTATCTCCCTAAAGGACCTTTGTACCTCCTGATGTTCATGGTTCACTTCTTTCATCTTGGTATCAATTAGATTAAGGCATTCCTCCTTCCTCAAGTCCCCTTCAGATATTTTCATCTCCATTTCCATGAGTTTAGCCTTCATCTCTTCACATTGTTTCCTTAGTTGTTGGTTTTCTTTCTCCATCTCTACTTTTTCCTTCAATAGGTCTTTATTCGCTATTGTTAACAAATAGATCTCTTTTTTGAACGAATCATTTTCGGCTAGAACTCTATCCAGTTTTTCTTCTATGGACAAAATGTTTAGGAACTTACTTTCCAGTGCCTGAATTCTTGCATCCATATCTAATTTCTCCAGTCCTCTTGGCATAGTTAGAAAACCTTCAAAGTCCCGGGCTTGTCTAGACGCCATGTTTGTTATTGTCAGCTGATTACAAAACAATCACCGCCCACACTCTCCTCTCAGGGACCACTCTCATATCCTCACTTCAACACTATGACAGTAGGACATTAACAGGACACTAACTCAGAGTACCGGGCCCTGTAACACCATAGGTATTTTCCTTCTTCCCGTGTGTGTGTGTGTGTGTGTGTGTGTGTGTGTGTGTGTGTGTGTATTTACCTAATTGTATTTACCTAATTGTAACATACGGAAAAGAGCTATGCTCGTGTTGTCCCGTCTCCATATCTATTAATGTCCAGCTTTTTCTTAAAATCATGAATATTCCTTGCGTTGACCACTTCCACGTCTAAACTATTCCATGCTTCCACCCTTCTATGAGGGAAGCTATATTTTTCACATCTCTCCTATAAGTGGCCATTTTAGTTTTTCCCATGCCCTCTCGACATTCTTTCATTCCACATACACAGATCTTCCCTATCCATTTTTTCCATGCCAATCATCACTCTGTATATTGCTATCAGGTCTCCCTTTCTCTTCTGTTTTCCAGGGTCGGAAGTTGCATTCTTTTCAGTCTGTCTTCATAAGTCAAATCTCTTAAGTCAGGCACCATTTTTGTTGCAGCCCTCTGTACTTTCTCTAGTTTCCTTATGTGTTTCTTTAAGTTCGAGCCCACTGTATTGTTGCATATTCAAGCCTCGGTCTTATCATTGCAGTAATTATTTTCTTCATCATTTCTTCATCTAAATATACGAACGCCACTCTTATGTTCCTCAATAAGTTCAATACTTCTCCAATTATTTTGTTTATATGTCTCTCTGGCGATAGGTCATTGGTAATTGTCACCCCAAGGTCTTTTTCTTCATGACTGGTTTTATGTCTTCATTTCCTATCTTGTACATACTCCTGATTCTTCTTTCACTCTTGCCAAACTCTATTTTCTTGCATTTTGTCGTGTTGAACTCCATTTGCCATGTACAGCTCCATTTCCATATTCTGTCCAAGTCTTCCTGGAGTAGTTCGCAATCTTTGTCACATCTCACTTTTCTTAACAATTTTGCATCGTCTGCAAATAGGCTCACATAACTGGACACCCCATCCACCATGTCATTTATGTAGACCGCGAACATTACTGGTGCCAACACTGATCCCTGTGGAACTCCACTCTCCACCAAGCCCCATTCTGATGGTCTGTCCTTAATTATTGTTCTCATTTCTCTTCCTACCAAAAGTCTTCCATCCATTTTAGTAAACTGCCATGCACTCCTCCTACCATTTCAAGTTTCCAGATCAGTCTCCGGTGTGGTACCTTATCAAAGGCCTTTTTTAAATCCAGATATATTCCATCAGCCCAACCATCTCTTTCCTGTATTACATCTATCACCCTCGAATAGTAACATATCAGGTTTGTCGTGCATGAACGCCCTTTTCTAAAACCAAATTGACACTCACAAAGTATGTCATTTTTCTCCAAGAAGTCTGTCCATCTATTCTTCACCACCCTCTCACACATCTTAGCTACCACACTTGTAAGTGACACTGGTCTATAGTTCAATGGGTCTCTCTTGTTACCTGATTTATAGATTGGGACAATGTTAGCTCTTTTCCAGTCTTGGGGCACTACACCTTCCCTTAATGAGGCATCAATTACTTCACAAACTTTTTCTGCCAGTTGCTCCTGCATTCTCTTAAAATCCATCCTGATACCCCATCAGGTCCCACAGCTTTTCTCACTTCTAAACTCCCCATCATATTCTTGATCTCCTCCACAGTTACTTGAAACTCCTTCATAATCCCTTTCTGTTCCATTACCAGTGGTTTGTCAAAAGCAGTCTCCTTTGTGAATACCTTCCGAAAGCATCCATTCATAGCCTCTGCCATTTCCTGGGATCTTCACTGCATACTCCATTTACTTCTAAACTTTCAATACTTTCTCTATTTTTGATGTTGTTGTTCACATGTCTGTAAAAAGCCTTGGTTGGTCTTTACATTTATCAATTATATCCTTTTCTTGTTTCTTTCTTTCTTCTCTTCTAATCAACACATATTCATTTCTTGCTCTTTTGTAACTTTCCCACTGCTTAATCCGTCTTTTCCTTCTCCACCTCTTCCATGCATCCTCTTTTCTTGTTCTAGCCTTTTCACATCTATCGTTAAACCAGTCCTGCTTTCCAACTTCTCTATGTTGTCTTATTGGTACAAATTTTTCTCACCTTCTTTGTATATTTTTATAAATTCCTTCCACTTTTCATTTGCTCCTTAGCACTCTTGAATTTCATCCAATTTGTCTCTTGAAAGAATTTCTTTAGGTTTCCAAAATCTGTCTTGGCATAATTCCATCTTCCCACTTTATATTCTTCATTTCTTCTAGATTTCTCTTCATCTATCACCTTGAACTCCAAAACTGCATGATCACTCTTTGCTAAAGGGCACTCCACCCTCATCTCCTCAATGACCATTGGCTCTGTACTAAAGACCAAGTCCAGTCTTGACGATGCTCCTCTCCTCCAAACCTAGTATCTTCTTTGACCCACTGAGTTAACACATTTTCCATTGCCAGTGTCAATAGTGTATTTCCCATGTTGTCTCTGATCCTTCCATTGACCAGTCCTCCCAACACACCTCTTTACAATTAAAATCTCCCATCATTATAGTTCGTTCACAGCCACCCAACATTTCTTCCAGACATGTTCCTGTATCACTTATCATTTCTTCATATTCCTGTACTGACCATGCATTTGTCTTAGGTGGTACGTACACCACTATGTAGTGCCTCTTTTTCCTTCATTAGTTTCTGCTCTGATCTTTAGCACTTCTGCCTTTCCCATACCTTCTTTCACTTGATCCACCTTTATATCTTTTTTAACCAGCAACATCACTCCTCCTCCCATCTTACCTACTCTATTTCTTTTCCAAACATTATATTTCCCTTCTCCAACCATCATCAGGTCTTCTCCCTCTCTCAGTTTTGTTTCAGTAAGACCCACAATATCTGGGTTCTTGTCCCTCAAGTAATCGTTGAGTTCTAAAATCCCCGATATCACTCCATTTATGTTGGAATACATTACATTCCTCTCATACGTAAGTTTCTTTAGTCCTTTCTTGCTGTACTTTTCTGGGTTATGAACCACTTCCTCAGTCTCATATCCAAGATTCTCCAGAAAAACTCTTTCTTCTGTGTGTGTGTGTGTGTGTGTGTGTGTGTGTGTGTGTGTGTGTGTGTGTGTGTGTGTGTGTGTGTGTGTGTGCTTTGTGTGTGTGAATCCTCTGTACACATGTTTTGTACGTATTGGGAATGTTTGATTGAGCTTTGTGTGTGTGTGTGTGTGTGTGTGTGTGTGTGTGTGTGTGTGTGTGTGTGTGTGTGACACAGTGTGTGTGTGGGTGCGTGCGTGTATGCAAGAGACTCGAATCCACTGTGCAGATGTTTTGTACGTATTGTGTATGATAGAGCTGTGTGTGTGTGTGTGTGTGTGTGTGTGTGTGTGTGTGTGTGTGTGTGTGTGTGTGTGTGTTTCTGTGTGTCCTGCATGACACAGGTCCTCTGTACAATACCACAGCTGAAAATACTACTAGGATTGTTGCCCCTATGCCGTAAAAAGCTGATATAATAACAATGATCTCTTGATTGAGATAGAAATAATAAACTATAGCATAATTTGGCCTCCCCTATAAAGTTTTTTACGTTTTCTATGATACTCAGGGCCAGATTCTACCCGACGAGTCACGAGGAGTTGCCAGGTGTCTCGTACTTTTCCATGAAAACTCAAGTGAGGCCCTTGTTATAGTATCTGGAGCCCTCATGATGGCAACACTAAGTGGGGAGGAGTCACAAGAGTAGGTCTTAAGGGAAACGCGCCACGAAAATTCAAAACATTCCTCGCGAAAATTCATGATTACATAAGCGATCGCCACGTCACAGTACTCAAGAGGCTTGATTATATAAGCGATCGCCGCAGTTTAAGGGTTAATCTGCGTCACTCTCGCCCTATCCGGCGTCCAGGCAAGCCACGCTCCGCCTTTCCACCTTGTGCCTCCATGCTGCTTCGACCATGCTGCACAAAGCCACCTCCAGCCCCAGCCCTAAGAAGCACAATTTCCTGCCTTTCAAAGATAAGCTTGAGCTCAGGTATAGGTCACAGTGTCGTCTCAGCACAAATGAGTGTCCCTAGATCAACAGTATCAACAATTTGGAAGAACAGCAACAAGTACTGTGAGACCACTGTATCATGCAAGTGTTTTTATTTCCAAAAATATAGTGTACAGCACCCTAATGTGTTTAATAAAAAAAAAGTTAGATATAAATGAAGCCTTTAATAGTACTGATTTAGTCTAAGTTAGTGTTTTTTAGAGTTTATAGTGATGTTTTTGGGGGTCTAGGCTGGAGGTTGGTCCCTCTTAATTCTGAAGTATCCTGTGGGAAAAATTGCTTCACGATTAGAATAAACGCTGATTCAACCGATGAAAAACCGCCCTAACCCCGTTGAATTGCAAGGATTCCCTGTACCAGAATATTTTTGGACTTCCACTCCCTTTATCTTTTCTGCCCCCACCCGCATCCTTCTAATGCTCATATGGAGGCAGTACTGCCCACTTTAGGAAACCCTGCTGTAGTGTAATTTTATCCCAAGTGATTTACATCTAAATTTATTTTTCATTCCTCTCATATTTTCTTTCTGCCTCATTTAACTTCATTTCTGTATCTGTTACTCCAGCCACAGCAATGTGCAACCCCAGGTACTTAAAACATTCTACCTCGTCAAGCAGCTACACTGTTTAAAGGTATACTCATCCTCCTACTGTCTCTCTTGCTCATGCTCATCAATGGTTTATGCTCATTCTCATTCACTCAGTTTTATCTTTTTGCACACCTTTCTAAAGCCCTCAGCCAGCTGCCTCAGTCTCCAGTTTCAGTTAGCTTCCAGTGCTGCATTATTTACAAGTAGGTGCTGATTCATATTTCATTCATCATCATCAGCTTTCACTAAACTCAAACCTCAATACAGCATTGTTACATTTGCCACCTGCACAACATAATCCACATCAACAATATACAACCAAGGGTACAGTGTGATACAGCCCTGCTCCTACTCCCTTGTTACTATAGGAAAAAAACTGAACTCCTCTTAGCAACTCTAGCACATACAATTTCAGAATAATACCTTTTTCCTCTTCAACAAGTTTAACATATACTTTCCCAAAACTACAAAAATCCAAAACACATCCTTCCCTTCTTCTAAATGTTTTTCATACATTTGTCTCAAATGCACACACACATACATAGCAAACAATGATTTTACAAGTTGAAATGCAAGATATTAATTTTTAGTGTATGATCCACAGATTCAAAATATTGATTTTCATTTTCTTAACAACAATGATTTTTTTTTTTTTTTCATATTCACATAGATTTATTAAGTCTCACTTTTTACAGATGTATGAATGGTGGTGTTTGTATTGATGGAGTGGACAGTTTTAAGTGCAGCTGTCCTGACTTTGCTTCTGGAGTGCTCTGCCAGTGTGTTAACACATCTGAAGGACAGCAGTGTCAGCCACTTCCCCATTGGTTTGAAAACAAGCCTTATCAACCAAATGTTCCTTTTGACAGAAAAAATTTTGATATTCAGTTCAACATAAGCTTTCCACAGAATGACACTGTGACAACAGTGAGAGATGTGTATATGACAAGTGTTAGTGATGCTGCAGAATTTCCCAGTACAATAGTGACAAGTGACCATTTGATATCTAGCCTGAGAACACCTACATTCTCTTTGGACCCCATGGATGTTTTTACACCATCACCTTTGATCAGTGCCAAAATCTCGCTAGTGTTCAGCGAGTTTCCATCAATCACTGTGCCTTACTTTTCGAGTGAGATATACGAGTCTCCTTCTCCCTTCAGCAGGATTGATTCTTCTTTTTTGGAATCAAGTAAATCTATGCAGCCAACACCAGTGCTTCCGGTCCTGACTTCCTCTCTGGCACCTGAAGAGTCTGTTACATTTTATGAGTACCTAACTGAAACTAGTGTGCTGCCACCAACTGCCACTGCTACCTTAGAGGGGTCTTTCCCCACTCCTTCAACTGAATTTATATCTCTTCCCCTTACATTAGTATCAGATGTGAGTATTGCTTTATTCATGCCTGATTGAGACATTACTTGTGCTTACCATTTCTGTCAGCCTCATTGAGCCTTCTTCACCCACTTCTAAACCTGCCACACATAATCACATGCCTCCAACAAGGACTCTTTTATAGCAATATTCCTTCTAGTTCATGAAAGGGATGAAAATTTTGCAAAGAATGAAAATAGTATTTTTACATTGCCATTTTATCAGTAAATGCATTCAGCCCTGTATGCTACAACACAGCTATCTGAAATTGCTAAAGCATTCTCTTCAAAGAGAGAGGCTGAAAATTTTTCAAAATCCACATCACAGCTTTGAAACCACACTCTGACTTTGTACAATCATTCCTGCTCCCCAGCAACAAAAGTACAAGTGTATATTTTTTATATTGAATCCATTGCCATTTACTTTCATAATGCTGATAGTCCTCTTTATTTTATTTATGAGCACTATAGTTTGACTTACACTACAGTATCCTCACCACCAGATGTTGAGATCACTTAGAGTAGTACTGTGCAATTCCTCAATGGTACATAGTTGTTAATAGAAACTGGCATAGTTGGTGAAGTTTAAATAGCATGCTACACATGATCTTCCTTTGTATTGTGAGAGTATTGATGTCTTTATGACAGAATCTCCAAGGAAAGAAATAACCAGTGAAAAAAATAATGTTGGGTAACTGTCTTAATATATCAAAGTTGCATTTGCTTTTCACTTCAACTGAGATGACATTTACTTCATATAAAATTTAATCAATAAAGTGCTCCATTTTATACCACAGTTGTTCCTTTCAGTAATACTAAGACCCATAGTTAATCCTTGAAATCTCATACATCAGTAAATAATTTTGTTTCACTTAAAGTATATGAAACTTTTTCTGAGTGAAACTTTTTCTTAATATTTGAAACTTTTTAGTATCTGAGTATGTATATGAAACCTTTTTCTTAGTATTTGAAACCTTTTTTTTTCTGTGTATGTGAATCCCTTTTCTGAGTATGTAATGCCTTATTACTTCTTATTACATAGATTAATATATTGTTAACCATATATATTTTTTATATACTATATCATTAGAAGAAGAGATCAAAATATTCAAGAACTTGCTACATCATCTTATCTAGTGTGGATTATACGATTATCATTACATTGAAGTTAATATTCACAAAGTTGCTGATATTTATAAGTAAGATCTCAAGTAAAGAGAGTTATTGATTTTTCTTCTGCACTCTCACCATTATTCTACCATTTTCCACTATATTGCAGATTCTGGAGACCTCCATCACTCCCCCAATGATCACCACCACCCTCACCCCAGACGAACAGACGACAGTGATATCTGTCATGGATGGAGTGGACACTTTCAGCACTGTATCTCCATTCACAGTCCCTTACATCTTCACTTCTCTTGTTGAATTAACTCCCACACCAGTCTTCCCTTTGGATGCTGCCTCCACACCAATACCTTCATTAGAAATAGCTGCAACTCCAATATTTTCCCCAGAACTCTACACAACCACTTCTATTCCTGAGATTTTCATTACACCAATGCCTCCTACTGATGTTACATCTCTTTCAACTCCTCCTGAAACTGATGGTATTCTGACTTTCTCCAGTGACATAACTCCAACTACTACTGAAATTGATATTACACAGACTTCACCAGACACTGACACCTCTTCAACTCCATTTGGGATTGATACAACACCAACTCCTCCTACCACTGAAAGTGAGTCCACTTCAACCATCTTTTCTGAAACTGAAACCACTCTAACCCAGCCTGAAATTACCCTCATATTAATTTCACCTGAGGGAAAGACCACTCCAACTTCTGAAATAAGGACTACTACAATTTCTGATGAGACCACTTCTACCCCTATAACTAAGACCACCCTCTCTGTGATACTTGAAACCACACCAACTCCAAAACCAGTTACAATTGCTACTTTAGCTGAAGACTCTACAACTTCAACTCATGGTATGGAAATGCCCACGTCCCCTCCCTCTGACATCACCACCACTCTGCCATCTCCACCTGAAGTCTACACTACCTCTCAGCCTCATGATATTGTCATCACTGCATTTCCTCCAACAAAAATTTCTCCTGTCACGTGTGGAAAGAGCTACTGCCTCAATGGAGGCATTTGTCATATCATCAATGGGAGCTCCACAGTGAGTGCAGCTTCTTTATACAAGTTTTGGTGGCAATGAAAAGTTTTAGGTTAATTAATTGAGGATATGCAATTACATCTCCTGTCAAAAATGTATGAAGTCATGAATTTGTACAATTTGTTTATTTTTGTGTTCTTTATATTTTTCATTGATTAGCTTTGTAATTTTTATAACATGTTTTCACCAAAGGAAGTAGTGTTATCATACTTATATTTATGCAGGAATATATATATATATATATATATATATATATATATATATATATATATATATATATATATATATATATATATATATATATATATATATATATATATATATATATACAGTAAGGTCCCGGGTTACATCGGTCTTGAGTTACATCAAACTCTCACTTACATCAGTCCACTATAAGGCAATTTAAGATTTAAAAAATTGAAAATTTATAAATCGTAGCGCGGGTTTATTGTTATTGTTGGCCGCCAGGCGTCACTAGTGGTTATCCGCCACACCGCCCACCTCACGCTTGAATACAATAACACTCTACGTATCTCAGTTCCACCACACCGTCGCCCCTGGCAAGAGTGTTCCTACATCTGCGTTTGCTGACTATCTTAGTATCTTGCTCAATGGCACCAAAAAGAAAACTCCTGAGTGATAGCAGTGATGCTAAGAAAAAGAAAACCATTATGCTACAAGAAAAAGTGGACATAATTAAAAGACATGAGAAGGGAGGCAGCAGCTGTGTGTAAGGAAGTGAAGAAGAAAATGGGAAGCCCGTTACCGTGACAACGGAGAGGTTGACGACCTTGAGGGCTCGCGCACCTATCACAACAATAACAACTCCGGAGCCTTCGTCTGGGCCACACGACACTCACAGCTGATTTGCACCGTCTGCGCCTGTCTGCTGATCCCTATTGCCCTTTCCTATTGCATTTCCTGCTCCGCTGCCCACGCTTCTACTCCCACCGCACTGCACTACGCTCCCAGCTATCCACCCTGGGCGTCACAACATTCGACCTGCCTACCCTCCTGGCGGTCTCAGGCGTCCACCCCTCTGGCAACATGCAGTCCTTCGCGTTCGTGGCCCTAATCAACAACAAAAACAAGCTTGTGTTTCATATTCCTACATACTTGTAAATAATATAACAATATAACCTTTTACTTATATAACGCTTCTACTACCGCACTCCACAAAGCTCCCAGCTGTCTGCCCTGGGCGTCACAACATTCGACCTGCCCACCCTCCCGGAGGCCTCAGGCCGCCCCTCTCGGCAACCTGCAGTCCTTCGCGTTCGCGGCCCTAATCAATATATTCCTACATAGTTGTAAATAATATACCAATATAACAATATAACCTTTTACTTACCTGAATAACCATAAAAAATTATTGGTTGAAAACTTGATAATATGCTTTGAAAGTACAAAAACTCGAGTTACGTACAAAATCGACTTACGTCATGTTTCAGGAACGTAACTCTGACGTAACTTGGGACCTTACTGTATATATATATATATATATATATATATATATATATATATATATATATATATATATATATATATATATATATATATATACACACACACACACATATACGGTAAGCCCACGCACTTGGCAAATTAATTAGTCTGGCGAAACTACCGCCAAATGCAAATTTCACCAAGCATGAGTTCTTTATACCATATAAATTGCTTAAAAAATGCCTCAGTCAGTCTTTGGTTATTGCCAAAGTCCCTCTTTTGATCCCTAAGATACCATCTTTTGAGCTGAAATAAAATCTTTTGCCTTCACTTATTAGAACACATGTATAAAACAGACCAATAAACAAACATTTGTGATGCTTTCCTCGTCTGTACTCTCGTTTCCCTTGCCCACTTTTCTCCTTCCCACCACCACCATTGTCCTTACCCCCACTGGTACCACCTGTTGCGCTGGTAGAGGCCATGCTGGTGGTAAATTGCCAGAATTTGTTCCCATGCTAGCAGAACAGAGGTAGCACAAACAAAATCGCTGAAGGGGACTCTCGCACTGCGTTCTGATAGGTTTAAAGAGAGGTCTGATATCACAGGGGAGCCATGTTGTTTGCTGTGCGACTGCCAGGGGATCACCAAGTTTGAATTCAAATCGCCAAGCGTGCACTTGGTGGTCCATGGCCACCCTACCACCAAAAGTGAATTTCGCCAAGCTGAGATTTGCCAAGTGCGGGGGCTTACTGTATATACAGTGATCCCTCATTTATCGTGGTTAATGGATACCAGATTTCCCCGCGAAAGGTGAAAAACCGTGAAGTAGGATTTGCTCCCTCTAGGAATTTTCGTGTATGTGTATCTGGGTACCAGAATGTTAAAAATATGTAAACAGTATTTATACTTTACATATACAGTATTTTACTTAAATCTATTTAATTATAAAACCTTATACAGTAAGTCCTCGTTATACAGTTCTTCTTTATCCGGTAAATTCACAGTTACGGTATTTTGAAATTACTACCCTCGATTCGATATACGTTAAGAAAAATTCACAGATACGGTATTCGCTCATGTCATGCCTAAACCTGTTGTTTTTCTTTTCGTGTTATTGCATCCAAACACAGCAATTGTTTGGCATGTTTAGTTGTTTACAGCACTGTGGAGAGTTTGATGAACACTCCAGCTAGCCCAGTGTTCACAAGCGATATGTAAACAATAGGAAACCTCAGGCGTCAGGCCAAAGTGCCCAAACGTCCCGCCAAAAGTCAGCTGTCAGTGAGCACTGAGCTGGGGTGGTGCGGGAAGTGGGACGTGGATGACGTCACAACAACAGTCAGTCTCTTCCTGTGTTTCCAATTGAACACAAGTGAAATCCTTACATGTGTTTTTTGTGGATATTATCATGACGCACAGTGATGCACCCATAATGGCCCCAAAACGTTCTGCTGACACTGCTGGAGTTGACAATGCAAAGTGAAAGAGAAGTAGTCTGCTCACTTAGCAGATGAGTAAAGGCTAAAATTGTCCCTTAGCCTCGGGAGGGACATCATCTGATAGAATACATGGCAAGTGAAAGGTAAATAAGAACATTTTTTGTTAATTTCTTTTGCGCAGTACTTTACATTTTTTTTTATATGACTATTTTCATGTATTATCATTTTTGTAGGGGTGACTTTTGACATGCTAGAATGCATTCCCTATTATTACATGTTATAATGGGGTTGGTATATGGTAAATTCGATTTGTGGTAAGGTTTTCAGGAACGCATATGTACCGTGTAACGAGGACTTACTGTATAGTAATTATACATTTACTCTCTCTCTCTCTCTCTCTCTCTCTCTCTCTCTCTCTCTCTCTCTCTCTCTCTCTCTCTCTCTCTCTCTCTCTCTCTCTCTCTCTCTCTCTCTCTCTCTCTCTCTCTCTCTCTCTCTCTCTCTCTCTCTCTCTCTCTCTCTCTCTCGGTACACTCACCCTCTTCTGCCATCTTTGATCATATCCAAAAGTTTCACTTTTTTACTGATGGTCATCATCTTCCTCTTCCTCTTGGGCTCACTAGAGGAAGCTTTTGCAGGGGCACAGTGCTTAGGCGGCATTGTAAGAGCTTAACGAATAATGATAATTCCCATAGATCAACATGCCTTCATTGTTCTTCCATGTGTTTGAGGTGATAATTTTCCAGATTAGGACACAAGGAAAGATTTATGTATGTATTTTATCTGCAATATCTATAGCTCATTATTTCAAGATACAAGTGTCTTGTTTTGGCAGTGTGAGTGTCCATTCAATTATCGAGGTGCATCCTGCCAACTGTATTTCTACATCAACAAGCCATACTTCATTGGTGCCTCATATCTAGGCTTGGATGTAGGCAACATGTCTTTGCGGACGGGTGTTCAGGTATGTTGCTTTTATATTCATATGTTTAGTAAATTAATCTAACCTGCTCTTTACATTTTTCATTCTGTGGCTGGATGATTTACTGTAACTTTAATTTTTATCCTTGCTGTTGCAAGAAATGATGAACCTTTTCATGTGCACTTAATTGTAGTACAGTAATTCATATATCCTAGACCTATGAAATTTACTCCACATTCTAGATGCTACATGTATCTACATTAATGGTTGTTAAAAACATCTAGATAGAATTCTAATATTGATTGATATATCTTCCACAACAGGTATATGTACAGTTTACATCTCAGGAAGAAAATGGTCTTGTGGCTTACAGTGAGGGTCCTGGAGAAGCCTTCTTCATGCTGTTACTGAGAAACTCCCTCCTGCAGTTTGTCTTCTCATGTGGCCTCAATACAGTGTCCTTCCTCCAAGGCAATGAAAAGCTAACAAGAAACTGCCTCACAGATGTCTCTGTCAGGTAACATTCCATTAACAACACTTTAACATTCCAAAGGAAGTTTTCATTTATGCATGGATCAGCTTTGTAGTGACGATGATTTATTTTAGCAGTTCACTACAAACACTGGAGACAGCTGTGTTAGGGAGACTCCTAAAGCCCTATTCATTCAGGTCTTTGCCAGCATACAGCAAACTACACTAACAAAATCTGCACCCTTTCTAAGGACAATAGTACACTGAATATCATTGTAGTTTGCCAATTTCCTCACCTAGCAAACCTCAATGTTTAGTGCTGTATATACTGTTGAACCTCAATAACTCGAATCCCGATAAGTAGGATTTTGCGATAAGGTGGACTCTGACTGACCCAGGGACTAAAATCATAGCTGAACTGCCCACTTTTTTTTTTTTTTTTTTTTTTTTTTTTCAAAAATATTTTTCACTTTACTATATCTTGTTTTTTATTGACATTATAAAAAATCTAATTCCAACAAAAAAAATTACATTTTAGTTTTAGTTTAAAATTATACCAATCAAAAGTCGATCAGAGTTTATACCAATTTTGTGAAAATTTTTGAAGTGTAGAAAAAAATTTTTCAAGATACTATTCGCTTCTAAAGATTTTTCATAATTTTGTCCTTGTTTTTGCTATTTGTATTCATCTGATTGACATGAAATTTTCACACATGATTATTTTTCAATATTGACTTTCTGGAGCATGATCAATGATAGTGCACCAGATATCCGTTTGTCTAGAAAATATTATTCACTTGTAGTGAGGGTTCGGAAGGAGACATCAGCAGCATCACGGTAATCTGTCATTTTATGACTGAACTGGACACTCTCTGAATCATTATTAGTGTGTTGAAGTGAGATAATGATACTGTGAAGTAATTATTACTGTCTTGTCCAGCTTTATACCTTTCTCTCAAAATAATCTTTTGTAATGGTGTTATTGTGAGATTCATATAATATATAGTTAGGATGATGAAGGTAGTGAGAAAAAAATTAGTTTGAAAAGATCATAGTAGTCTTATGGTATAGAGAGAGGATGATGGTGTCAGTGAGGCATGGGGTGAGGCAAGGGTCTTAGAGGGGGAGATAATACATGTGACAGAGGGGAGGGAGGAGAGGATGAGGGTTCAAGGTCAAGCTGTCAGCCACAGCTGTCATGCAATTATACATTTATTTCTTGTTGTTTTCTCTTCATGAAGTTTCTGATTCTAATTCTAGTCAATTTATGCCTGTAAGGAGTTATTTCTGAAAAGTCATGCTAAATGACATGACCCCTCTTGATGCCTGGCCATGTACTTAGTCACTGAGTGAGAGAGAGAGAGAGAGACATACCAAAGGTTGAAATTTATCGAGAGAAAAATATTCATATGAAATTTTTTTGCATAGACACAAGCATTAAGTGATACATAATTTTTTAGGGTGTGAGTCATGCTATAATGCAACCACTTGACATTTAAAAATGGCTTTCTGATGGGAAGGGCATTAAATTAAAAAAAAATAAACTACACCATGTGGTATTTTAGGGTCTGAAGGTTTCCTAGAGACAACAATCCCAAAATAGATACTGCACTGCCCCCTTAAAGTCCGAGTTGTCCTGCCGTCTTTCTGGGGGGATTATTATTTTGTTCGCGGGGGGGATTATTATTTTTTCACGGGGGGGTGAATTCATATAAGTCGCACATTCGCATCTCTCAGACAAAACTTTCCCCATATTAGTCTAAGTTAGCGAGGATCAACAGTACATGGTTTGAGAACAATTACATGCAGCATGATATGGGGCTTGTATCTATGTACATGTTACTTTCTTGTATATTTAGTCTGATAAATATGAGTGTCAGCATTCATTATATGTATTTATTTACAGTATATTAGAATTATGTTGTATGAATGATATCTTCTTGATTTTTCAAATGTTCAATATACAGTACGTATTTGCATTCATAGTTTTAGAAATGTTTCTTGTGTCTCCAAGAATGTGGTGGACTCCTTATCTTCATGATACGCCTTGGGGACCTGGAAAATGCAGTGCATCACTGCAGGTGAGTTACACTACTGGTGACTTATGAAAAAAATAAAGTGAAAGATGTTTATTTAGAGAGAGGGTCATAAAATTTTGAGAAAATTATATGAAACTGGAACATTCAGGAAAGGTTCATTACTTGGCTACACCATGGCTATAAAAGAAGAGTTATTATGTGGGAAAGCAAGCATAGATTAGACCATAAGGTTTTAATAAATAGCTGTGTCTGTGAAGTTACATCTGAGGTTAAACCGCTTGTCATGATAGTTGTGGCTACATTTAGTCAGAAATGTTAGACACATACTGAGATGCAAGGTTGAGAAAGAATAGCTGTTCTGGAAATTTTTTCTATTTTGTCTTAAAAACATGTAAATTTATAAATACATATATAAAAAGAAAGTGTTGGCTCTTCAAAGTTGATATATTGAACTTTAGACTTGAAAGTACCTAATACATTTATATAATGTATTTTTATCCCCACTTTTTAGACATAGCTGTAATATTTGTTGTTGTCTAAACTTTACTAGTATGCTTTAGGTTTAAAATATCTCACTTACCACTAATCCTGAAATTCATCTAGATGAAGAAAATTAGGTGAATTGTGCTTTATCTGCATTTCTTAACCTCAAAAACACAATATACCAACAAAACTGTTGTATCTTAATCAGTTAAACCTAATGGTTGGTTTAAGCCATACGTTTCATAAAATTGTTATTTATTCCACACCAGAATGTCAATTTAGTGCAGTTCTTTCATATCCATCATCTAGTCTTTAATCCTACAGCAATACATTTGATTATACCTGCCAAAGCACTTCACATATTGTTTTACAAAATGATATATATAAATGTCATCTCTTTAACATGCCTGTCTGTTACATAAATGTCATCTTTTTAACATGCCAGTCTTATATAATGTCATCTCTTTAACATGCCATTTTTTTGTCTTCATTCTCAAATTGAACTATGCTTTCAAGAAGATAACATACTTGACAGACATTACTTGCACATTTTTTGTGATTTGTTTTCTCACACTGTGTTGTCATACATCAAGCTCAATTTATGCCCAAGGTAAATGGTACTGACCCAGTGTATAGTGAACAGAAGGCCTGGAGTCCCCTCGTCCAGCTTGGTCTGTTATACCTTGGTGGGCTGCCCTCCTCCTACTCATCCCCTCTCGTTGTTAAAGCTGGCTTCCTCCCCAGATTGAAGGGCTGTGTCTCCCTCTTAGAGGTCAGTAAACATCAAAAATTTTATCAGAAGGTAAGTTTCCATTATCCAAGGTGGGAAAAGATTTTTAAGTTAGATTATGAGTTTCAAGAGTTCCTAGAAATATCAAGAACAGTTATATATTAGACTTAATAAATAGTACAGTGGAAATGCATATACATCTCAGTAATGTACTAATTACCAGTATTTAAATTTTTTGCTTTTAATTACCTTTATTTTTTTGTGGACATTGTATAGCTTGCAAAAAATGTAAGTCAGTTGATTTAGTATGTGTATATATATCATAACTTTGCCTGTATTGTTTATATACATTTTTTTTTTTATCAGAATTGTATAGTAAAGACTTTTGTGCACACACCAGGTGAATGGGCATGAAGTGGATATGTGGCTTTCTGGTGTGTCTGGTGAAAGAGTTCAGGAGTGTGGTACAGCTCCCTGTCCTCCTCATTCATGCTACAATGGTGGTTCCTGCATTCCTGGCCCTGCCTTGTGGTCCTGCCAGTGTCCAAAAGGGTAAGACAAAATTGTTGATTAGAAATAACTGCAAAGATGAATGAATTGATTTTCAGTACACATGTTTGGACAAAATAAAATAAGAATACAATACAGACTGATGTTACTTGGGATGCTTTGATATTTCAATGGTTGAAGTTATGTAGCATTAAAAGTAACAATTTGTTATGAGTTACAAGAGTTTCAATCATTATAGAAAATATTGATAAAATAAAGAAGAATTAAAATTTTTATATTATGTTTATCATAATCATACTGAAGACTTTTTTTGTTCATAGTTTGCTGTTTCAATTTTATTGCCAGTGAAGTGTTACCTTAAAAATATATATACCACTATATTTTGAGGAAATATCTTTTTTTTTCAGGTACCAGGGAGAGTTGTGTGAACATGCTGAGTGTAAAGGAGTTACTGGTCCCTGTCATAGTGGCCGGTGTGTTCCTACTGCCCACAGCTTTGTCTGCCTCTGCTCTGGTCAACGGCATGGTCTTTATTGTGACTTGGGTAAGGAGTATATCCCACAGGAAGTGGTAAGAAAATTAAAAAGTTTAAAGAAATTTGATACACAATAAGCATTGCATTTTTTGTTGTTATATCTGTAGTAGATGAAGAAGTATTTCCCCAGAAAGTGTTGTGGAGCTCCCATCCTATAGTGGCAGTGTGGTGGGCTACAGCTCTTATTCTTCATACAGGATTGAGCATGACATACGACACACTCTGGCCTTAAGGTGTGTTAATTATTCTTTCCTTATTCATATGTTCTTGATATATATATATATATATATATATATATATATATATATATATATATATATATATATATATATATATATATGTGTGTGTGTGTGTGTGTGTGTGTGTGTGTGTGTAAATAGAATATGCATATTTGTATACTCATATAGAATATATCAGTATGGAAATGTGTGCAGTAAATGTAATAGTATAATGAATACATTCTCTGATTACTCAGTTCCATTATTTTTACATTTTATGAAATAGTAACTATGTAGTGAAGTGCAGGTGTAAAGCATTGATGAATATAAAGGTCCTTACAGTATCTTGACAAATTGTTTTATTTTCTAAAATGTAAATGATGCAAGGCAGTGAAACCAATTTTTTTTTTATTTATTAATTTTTTTTAGGTGAATAAAGTCTATATGTTAAAATGATAAAATGTACATTATAAAGTAGTTGTACAGTACTTTTGCAAAGGATGATGCATATGAAGAACTGAGACTGGAATCACAAGTATCACTTTATTGATCAGGAAAATCAGACATCATGTTTGAAATATGAGAACTTTTTTTAAAAACATTAATGATAACAGACTTCTTCCACAGATTGCATTTCAGTACACCAACACTGCAGCAGGTGGGACTGATGGCATACATTGGCAACAGTGTGAGGGCCTCTGTCCGGGATTTCCTGGCCCTCAGTCTGGTACGTGGACACTTGATGCTGACATGGGATCTGGGAGCTGGTGAGTTTCATTGTTTCTTCGAAGAAGAAATTGATTCTCAGACTCTTATAACTACTGCAGATCATTCTTTGATATTTGTTGATGAGGACTTTTTAGCAATTGACAAAGAAAAATAGATATATAAATAGAAATTTCTATATGCTCATGAAATAGCAGAAGCTGCATGTTGATGAAAACTTTAATGCCCAAGGATTACTTGCTATACACTATGGAATCCTACTTTACATGCAGTGAAGACAATTACTATGATAGCCCTGGAAAACTATATGTAAACAATAAAAATGTAAGGGTAAATACATGAATAAGTAAGTATATATGTCATGTGTAACTCAAATCTATCTTTGTATTTGTACATACCTGCTTATTATCACCATATTGGGGAGGCAGATAACCAGGATGTCCTTATAGTAAAATCAGCGAATGAGATTTATCTAACCATATTTGCAAATGGAAGAATGAAGATACAATGAAAAGTACATGCAAAGTAACATAACAGTGGACATGGCTTTTTATAATAATGATCTGATACTTGCTAATGGATTGTGTTACTGGTATGCACTTGGTCAAAAATGTCTAGTGATGGCACTTTGAGCATTTAGGATCATAAAACAAACATTGGAACAATAAGATTTTACACCTCCTTTCATTTGAATTCTGACAAAGCTCTAATATTTGGAAATAATGTACAATTGAGGCTCCACCTGCGAAAGGGGGATAACCCACATGACCCTACTTTCGAGAAAAATGCGCTCAAAGTTTTTAACTTTTTACGGTAATGAAAACGGTCACAATGTATAACTGTTATATATGAAATGAAAGGTCTGGCCTAGCTTTTTCTTGCTATATGATTTTTATTACATAATAGTAATTTTTAAGCTCACACCGGTACATTTTGTTTTCCCCCTACCCGAAAACCTAATAAAATATTATTCCTTTTATTGTATTACTGATTGTAAGCATTTTATGGTTGACTCTCATCATTTATACTGGCTTGAGACAGTTAAGTTCATCATTAGGAACTCCTTTTGTTCCAGATAATGCCCTTAGCGGATGTTTTCTTCCCCAACAGCTTCAAAGCACTTTTTGAGGCAGGTACAGGGACTTGCAACTCTCACAGCAAGAACTACCTTCTTGAACTTGATGGCGACGTATTCCTGGCCAAAGTCACGCCGTCTCTTAGCTATATTCTTGGCCCACATAGATATGGCGCCTTTCTTTTTTAGCTGGGCAGTCCACTTGTCACTGTCAGAAGGCTGCTGTGGCACTTCTGTATAGGATGAATCCATGAATTCATCGCTGTAGGAGGATATTCCGATCTATTTACTGCAGGAATGTGCAAAAAACAGGACGAGGTGCGTGCTGAGTGACAGCTTCAGCTAGTCTGTTTACATCAGGGGCGGGCAACCTCCGGTCCGTGGGCCACATCCGGCCCGCGAAGGCTTAGCGTCCGGCCCGCCACCCTGCTAGGCTTTATTAATGCAATCCGGCCCGCGGACCTCCCACTAAAAGTAGAGAAGAAACTCTAATAAATTTTAAGTTTTTAAATGAATAAATTATACTATTGAATTACTTTACATTTCATTATTATTATTATTATTATGATTATTATTATTATTAGTAGTAGTAGTTGTAGTAGTAGTCATGTGTGCATACGTTTTCTTTTATTACTATAGTATTCCATGCATTTGTCTGAGATTTCGTTTTTCACTCCGGCCCGTGACCTCCTTCCAAGAGTCTCATCTGGCACTCACTCTAAAAAGGTTGCCTGCCCCTGGTTTACATGAACATGGCATAGGAGGCAGTGGGCGGGAGAGCGGCGAGCGTGATTGGCTGGCTGTGGGGGCGTGATTAAATCCTCCGCGCTGATTGGTTCAGCACCTCCACCCACGTATGAGGCTTGTCCCTCTTTCGCGTGTGTTTCTGATACTTAGTCTGGCCAAATTTCTTCACCAACTTCCCCGACTTTGAACATTAATTTCGCCATCAGGAAGGTCAAATATTGCGATGTCGACGCTTCCACAACAATTTTACACCCTTTATCAATGAGTTCCCGGCCATGACTCAAAACTGGCAACTTTGTAGGTTATCCACCTTTTGCGGGTGGGGCCTCAATTATTGATTATTCATGCACCTGCAGTCTGCAATGAGGACTTCTATTCATTTAATTTTTTATGAAACATTATGAAGGTGTCATAGGGATGGGAAATGGGGTTATTTCAATGACATGCCAGAAAAACATTAGTTAATATTTGCTGAGGAAAGATTCTGACCTCCACAGGTCCTCGAAGGATAGTAACACTGGAGCCCCTAGACCACACACTGCACACACATTCTGCTCTTGTTGGTCGGCAGGGGCGATGGGCCTGGTTTGTGGTTGATGGCCAGAAAAATGTCTCTGCTAAAGCTCCAGGCTTTCTCTCATCGCTCAACACAAATAACCTTCTTTATATTGGTTTGTAAATACATATGTTGTTCCCTTAATCTTTCTTTTTTATATAGACATGTATATGTGGATATTGTTTATTCCTTATAACACACACACAAACACACACACTAAATGATGATTTAAGATATGAGTGCCTGTTAGGTAAAAGTGATCATGTGGTTATAGAAATGGAGGTAGAGGTTAACAGCGGCAAATTAGATGAATCATATAAGGAAGAAAGGTTAAATTACAGAAAGGTGGACGTACAGAAACTTAAGAAGTACTTTGAAAACTTTAACTGGGAGGAGTTGCTAAGAAAAGAGGGAGTGCAAGAGAAATATAATATTTTCATGGAAGCGCGTATGAAATAAGCGTCACGAGATTTGTCCCAAAATATAAGCCAAGAGAAGAAGGAAAAAGGGACTGGTTCAGTGTAAGGTGTGCCACAGCAAAGAAAAAGAGGAACGAAGCATGGAAAAAATGGAAGAGAAACAAATCCGAGAAACAAGGAAAATTTCAAATTAGCAAGGAATGATTACATGAAAGTGAGGAAGGAAGGAGAGAGAGAATATGAAAAGGACATTGTGGAAAAATGGAAGGAGCAGCCAAAACTGTTATATAAATTCATAAATGGAAAAATTAAACTGAAGGAGGCTATTGAAAGACAGGATAAGACAGGATAATTGATGATCCGAAAAGCATGGCAGAATCGTAAAACAACAGATTTCAACAAGTTTTTACTTGAGTCCAAATTTGAGAAGCTGCATGATCATGAGGAGGGTGTACAATTGGGCAAGATCAGAGTAGAAAAGTCGGAAATATATAAATTGATGGAGGAACTAGAGGAGGGAAAGGCGATGGGACCTTGATGAAATTTCAGGTATCATACTGAGACCATGCAAGGAAGAACTGGTGGGCCCCATACACATCATAAAATGCTCAATAGAAAGTGGCACTGTACCAGTGGAATGGAAAAGGGCCGCAGTGATTCCCATATATAAGAGTGGTGGGAAGGAGGAACCCTTAAACTATATAGACTGGTGTCACTAACCAGTGTGGTGTGCAAGATGTGTGAGAGAGTGATAAATAAACAATGGATTGAGTTTTTAGAAGATAACAAGTTAATCTCAGATAGACAATTTGGTTCTAGAAAGGGCCACTCTTGTGTAACAAACTTGCTGAGTTTCTACTCTAGAGCAGTAGACGTAATTCAGGAAAGAGACAGACGGGGCAAATGTATATACCTGGATCTTAAAAAGACTTTCAACAGTTTACTGCATATGAGACTGCTATGTTAGTTAAAGAATAAGGAAGGATTGAAGGGGAAGGCATTAGAGTGGTTGGAAAGTTACCTGAGAGGCAGGGAGATGAGAACGGTAGTAAAGGATATTAAATCGGAGTGGAGAACAGTAGAGAGTGGAGTGCCACAGGGATCGGTGTTGGCACCTATACTTTTTCTCACATAGATAAATGACATGCCAGATGATGCCAAGCTGCTAAGACAAATTAAAAACAAGAACTGTGGAATATTACAGGAGGTCTTTAACAAGATCTGGAGGTGGAGTAGTTAACAAAAAACAAACATATACAGAAATTGGAGAGACTGCAAAAGGATAGCAACGAGGATGGTACCAGAGCTAAGAGGGATGACATATGAGGAGAGACTGAGGGCTTTGGATCTACCAACACTGGAGCAGAGAAGAGAGAGGAGGGACCTAATGCAAATCTACAAAATAATTAATGGAATGGATGTAACATATTGACGAGCTGTTACTAAGAGATGAAGTCTCCTTTAGAAGCAAAAGATGTCATATTAAGAAGTTGAGAATGGGAAAATGCTTCAAAGACGTGAAAAAATTCCGCTTTCCACAAAGAAGTATAGCAGCATGGAATAGCCTGAGTGAAGATGTTGTGTCAGCAAGGAGTGTGCACAGCTTTAAAGAAATGTTGGACAAATGTAGATATGGAGACAGGGCCACACGACTGTAATGCCCAGGCCCTGTAAAACTACAACTAGGTAAATAGAAAACACACACACACACACACACACACTCGCTGTCGCTGAGAGAGGACGGCTCGTCTCTGGCTGCGGACGGGAAGAAGGAAAATACCTATGGTGTTACAGGGCCCGGGTAACTCTAAGTTAGTGTCCTGTTAATGTCCTACTGTCACTTAGTGTTGAAAGTGAGGGATATGAAGAGTGATCCCTGAGAGGAGAGTGTGGGCGGTGATTGTTTTGGCCGTAATCAGCTGACGATAACAAAAATGGCGTCTAGACAAACTAGAGACTTTGAAGGTTTTATTACTACGCCAAAAGGACTGGAGAAACTTGATATGGATGCAAGAATCCAGGCACTGGAAAGTAAGTTCCTAAACATTTTGTCAATAGAAGAAAAACTGGATAGAGTTCTAGCCGAGAATGATTCGTTCAAAAAAGAGATCTATTTGTTAACGTTAGCGAATACCTATGGTGTTACAGGGCCCGGGTAACTCTAAGTTAGTGTCCTGTTAATGTCCTACTGTCGCTTAGTGTTGAAAGTGAGGGATATGGAGAGTGATCCCTGAGAGGAGAGTGTGGGCGGTGATTGTTTTGGCCGTAATCAGCTGACGATAACAAAAATGGCGTCTAGACAAACTAGAGACTTTGAAGGTTTTATTACTACGCCAAAAGGACTGGAGAAACTTGATATGGATGCAAGAATCCAGGCACTGGAAAGTAAGTTCCTAAACATTTTGTCAATAGAAGAAAAACTGGATAGAGTTCTAGCCGAGAATGATTCGTTCAAAAAAGAGATCTATTTGTTAACGATAGCGAATAAAGAGCTATTGAAGGAAAAAGTAGAGATGGAGAAAGAAAACCAACAACTAAGGAAACAATGTGAAGAGATGAAGGCTAAACTCATGGAAATGGAGATAAAAATATCCGAAGGGGACTTGAGAAAGGAGGAATGCCTTAATCTAATTGATACCAAGATGAAAGAAGTGAACCATGAACATCAGGAGGTACAAAGGTCGTTTAGGGAGATAGTAAAAAAGTAGGAAGAGGAAAATAAAGGGATTACGCAGAGGGAAATGGTAAAGGCACTAAACGAAAATGATTATGTGGTGAGAGATATTGCTGAAAAGAAAAAATGTGTGATCATAATAGGATTGTGGGAGGAAACTAACAGGAACTGGCAGGACAGGAGGGATAAGGAAAATGACAGGATTAAGTCTTTACTGAACAAGATCTCTGTGGAAGAAGAGGACCTATATGCTGAGGTAGAAGAAAGTGTGAGATTGGGAGCTTTTGAGGAAGGCAAGAATAGACCATTAAAATTGAAATTAAAGTCTCAGGTGGCAGCGGAGATCTTGTTGAGGAGGGCTTGGAAACTTAAGGACTCTGAGGAAACCAAAACAATTTACATAAGAAGAAATATGTCACAAGATGAGCGAATGAAAATGAAGGAGCTTGTAACTGAAGTGAAGGAGAGGAATGACGAAAGAACAGAGGAGGAAAAGACCAAATTTTTTTGGAGGATGAGAAATGGGAGGCTAAAGAAGTGGTGGATAAAACAGACGGAATAGGCACTACATGGAAGAATGAGACTAGGAATGGAATAAAAGTGACTTACACGAACATAGATGGATTACCTAAGAAATAACGAACCGGACATAATGTGTGTAGTGGAAACAAAGCTAAGGCCCGAAATAAAGCTAGACTGGTTTGCTGTAAAACACTACAAAGTATGGAGAAATGAAGATCTGATAGTGAAGGAGGTGAACTATAGTAAGAGAAATGAGGAAGTGATAAGTATGCTTATAACAGATGGCAAGAGGGACATTAATATTATAACAGTATACATACCACCCAGAACCAGTGCTTGGGAATATGAACAGTACCAAATGGTGATGAGAAATACTCTAGACAGAATGAAGCAAGAACTCATCAGAAAGGATAGAGTGATGATAGTTGGAGACTTTAATTGCAAAGAAATAGTGTGGGAAGACTACGAAGTGGTGAACGGTGGTGAGTGGGCAGAAGAATTGTTAAAGGTAGCAACAAATAACTTGATGACACAGTGGGTGAGATCACCAACAAGGTGCAGGGGACAAGATGTTGCAGCAAGGTTGGATTTGGTATTTACCAGGGGAATCTCTCTAAAAGAGGAAATTGAACATGAAAGTCCCTTGGGGAAAAGCGATCATGATGTCCTAAGCTTTGAGCTGGATACGAATTAAGCACGAATAAGATTGTGGAACAGCAGGAGGAAAAATTAAATTATACTAGGGCAAATTATAACCATATAAGGGAGTTCTTTAATGAAATTGACTGGTCCGTGGTATACCAGGAAAGGGATATGCAATTGAAATACGATAAATTTATGGATTTGTATAACTCTGCTGTGAAAAAGTTTGTGCCATATCACAGAAAGAGGACTTTAAATAATAAACAGTGGTTTAATAGAAATTGTGAAGAAGCAAAAAAGAACAAAGAAAAGGCATGGAAGAAACTTAAGAAAAACAGTGATGTATTATCAAGGGAAGTCTACAAAACAGCAAGGAATAGATATGTTGAAGTAAGGAGAACAGCACAGAAGGAATATGAACAGAGGGTGGTGGAAAACTGTGATAGTGACCCAAAATGTTTTACAAATTCATAAATGGAAAACTAAATAAAAGGGAGGCAATAGAAAAGGTAAAAAACAGGGAAGAAGTATATGAAGATGCTGGAGATATAGCTGAAATTTTGAACGACAACTTTTGCAAAGTGTTTACAAAGGAGGAGCATTTTATGGGAGGAAGGCCTACGGAAATAAAGCAAATGCAGGACATCATGGTTACTAAGGAAGATGTAAGGAAAATTATAAGCAATCTGGATATTAATAAATCAATGGGGCCTGATGGCATATCTGGGAGGTTGCTAAATGAATGTAAGGATCAATTGTTGAACCCGTATTTGATATTGTGGAAACCTCCATACGAACAGGATTAGTCCCGAAAGAGTGGAAAAGAGCTGACATTGTGCCTATATATAAGAATGGTAGTAGAATGGAACCGCTAAATTATAGACCAGTATCGTTGACTAGTATATTGTGCAAGGTATGTGAAGAAGTAATTAAAGCTAAGTGGAGTGAGTATCTAGAAAGTGAAAACATTCTGAGTGAAAGGCAGTTTGGTTTCAGAAAAGGAAGATCGTGTATCCAATTTATTATGTTTTTATTCAAGAGTGACTGACATACTACAACATAGAGAGGGATGGGTGGATGCTATCTACCTGGACTTGAGAAAGGCCTTTGATAAAGTACCACACAATAGACTGATGTGGAAACTAAAGAAGATTGGAGGAGTAAATGATAAACTAGCAAAATGGATGGAAAATTACTTAATGGGAAGAGAAATGAGAACAGTGGTGAGAGGAAGGAAGTCCGAGTGGAAGAAGGTAACCAGTGGAGTTCCACAAGGGTCAGTGCTGGGTCCCATCATGTTTTTGATTTATGTTAATGATATGCCAGTAGGAATTGACAGTTACATGAACATGTTTGCGGACGATACTAAAATTATGAGGAGAGTAAAGAATGTGGAAGATTGTAACAAGTTACAGGAAGATCTTGATAAAATATATGAGTGGAGTAAGGAGTGGCAGATGGAATTTAATATAGACAAGACCCATGTTATGAAAATGGGAAGAAGTAGATACAGACCAAACAGGGATTACAGGCTGGGTGATGAGAAAATTAAAGAGACCAATGAGGAGAAAGACTTAGGAGTAACCGTGCAAAACACCTTGTCACCGGAGAAACACATTAACAAGATTTTTTGGAAAACATACAACATGCTTCAAAATATTGGCCTTGCATTCCACTACCTAGATGAAGGAATGATGAAGAAGATATTATGTACCTTAATAAGACCCCAGTTAGAATATGCAGCATGTGTCTGGTCACTGCATATGAAGAAAAATGTGAAGAAGGTGGAAAGGGTACAGAGGCTGGCAACAAGGATGGTACCAGGACTCAGGGAGTTAGACTATGAGGAAAGACTGAGGAAGCTGGGGCTGACCACATTAGAAGAGAGAAGAACAAGAGGAGACATGATAACTATGTATAAATTGGTGAACAAGATTGACATACTGGATAGAGAGTTGATAAAGGTGACCACAAGTAATCATCTCCGAGGACATGGAAAAAAGCTAATAAAGGACATCTGTCTAAATGACGTGAGAAAATACAGTTTCACGCATCGTAGCATTGATAAGTGGAATAAACTGAGCAGTGATGTCGTTGACGCGGTGTGTGTCAACCAGATGAAAGAGAGATATGACAGGAATGGACAAGGAGACAAGACACCGAGAGCTTAGCTTGGGCACTGTAATACACAAATAGGTAAATACAAATAGGTAAATACACACACACACACACACACACACACAAAGAAGGGAGAGAGGAGATCTGATACAAGTTTATAAATTGATCAAAGGAATGGACCAAGTGGATAATGAGAAACTGATCCTGAGAGAAGAATATGACATTTGAAGCACAAGATTGCATAGTAAAAAGCTGAGAAACGGAAGATGTCTGAGAGATGTTAAAAAATATAGTTTCCCGCAAAGATGTATTGAGACGTGAAACAGTTTAAATGAAGAAGTAGTGTCTGCAATGAGTGTGCATATTTTTAAAGTAAGATTGGATAAGTGTAGGTATGAAGATGGGGCACACAAGACTGAGAGAAGAACAAGAGGAGACATGATAACTATGTATAAATTGGTGAACAAGATTGACATACTGGATAGAGAGTTGATAAAGGTGACCACAAGTAATCATCTCCGAGGACATGGAAAAAAGCTAATAAAGGACATCTGTCTAAATGACGTGAGAAAATACAGTTTCCCGCATCGTAGGATTGATAAGTGGAATAAACTGAGCAGTCATGTCGTTGATGCGGTGTGTGTCAATCAGATGAAAGAGAGATATGACAGGAATGGACAAGGAGACAGGACACAGAGAGCTTAGCTCGGGCCCTGTAATGCACAAATAGGTAAATACACACACACACACACACACATAATTCTACAGTTACCTAAGAGTAACCAAGGTGGGAAAGGAGCTGGTAATGTTTGTCCCGTCTCCATATAGTCATGTTAACTGTTGATTAGCAAAATAATGTCCAGTGAAGGTAAATATAAACTGTAGCCTGCGTTTGAGCCATCAGCTGGTTTGTTTACGTCTGCGCAACATGGCGGCCGTGAACTCGAAAGAGGAATCAGACTTCACAGGGTTTCAAGGAATAATGGAGAAGAGCACTTATGTGAAGAAAATTCTGGAGTTAGAAGGTAAAATTGAAAACTGTTTGAAAAGTATGAGGGCCTGGAAACGAGTTATGACAATGTAAAAAGAGACTGTGCCGATATGAAGAAGGAAAATGCAGCACTGAAAGAGGAAGTTAAGCTAATTAAAGTGAATTGCGAAAATGTGGAGAATCTCTAGGAAAAGTGATGGAGAAGCAGGCTGAATGGAAAAAGTCAGGAAGTGGAAAGAAAGGAGGTAAATTACAAAGTTGCAAGTCTGGAAAAGGAAATCAAAGAGTCAGGGGAGAAAACTTTGGGCCTTGCTGAAATTATAGATCAACAGATCATAGAAGAGAAGATAGCTGAGAAAGTGGTGAAGGTTATTAAGTCAAATGAGACATTGGTGAGGGAAACTGTAGACAAAAAGAGATGTGTGGTGATATTTGGTGTGGAGGAGGATAAGACACCGAGTAAAATGGAGAGAGAGAAAACATAAAAAGGTGATAAATAATATCATTAATGTGGTGCAAGAGGAGGAAAAGACCTAGTACAAGAAATAGAGGACTTCCATAGAATTGGAAAGTTCACAAGAGAAGGTATGAGGCCAATAAGAATCAAACTTAAGTCACAAAAGGATGTAGATGAATTGGTGGAGAAGTCATGGAGGCTAGCCCAGCAGGAAACAACAAGGAAGATTTGGTTGAGAAGAGATCTCGGTGAAAAGGAAAGAGAAATGTTAAATGAGTTGAGAAAGGAGGCTTTGAAAAAAATGAAGAGAGGACAGAAGAAGAGAAGAAAGAGTTTTTCTGGAGAATCTTGGATATGAGACTGAGGAAGTGGTTCATAACCCAGAAAAGTACAGCAAGAAAGGACTAAAGAAACTTACATATGAGCGAAATGTAATGTATTCCAACATAAATGGAGTGATATCGGGATTTTAGAACTCAACGATTACTTGAGGGACAAGAACCCAGATATTGTGGGTCTTACTGAAACAAAACTGAGAGAGGAGAAGACCTGATGAAGGTTGGAGAAGGAAATATAACGTTTGGAAAAGAAATAGAGTAGGTAAGATGGGAGGAGGAGTGATGTTGCTGGTTAAAAAGATATAAAGGTGGATCAAGTGAAAAAGGTATGGGAAAGGCAGAAGTGCTAAAGATCAGAGCAGAAACTAATGAAGGAAAAAGAGGCACTACATAGTGGTGTACGTACCACCTAAGACAAATGCATGGTCAGTACAGGAATATGAAGAAATGATAAGTGATACAGGAACATGTCTGGAAGAAATGTTGGGTGGCTGTGAACGAACTATAATGATGGGAGATTTTAATTGTAAAGAGGTGTGTTGGGAGGACTGGTCAATGGAAGGATCAGAGACAACATGGGAAATACACTATTGACACTGGCAATGGAAAATGTGTTAACTCAGTGGGTCAAAGAAGATACTAGGTTTGGAGGAGAGGGAGCATCGTCAAGACTGGACTTGGTCTTTAGTACAGAGCCAATGGTCATTGAGGAGATGAGGGTGGAGTGCCCTTTAGCAAAGAGTGATCATGCAGTTTTGGAGTTCAAGGTGATAGACGAAGAGAAATCTAGAAGAAATGAAGAATATAAAGTGGGAAGATGGAATTATGCCAAGACAGATTTTGGAAACCTAAAGAAATTCTTTCAAGAGACAAATTGGATGAAATTCAAGAGTGCTAAGGAGCAAATGAAAAGTGGAAGGAATTTATAAAATATACAAAGAAGGTGAGAAAAATTTGTACCAATAAGACAACATAGAGAAGTTGGAAAGCAGGACTGGTTTAACGATAGATGTGAAAAGGCTAGAACAAGAAAAGAGGATGCATGGAAGAGGTGGAGAAGGAAAAGACGGATTAAGCAGTGGAAAGTTACAAAAGAGCAAGAAATGAATATGTGTTGATTAGAAGAGAAGAAAGAAAGAAACAAGAAAAGGATATAATTGATAAATGTAAAGACCAACCAAGGCTTTTTACAGACATGTGAACAACAACATCAAAAATAGAGAAAGTATTGAAAGTTTAGAAGTAAATGGAGTATACAGTGAAGATCCCAGGAAATGGCAGAGGCTATGAATGGATGCTTTCGGAAGGTATTCACAAAGGAGACTGCTTTTGACAAACCACTGGTAATGGAACAGAAAGGGATTATGAAGGAGTTTCAAGTAACTGTGGAGGAGATCAAGAACATGATGGGGAGTTTAGAAGTGAGAAAAGCTGTGGGACCTGATGGGGTATCAGGATGGATTTTAAGAGAATGCAGGAGCAATTGGCAGAAAAAGTTTGTGAAGTAATTGATGCCTCATTAAGGGAAGGTGTAGTGCCCCAAGACTGGAAAAGAGCTAACATTGTCCCAATCTATAAATCAGGTAACAAGAGAGACCCATTGAACTATAGACCAGTGTCACTTACAAGTGTGGTAGCTAAGATGTGTGAGAGGGTGGTGAAGACTAGATGGACAGACTTCTTGGAGAAAATGACATACTTTGTGAGTGTCAATTTGGTTTTAGGAAAGGGCGTTCATGCACGACAAACCTGATATGTTACTATTCGAGGGTGATAGATGTAATACAGGAAAGAGATGGTTGGGCTGATGGAATATATCTGGATTTAAAAAAGGCCTTTGATAAGGTACCACACCAGAGACTGATCTGGAAACTTGAAATGGTAGGAGGAGTGCATGGCAGTTTACTAAAATGGATGGAAGACTTTTGGTAGGAAGAGAAATGAGAACAATAATTAAGGACAGACCATCAGAATGGGGATTGGTGGAGAGTGGAGTTCCACAGGGATCAGTGTTGGCACCAGTAATGTTCGCAGTCTACATAAATGACATGGTGGATGGGGTGTCCAGTTATGTGAGCCTATTTGCAGACGATGCAAAATTGTTAAGAAAAGTGAGATGTGACAAAGATTGCGAACTACTCCAGGAAGACTTGGACAGAATATGGAAATGGAGCTGTACATGGCAAATGGAGTTCAACACGACAAAATGCAAGAAAATAGAGTTTGGCAAGAGTGAAAGAAGAATCAGGAGTATGTACAAGATAGGAAATGAAGACATAAAACCAGTCATGAAGAAAAGACCTTGGGGTGACAATTACCAATGACCTATCGCCAGAGAGACATATAAACAAAATAATTGGAGAAGTATTGAACTTATTGAGGAACATAAGAGTGGCGTCAGATATTTAGATGAAGAAATGATGAAGAAAATAATTACTGCAATGATAAGACCGAGGCTTGAATATGCAACAATACAGTGGGCTCCGAACTTAAAGAAACACATAAGGAAACTAGAGAAAGTACAGAGGGCTGCAACAAAATGGTGCCTGACTTAAGAGATTTGACTTATGAAGACAGACTGAAAAGAATGCAACTTCCGACCCTGGAAAACAGAAGAGAAAGGGGAGACCTGATAGCAATATACAGAGTGATGATTGGCATGGAAAAATGGATAGGGAAGATCTGTGTATGTGGAATGAAAGAATGTCGAGAGGGCATGGGAAAAACTAAAATGGCCACTTATAGGAGAGATGTGAAAAATATAGCTTCCTCATAGAAGGGTGGAAGCATGGAATAGTTTAGACGTGGAAGTGGTCAACGCAAGGAATATTCATGATTTTAAGAAAAGCTGGACATTAATAGATATGGAGACGGGACAACACGAGCATAGCTCTTTTCCCGTATGTTACAATTAGGTAAATACAATTAGGTAAATACACACACACACACACACACACACACAGCCAGAGAGACATATAAACAAAATAATTGGAGAAGTATTGAACTTATTGAGGAACATAAGAGTGGCGTTCAGATATTTAGATGAAGAAATGATGAAGAAAATAATTACTGCAATGATAAGACCAAGGCTTGAATATGCAACAATACAGTGGGCTCTGAACTTAAAGAAACACATAAGGAAACTAGAGAAAGTACAGAGGGCTGCAACAAAAATGGTGCCTGACTTAAGAGATTTGACTTATGAAGACAGACTGAAAGAATGCAACTTGATGGAAAACAGAAGAGAAAGGGGAGACCTGATAGCAATATACAGAGTGATGATTGGCATGGAAAAAAATGGATAGGGAAGATCTGTGTATGTGGAATGAAAGAATGTCGAGAGGGGAAAAACTAAAATGGCCACTTATAGGAGAGATGTGAAAAAATATAGCTTCCCTCATAGAAGGGTGGAAGCATGGAATAGTTTAGACGTGGAAGTGGTCAACGCAAGGAATATTCATGATTTTAAGAAAAAGCTGGACATTAGTAGATATGGAGACGGGACAGTACGAGCATAGCTCTTTTCCGTATGTTACAATTAGGTAAATTAGGTAAATACAAAAAAAAAAAAAAAAAAAAAAAAAAAAAAAAAAAAAAAAAAAAAAAAAAATCAGTCAAAGACCTACTGAAGAATCTAAATGACGAAGATAGGCAGAACTTGGAAGAGGAAGTAGAAGAAATAAACAGAATGGGACCATATCAAGAAGGAAAAACGAGACCAATTAAAATACTACTAAAATCACAAGCAGCAACAGAAGAAATATTGTATAGAACAACAAAACTTAGAGAAACAGAAGGCTGCAAGGATATCTATATAAAGAAAAATAGAAATGAGGAAGAAAGGAAGAGATACAATGAACTGGCAACAGCAGTAAGGGAAAAAAATAATGAAAGGTCAGAAGAGGAAAAAAAGACATTTTTTGGAGAATTCTAGGAGACAGGATAAGGAAATGGTATATAAACGAAAGGAAGAGAAAAAGTGGAACAAGTTTAACTAAAATGATAAAGGCAAGAGACTAAAAATGATGTATCTGAACATAGACGGGTTTTATCAAGTAAATTAGAATTAAGAGATTACATAAAGAAAGAAAATCCAGATATTGTATGCCTGGCTGAAACAAAACTAAATGAGGAAATCAAAATAGTCTTGGATAATAGGTATAATGTATGGAGAGAGACAGAGAGGGTAAAGGAGGAGGAGGAGTCATGATAATGTTAAGGAAGGAGATAGTGATAAACCAAGTGGAATGTGGGAAGGAAAAGCAGAAGTATTGTATGTTAAGATGCATATTAATAAAAAGAGTTAACAATCATTGTAACATATGTGCCACCAAAACAAATTCATGGACCAATCAAGAATATAAAGACATGATAGATGACACAATAAGGAGTCTAACGAGAATCATTAAAGAAAGGAAAAAGTGATATTAGTAGGAGATTTCAACTGTAAAGAAGTGGACTGGGAAAATTATGAAAGTGGTATGGGGAAGAAGCCTGGGAGAAAGATTCTTGAACCTAATGATAGACAATATGATGGACCAGAGAGTAAAGGAATGCACAAGATTCAGAGGAAACGACGAGCAGAGATTGGACCTAGTTTTACAAGGGTATACAAATGAATGATGATATAAGATATAAGTGCCCATTGGGAAAGAGTGACCATGTAATATTAGAAATAGATATAGAAGAGGGAAAGGAAGATAGAGATGATTCATACAAAGGAGACCGATTAAACTACAGAAAGGCTGATATTGAGAATCTCAGGAACTAATTTAAAAACATAAACTGGGAGGAGATGGAAAACTCAGAGATGATGCAAGAGAAGTATAACTTATTTTTGGAAATATATAATAAAGGAGTCAGGGATTATGTCCCAAAATATAGACCTAAAGAAGAAGGAAAGAAAGATTGGTTTAATGCAAGGTGTGCTAGGGCAAAGGAGAAAAGAGATGGAGCATGAAAAAGGTGGAGGAGAAATAGAAATCTAACAAATAAGGAAAACTTCAAAGCAGCGAGAAACGAATATGTTAAGGTGAGGAAGGAAGAGGAAAACAACTTTGAAAAGGACATTCTCGAAAAATGTAAGGAGCAACCAAAATTGTTCTATAGATTCATAAATGGAAAAATTAGACAAAGAGAAACAATAGAAAGGTTAAAAGAAGAGAACAGGATGGTGGAAGACCCAAAAACTATGGCAGAACTATTAAATAATAAATTCCAGGAGTCTTTACTAAGGAATCTAAATTTGAAAGGCCACAGGGTAATAGAGAGACAGTCTATATGAAAGAGATTAAAGTAACCAAGCTTGAAATAAAATAATTAATGAAGGAACTGGATGAAAACAAGGCAATGGAACCAGATGAAGTCTCAGGCAGAATACTGAAAGAATGTAGGGAAGAACTAGCACGTCCTATATACAACATCATAAAATGCTCAATAGAAAATGGAACAGTACCAGTAGAATGGAAAAGAGCTGAGGTGGTTCCCATATATAAGAGTGGAAGGAAGGAAGAACCTTTAAATTACAGACCGGTATAACTAACTAGTGTAATATATAAGATGTGTGAAAGAATAATAAAGAAACAATGGATCGAGTTCCTTGAAGACAACAAATTAATATCAAAAAGCCAATTTGGTTTTAGAAAAAGACGGTCTTGTAACATAACATAGCATAAATAATAGGATAACAAAGGGCCAAGTCTAGTTATCCTGCATCAGTCGTAAGTACAAAGTTTATTGAGTTTCTATTCTAAATTAGTTTATAGAGTACAAGAGAGAGAGGGATGGGTTGACTGTATTTATTTGGATTTAAAAAAGGCATTTGACAAAGTGCCACATGCAAGATTACTATGGAAGTTAGAGGAGAAGGGTGGCTTAAAAGGAAGCACACTGAGATGGATAGAAAATTATTTGAGGAGGAGAGAAATAAGGATGGTAATTAAAGATATGAAGTCCAAGTGGAGAGCAGTAGAAAGCGGAGTGCCACAGGAGTGGCACCAATACTTTATCTCATTTATATTAACGACATGCCAGAAGGAGTGAACAGCTACATAAATCTGTTTGCAGATGATACGAAACTGTGCAGAGTTATAAAGCAAAAGGAGGATTGTGAAATACTGCAAGAAGACCTAAATAAGATCTGGGAATGGAGTAAGAAGTGGGAAATGAAATTCAATGTGAACAAAAGCCATGTCATGGAAATGGGAAAAAGTGAAAGACGACCTGTGGGAATCTATAAGATGGGAGATGGAGTAGAACTGATGAAAGTAAAAAAGGAAAAGGACTCAGGAGTGACGATGGAAGAAAACAATCAACCAGTAAGCCATATTGATAGAATTTTTAAAGAAACATAGAATTTGCTAAGGAATATTGGAGTAGCATTTCACTACATGGACAAAAAAATGATGAAGAAATTGATAAGTACTATAATAAGACCCAGATTGGAATATGCAGGAGTAGTGTGGACCCCTCACAAAAAGAAACACATAAGGAAATTAGAGGCTACAAAAATGGCTACAAGAATGGTTCCAGAATTTGAAGGATGACATATGAGGAGAGACTAAAGGCTATGGATCTACCAACCCTGGAACAAAGAAGAGAGAGGAGACCTGATGCAAGTTTATAAATTGATCAACGGAATGGACCAAGTGGATAATGAGAAACTGATCCTGAGAGAAGAATATGACATCAAGCACAAGATCGCATAGTAAAAGCTGAGAAAAGGAAGATGTCTGAGAGATATTAAAAATATAGTTTCCAATAGATGTATTGAGACGTTGAACGGTTTAGATGAAGAAGTAGTGTCTGCAACGAGTGTGCATACTTTTAAAGTAAGATTGGATAAGTGTAGATATGGAGATGGGGCCACACGAGCATAAAGCCCAGTCCCTGTAAAACTACAACTAGGTAAATACAACTAGGTAAATACACACACACACACACACACACACACACACACACACACACACACACACACACACACACACATCGTCGATGGCGGAGGTGGTCGCTGAGCTCCAGAGCAATCATCTTTAATTCTACAGTTACCATTGCCTAAGAGTAACCAAGGTGGGAAAGGAGCTGGTAATGTTTGTCCCGTCTCCATATAGTCATGTTAACTGTTGATTAGCAAAATAATGTCCAGGGAAGGTAAATATAAACTGTAGCCTGCGTTTGAGCCATCAGCTGGTTTGTTTACATCTGAGCAACATGGCGGCCGTGAACTCGAAAGATGAATCAGACTTCACAGGATTTCAAGGAATAATGGAGAAGAGCGCTTATGTGAAGAAAATTCTGGAGTTGGAAGGTAAAATTGAAAACTGTTTGAAAAGTATGGGGGCCTGGAAACGAGTTATGACAATGTAAAGAAAGACTGTGCCGATATGAAGAAGGAAAATGAAGCACTGAAAGAGGAAGTTAAGCTAATTAAAGTGAATTGCGAAAATGTGGAGAATCTCTAGGAAAAGTGATGGAGAAGCAGGCTGAATGGAAAAAAAGTCAGGAAGTGGAAAGAAAGGAGGTAAATTACAAAGTTGCAAGTCTGGAAAAGGAAATCAAAGAGTCTGGGGAGAAAACTTTGGGCCTTGCTGAAATTATAGATCAACAGATCATAGAAGAGAAGATTGCTGAGAAAGTGGTGAAGGTTATTAAGTCAAATGAGACATTGGTGAGGGAAACTGTAGACAAAAAGAGATGTGTGGTGATATTTGGTGTGGAGGAGGATAAGACACCGAGTAAAATGGAGAGAGAGAAAACATAAAAAGGTGATAAATAATATCATTAATGTGGTGCAGGAGGAGGAAAAGACCTAGTACAAGAAATAGAGGACTTCCATAGAATTGGAAAGTTCACAAGAGAAGGTATGAGGCCAATAAGAATCAAACTTAAGTCACAAAAGGATGTAGATGAATTGGTGGAGAAGTCATGGAGGCTAGCCCAGCAGGAAACAACAAGGAAGATTTGGTTGAGAAGAGATCTCGGTGAAAAGGAAAGAGAAATGTTAAATGAGTTGAGAAAGGAGGCTTTGAAAAAAATGAAGAGAGGACAGAAGAGGAGAAGAAAGAGTTTTCTGGAGAATCTTGGATATGAGACTGAGGAAGTGGTTCATAACCCAGAAAAGTACAGCAAGAAAGGACTAAAGAAACTTACATATGAGCGAAATGTAATGTATTCCAACATAAATGGAGTGATATCGGGATTTTAGAACTCAACGATTACTTGAGGGACAAGAACCCAGATATTGTGGGTCTTACTGAAACAAAACTGAGAGAGGAGAAGACCTGATGATGGTTGGAGAAGGAAATATAATGTTTGGAAAAGAAATAGAGTAGGTAAGATGGGAGGAGGAGTGATGTTGCTGGTTAAAAAGATATAAAGGTGGATCAAGTGAAAGAAGGTATGGGAAAGGCAGAAGTGCTAAAGATCAGAGCAGAAACTAATGAAGGAAAAAGAGGCACTACATAGTGGTGTACGTACCACCTAAGACAAATGCATGGTCAGTACAGGAATATGAAGAAATGATAAGTGATACAGGAACATGTCTGGAAGAAATGTTGGGTGGCTGTGAACGAACTATAATGATGGGAGATTTTAATTGTAAAGAGGTGTGTTGGGAGGACTGGTCAATGGAAGGATCAGAGACAACATGGGAAATACACTATTGACACTGGCAATGGAAAATGTGTTAACTCAGTGGGTCAAAGAAGATACTAGGTTTGGAGGAGAGGAGCATCGTCAAGACTGGACTTGGTCTTTAGTACAGAGCCAATGGTCATTGAGGAGATGAGGGTGGAGTGCCCTTTAGCAAAGAGTGATCATGCAGTTTTGGAGTTCAAGGTGATAGACGAAGAGAAATCTAGAAGAAATGAAGAATATAAAGTGGGAAGATGGAATTATGCCAAGACAGATTTTGGAAACCTAAAGAAATTCTTTCAAGAGACAAATTGGATGAAATTCAAGAGTGCTAAGGAGCAAATGAAAAGTGGAAGGAATTTATAAAAATATACAAAGAAGGTGAGAAAAATTTGTACCAATAAGACAACATAGAGAAGTTGGAAAGCAGGACTGGTTTAACGATAGATGTGAAAAGGCTAGAACAAGAAAAGAGGATGCATGGAAGAGGTGGAGAAGGAAAAGACGGATTAAGCAGTGGGAAAGTTACAAAAGAGCAAGAAATGAATATGTGTTGATTAGAAGAGAAGAAAGAAAGAAACAAGAAAAGGATATAATTGATAAATGTAAAGACCAACCAAGGCTTTTTACAGACATGTGAACAACAACATCAAAAATAGAGAAAGTATTGAAAGTTTAGAAGTAAATGGAGTATGCAGTGAAGATCCCAGGAAATGGCAGAGGCTATGAATGGATGCTTTCGGAAGGTATTCACAAAGGAGACTGCTTTTGACAAACCACTGGTAATGGAACAGAAAGGGATTATGAAGGAGTTTCAAGTAACTGTGGAGGAGATCAAGAACATGATGGGGAGTTTAGAAGTGAGAAAAGCTGTGGGACCTGATGGGGTATCAGGATGGATTTTAAGAGAATGCAGGAGCAATTGGCAGAAAAAGTTTGTGAAGTAATTGATGCCTCATTAAGGGAAGGTGTAGTGCCCCAAGACTGGAAAAGAGCTAACATTGTCCCAATCTATAAATCAGGTAACAAGAGAGACCCATTGAACTATAGACCAGTGTCACTTACAAGTGTGGTAGCTAAGATGTGTGAGAGGGTGGTGAAGAATAGATGGACAGACTTCTTGGAGAAAAATGACATACTTTGTGAGTGTCAATTTGGTTTTAGAAAAGGGCGTTCATGCACGACAAACCTGATATGTTACTATTCGAGGGTGATAGATGTAATACAGGAAAGAGATGGTTGGGCTGATGGAATATATCTGGATTTAAAAAAGGCCTTTGATAAGGTACCACACCAGAGACTGATCTGGAAACTTGAAATGGTAGGAGGAGTGCATGGCAGTTTACTAAAATGGATGGAAGACTTTTGGTAGGAAGAGAAATGAGAACAATAATTAAGGACAGACCATCAGAATGGGGATTGGTGGAGAGTGGAGTTCCACAGGGATCAGTGTTGGCACCAGTAATGTTCGCAGTCTACATAAATGACATGGTGGATGGGGTGTCCAGTTATGTGAGCCTATTTGCAGACGATGCAAAATTGTTAAGAAAAGTGAGATGTGACAAAGATTGCGAACTACTCCAGGAAGACTTGGACAGAATATGGAAATGGAGCTGTACATGGCAAATGGAGTTCAACACGACAAAATGCAAGAAAATAGAGTTTGGCAAGAGTGAAAGAAGAATCAGGAGTATGTACAAGATAGGAAATGAAGACATAAAACCAGTCATGAAGAAAAAGACCTTGGGGTGACAATTACCAATGACCTATCGCCAGAGAGACATATAAACAAAATAATTGGAGAAGTATTGAACTTATTGAGGAACATAAGAGTGGCGTTCGTATATTTAGATGAAGAAATGATGAAGAAAATAATTACTGCAATGATAAGACCGAGGCTTGAATATGCAACAATACAGTGGGCTCGAACTTAAAGAAACACATAAGGAAACTAGAGAAAGTACAGAGGGCTGCAACGAAAATGGTGCCTGACTTAAGAGATTTGACTTATGAAGACAGACTGAAAAGAATGCAACTTCCAACCCTGGAAAACAGAAGAGAAAGGGGAGACCTGATAGCAATATACAGAGTGATGATTGGCATGGAAAAATGGATAGGGAAGATCTGTGTATGTGGAATGGAAGAATGTCGAGAGGGCATGGGAAAAACTAAAATGGCCACTTATAGGAGAGATGTGAAAAATATAGCTTCCTCATAGAAGGGTGGAAGCATGGAATAGTTTAGACGTGGAAGTGGTCAACGCAAGGAATATTCATGATTTTAAGAAAAAGCTGGACATTAATAGATATGGAGACGGGACAACACGAGCATAGCTCTTTTCCCGTATGTTACAATTAGGTAAATACAATTAGGTAAATACACACACACACACACACACACACACGTCTATAAATTGATCAACGGAATGGACCAAGTGGATAATGAGAAACTGATCTTGAGAGAAGAATATGACGTCCGAAGCACAAGATCGCATAGTAAAAAGCTGAGAAAGGGAAGATGTCTGAGAGATATTAAAAAATACAGTTTCCCGCAGAGATGTATTGAGACGTGGAACAGTTTAGATGAAGAAGTAGTGTCTGCAACGAGTGTGCACACTTTTAAAGTAAGATTGGATAAGTGTAGATATGGAGACGGGGCCACACGAGCATAAAGCCCAGGCCCTGTAAAACTACAACTAGGTAAATACACACAGTAAATACACATTTATATTTTTATGTCTTTTCAAATCCTTATAAAAAGAGACTTAAGTACTTGTGGTTAGATATCAAAATATGAAGTGGTGTCATTACAATACAATCAAGAATTCTGAATTTTAGCTGCATATCTTGTATTAATAATTTCTGAGATATTTAATTTTAAAACAGGGGGACATCCTTCGTGGAACATGAGTCATCTCCCAGCAGACATGTGGCGTCACAATGGCTTCCATGGCTGTATCTTTGACCTACGAGTAGCCAAGTCTCCAGTAGGCCCCTGGACTGCTGTTAGAGTGGCCGCTGCCTTTAATGTACAGGAGTGTGGTAGGAGCCCATGCCAGGTCGGTCCAAACCCTTGCCACAATGGAGGCACCTGCATTGCTCTTGGTGCCACTTTCAGGTTAGCCAGCTGTCTTACCCTCTGGTTTCAACTACAATAAAGACTTCATAAATTAATATAATAGTCTTATCAAAGTTCTGACATATGAAATATCTCTAACAATCCTTGGAAATCCTTCATACAGGCTTAGGCTCCTCAGTTTCATCTCCTTCTTCCTTCTATAGCAGTGATTCTCAACCTTTTTTTTCTGGTCATTATCTCACTTTTCATACATGACCCTCATACATGGTTTGCCATGCATAGCCTGTGATTGCAGTGACTGACTATAGTCCAATAATCATTAGGGTCATGTAAAAACTAATTTTAAGTAAATAAATATATATTTGTTCTTCAAATCTCATATTCAGTAATTGTTGGAATGTTTCTAAAGTAATGCAATGTACATAAAAGTGTTTACATTCTTAAACAATATTTTAAAACTATATACTGTAATCTGCAAAAAATCTGGGTGAAGTCCAATTAAGGATTCCTTTATTTTATGTGGACCCTAATGTGGGAACCATTGAGAACCTTCCTTTGCATCTTGCATCGAGGACATAACACTAAGAAGGGCTATTGGTTCTGCTTGAAGGACAGGAAGCTTAGGTTTTGCAACAGTGTTTCCCTAATGCAGTCTTGTTTATGGTGGTTTTTATCACTGATCTTTCTCAAATATTTTTCATACTTGATCTAAAATTACAAATGAAAAATACTGTGAGAAGTGCATGTTTTTCTCTGCAATGGTGTTATTGTCCAACTCATTGCTGGTTTTACTCGGCTGGAAGTAGAGCTAGAATAGCAAGAGTGGTGGCCTGTGTGTGTTTATTCCAGTAGATACAGCACTGACTACAGGTCACGTACCTGCTGTTTCATATTTTCCTGCCCCATGTCCCCACATTGCAAAAAGGAAATTATTTCCACTATGTCCTATCAGTTTTCTAAATGTGACTCCATGCCCAGGAGACTGTTCTTGCCACATTGCTTTTTTAGGTGCCAGATGTCCCAGGCTTATCACCCACAGTTAGAGTCATGGCTCTAGATGGCAACAGTATATGCAATGGAGGATTCACCTTTATGAATCCTCCCAGTTCATGTTTATTTCCTCATCTGAAGAGGAATCACATACTCCAGACAGCACTATTGTTAGTTGCAAGGGATTATCAGTCTCTTCCTTGTCATCATTATGACAGTATAACCAGAGAAGTTTGTCTCTGGGATATCAGACGTACATGTTGCTCCATATTACTTTCATAATCACTTTGTAATCCTAACATTCAAAGACACTAACAGTTAAACTTTTTTACTAGTTTGATTGACTACTGCATTTATTAGGAGATGAATAAACTAGCTCATGTTTATGCTTAGACATGCATTGGATGAGGACAAATCACCACTGTCCATCATATTCACTCTGTGTGTGCACTGGCAAAGAGAAGCGGTATGGAGCAGCTTTGTGTTGACAAATCCCGTTTAGAGCATTTCATACTCCCTTCTATTTGATTTAAGAAAAATATATCATATGATATAAATATATGTCACCAGTTGATTCCCTGAGCTGTGCATTGGTACATCATCCATTCCTTAAGAGTTAATGAAAATAACATTTACATTTTCAGATGTGAGTGCCCTTTGGGATGGAAAGGTGCCAGATGTGAAGTCCCCAGTCACCTGTGTGAAGGCAGTGAAAAATCATGCCATCCTGGGTCATCATGTCAGACCCTCACATTACATGAAAGGGAAACACCAACTTGCCTTTGTCACTTGGGCAGGACAGGCACACTCTGCGATCAAGGTAATTATATATGCTGTTTTGTCTTTATAAACATTTATTTTTCAAATCTCAAGGTTTAGAATGTGGTCAGTATGGAGAAACTAGCTTCCTCTAATCTTTTGAATTTGTCATAACTTCAGAGGTTTTATGACAATGTATTACCTCCATTAGAAAAAAAATATGTTGTGTCAGAAGTGGACATAACCATGGCCTCTACAACTTTCAACTTTTGTGCACATTATACATGTGGAATATCTATTGGCATGAGGGAGAGCAGTTACTGTACATGTCAAATGTCAATAGGAATGAGGGAAAGCATGAATTTCACAGCTTATTGTTCAGAATTCTGTTCAGTTCAATACAAATTTTTTTCCTTTGAAATTCAATATTTATAAAGTTAATTACATTCACTATCTTTGAGGATGATTTGTAACTACCAAATAGTTATCTTGTCATGCTTGGTGTGATGGTGCTCTTGGCTTGGGAAGACAAAAAAAAAAGCATGTTATATATATGAGAGCTTTTTTTTTTTTTTTTACATTACAAGGGCACTGGCCAAGGGAAAACAAAGTGTTGGAGAAAAAAAAAAAAATCCCGCTGGTTGCCAGGCCCTGTTAAGAGGAAAGTAGGAGAAAGAGAAAAAACAAAAAAAATCTAAAAGGAGGGTCCAGTTAACGTAAGAGGTGTCTTGACACTCCTCTTTGAAAGAGTTTAAGTCATAGGCAGGTGGAAATACAGACACAGGTAGAGAGTTCCAGAGTTTACCAGTGTAGGGAATGAAGGAGTGAAGATACTGGTTAACTCTTGCATTAGGAAGATGGACAGAATAGGGATGAGAAGAAGTAGAGAGTCTTGTGCAGCGAGGCCGCAGGAGGGGGAAGGCATGCAGTTAGCAAGTTCAGAAGAGCAGACAGCATGAAAACAGCGGTAGAAGACAGATAAAGATGCAACATTGCGGCGGTGACTTAAAGAATCAAGACAGTCAGTTAGAGGAGAAGAGTTGATAAGACGAAAAGCTTTAGATTCCACCTTGTTTAGTAAAGCTGTGTGTGGATCCCCCAGACATGAGAGCCATACTCCATACACGGGCGGATAAGGCCCTGTACAGAGCAAGCAGCTGGGAGGGAGAGAAAATGGACGAAGACGCCACAGGACACCTAACTTCTTGGAAGCTGATTTAGCAAGAGTAGAGATGTGAAATTTCCAGTTTAGATTTTTAGTGAAGGATAGACCGAGTGTGTTTAATGTAGAGGAGAGGGAAGTTGAGTGTTATTGAAGAAGAGAGGATAGTTGTCTGGAAGGTTATGTCGAGTAGATAGTTGTAGAAATTGAGTTTTTGAGGCATTGAACAAAACCCAATCAGAAACAAGTGAAAGATCAGAAGTTAGGCGTCCTATAGCATCTCGCCTTGAGTCATTTAATTGTTGTTGGGTTGGGCGTCTGTTGAACGCTGTTGAATAGTGCAAGGTGGTATCATCAGCATAGGAGTGGATAGGGCATTGAGTCAGATTTAGGAGATCATTGATGAATAATAGAAAGAGAGTGGGTGATAGGACAGAACCCTGTGGAACACCACTGTTGATAGTTTTAGGAAGAACAGTGACCGTCTACTACAGCAGCAATAGAACGATCGGAAAGGAAACTGGAGATGAAGGTACAGAGAGAAGGATAGAATCCGTAGGAGGGTAGTTTAGAAATTAAAGATTTGTGCCAGACTCTATCGAAGGCTTTCGATATGTCAAGGCCGACAGCAAAGGTTTCACCGAAGTCCCTAAAAGAGGATGACCAAGATTCAGTTAGGAAAGTAAGAAGATCACCAGTAGATCTGCCTTTACGGAAACCATACTGGCAATCAGAGAGAAGGTTGTGAGCTGATAGATGCCTCATTATCTTCCTATTAAGGATAGACTCAAAGGCTTTAGAAAGGCAGGAAATCAAAGCTATAGGGCGGTAGTTAGAAGGATTGGAGTGGTCACCTTTTTTAGGGACAGGTTGAATGTGAGCAAACTTCCAGCAAGAAGGATAAATAGAAGTAGAGAGACACAGATGAAAGAGTTTGACCAGGCAGTGAGCGAGTTCGGAAGCACAGTTTTTGAGAACAACAGGAGGGACTCCATCCGGACCGTAAGCCTTCCGAGAATCAAGGCCAGAGAGGGCCAGGAAAACGTCTTTATAAAGAATTTTAATTTTAGGGATGAAGTAGTCAGAGGGTGGAGGAGTAGGAGGAATATGCCCAGAATCATCCAAAGTTGAGTTGGAAATACATATACTCTTGTGTGATTCTTTATATAGATTGGATGCTCTCACCTTAGCTAAGCTTAAAGATTCTAAGCATCAATCTAAAGTCAGGCAGATACAAATTGGGTTTATTTTTTTATTTTGTACATTGCATTTCTAAATCTCTTTTTAACTTCTGATATTTTTGTAGCCATGAATATCACAGACCTTCAGTTCTCTGGTGAAGGGTCTTACACCAGCCTTCCAGCCACCAGAAGTCTCCGTCGGGAATCCCACATCACACTGTCCTTTAAGCCAGCCTCTCCTAATGGTATTTTGTTTCTTGCATTGCCTGTAAGAAATTCTGGAGATTTCATGGCCCTTGTGCTTGTCAATGGGACTTTACAATTTACCTTTTATCTTGGTGAGTATTGAAAGAAAATCTATATATATTCTAGAGGTTATAAGAAGTAACTGATTTTTCTCTCTCCTAGACTCAGTAGTAACAGAATAACATAATCTTACTACTAAAGATGTGGAATTACAGTAGACCATTTTTTTCTATCTTTCTTTCTTTATTTGTTTAGATTTTTTTATTTATTAATTTTTATTAGGTAGGCTACCTCCTTAGGTTACAGTCTTGTATGACCATCTACCACAGCAGCATTACAACAGTCAAAAAGAAAATTTGTGATTAAGTTACAGATAGATGGGTAGAAGACAAAGGAGGAGGGTAGCTTGGAATTTAAGCTTTGTTCATGATTCTGTTGTCTCTGCTGTTTCACTCAACACAAATATGGTCCCTCATTCAGAAGTTATAGTCATTCCATAGAAAATCAGAATAATACTTCTCTGGGTCCTGTTAATAGAGAAAAATGTCAAAGGTACCTCTTCCTCTGCTTTAGAGGATTCTGTCGAGGTATTGGAGCAATAGGACAAGATATAAATATGTATGAGGCTGTGATCAGAGGAGCCCAGTGAAAAAGGTGGTGGAACAGAAAAGAACATTAAGACCAGATATTAGGAAATGGTTAAGAATGTTGATCCTATCTAAAAGATAGTCAGGAATGTGTGTCAGGTGGTGCAATAATTGCTTCAAGTCATGGAGGAAAGAAAACTTAAAGGCCAGTTCACCTGGCTGGTCAGTGAAGAGAAATGAAAGCCAAAGCTGTTCATGAACATTTACGTCCTCTAGAATGGCAATATCCTCATTGGGGAAATAAATAAGGATGTGTTGTGCTTTGAAAGTTAATTAGTCCAATAATTTTCTATTGTTAAAGAAGTCAGAGGAGAGATGTTGAACATTGATGAACTTTATTTGAGAGTAACTTTGAAATTGTACCCAGGAAAATTTAGGACATTCAAGAGCATGGGTATGATAGCAGGTTATGACATGTCCACATAAACACAACACCTATCTTTGGATTGAAAGCAAGGATAATGAAAGTTGGAGAGAACAGAGAAGGGCATGCTGTCCATAGACTAAGACAGAAAAGATGAAGTTTAGTAGAGAAAAGATGATGCTTCACATATTGAAAATTAAAACTGACAAGCATATTGCATTGTATTAAAGTAAACAAATTGTAGACTTTAAAAAATAAGGCTTTGTTAATCTTTATGCATTTATACAATTCCACTGTAGAAAAAAAAATTGCACCATTGACAAGAAGGAATTAAGCAATATACCATACTGGCTTATGGATCTTGATGTGGTTGTTAGATTGCTTGGTCACAAATCACAATTTGCTTTCTTATCTCCTGTTTATCCTCTGCAGAGGCATACTAAGCCCAGAACCATTCCGTTATGAATAAAACGTGCTAGATGTTTTATCACTGAACTGTCCAGGTTGAAGTAGCTAAGAGTTAATGAGGATATATACACATTCCTCCAAATTTACTGAGGATATAGGAACACAGACCTTCACAAATGGTGACTATCTATGAATATTTAGTGTGGCACTTTAAAAAAACCTGAGCCATTCCATACAAATACAATGTATGTGATGAGTATTTGTGAGATCAGAGAATAGCATGAGGTGACTGCCATTCTTCCTCTACTTTGCTGACTCATAATAAAAGTCAAAGTTGAAGTTTAACAAAGGAATACTGCACCAAATCTTCGTGTTGAGAAGAATATGGTGACAGCCAGTCTCAGTTTCTCATCTCCACCATATTCAACATTTAAATATCAGCTCCATTCTTTGTACTTTCATGTTTGAAAATCATTTATGTCTTCAGATGTATGGTCACTAACTTTTTCATTCAATTAGGCCTACTAATGGATAAGGATTGAAGTAAATAAGCACAAGTAAGCAAAGAAATGCTTTAGGTAAAAAATCCATAAGTAGAGAGCCTGCAGATAAAGATATAGTAGTGTATCGGAATAAGTTATCTTTCTAATTTAGATTAGTGTAACTTGTATATTTCAAGAAGAGACTTTGTGTGCCAAAGCTATTGTGACACTATAATTTTTTTCTTCTGTCTTCCTTCCTCTCCTTCTCTGCATTCTTCCATACATACAAGGTTTGCATGCTCCTGGACTAGTGTTGCTACATTCTGAAGCCATAGCAAAGTTGGGTGAGTGGCAAACTGTGACAGTTTCAAGAGTGGAAGGTACTGGCTCTATGACATTCCATGGCCACACAATTCGGTCTGTTTCGCCGGCACCAACCCATTCAGCAGCCCTGCTTGATATTCACACAGAAGTATTCATAGGTCAGTTTTTGGATTTTCTGGAAAATACTGGTTATTTCTGAATATAATTTCTTCAACTTTGAGTGTTGTGAGGCAGATTGGTTTCCTTCCATGCAGGTGGAGTGCCAGACTACTCAGTGGTGCCTCTTGGTGCAGCACCTGAAGAGGGACTGGTGGCCTACCAAGGCTGCATTAGACAGGTTAGTTCTCATTCTAAGCCTCATACAGTGTACTGCCAGTTACAGAGGACTTACCTGTTACTTAGTTGAGTTAGGAAATCAAGCAGGCTTCACTTTCATTGGATTGCTGGATGTTGCATCTCCATGCCTAACAACTTAACTTTTTCTTATGTCCATTTTCTTCAGTGTTGTGAATAATCATCCATCTGCCATAAACTGTTATTACTTGCTTTTGCTGACAGATCATCATAAATGGAATAGAACATGACCTGCGTGTTCCTGATGGGGAACTTTTACGTGGAGTTGGGCTGGGAGATTGTGATGGCACCCCATGCGGACATCAGGTCTGTCTCCATGGAGGCACCTGCACACCAGCTGGTGACACATTTGTGTGTACATGTACTCAGGTATGTCAGATCTTTGTACAACATATGTAGGTACAGGTACATAAAGGTGGTATTGGCTAGGTTACCATTACATAAAAGTAGTAGATAGAATTCTGGACTGGAATATGCTTGTGATGCCAGTTTTCCTTCTCATTGGATACTTTGACAATATCGTATATGGACTCCTTGAATTTGAGTTCAATTCCAGCCTTATGAATCAATGAGAGATGCCACTGTACAAACATAAGATAGCTACACTTTGGCCTGTAGCTGGCCACCGGACTGACCAGAATCCTTAACTATAAATTTGAAAGTAGCATGTACTTAGAAAAGATACAATTAAAGTGTTTTGTCCTTCCTCAGAATTACCTAGGGAGGAGATGCCAACTACCTCGAGCCTGCCTTAATCACCAGTGCATTAATGGTGCTGCCTGCATCCCCATTGATGAGCAGCTTGGAAGGCAGAAACGTCGACAGAAATCTCTAGGCAGTTCCAAAATGTCTTCAATGACATACATGTTTTTTAACAGACCAGATGGTGACTGGCCTGAGGAATTAGTGAAAACTTTTAGCAAAGAGGACTCTAAAATACAAAAAGAGGGAAGAAATGAGTCTGCTAGTGGGGAAAAAATGTCATTGGAGAAATGTTTGTTACAGGAAGTGGAGATTTAAGTAGATATAGAGAAGAAAGAAAAAAAAACCAAAATATGAGAAAAACTGAAAAAGACTCTAGCAAAAAGGGGTTAATAAAGAAAAGAGAAGTGAAGAGAAATGATGATCAAGACTTAAATCATTATCGATGCTTGTGCCCTCCAGGATATCATGGCATATATTGCCAGACAGGTTAGTGATATAACACAGTCAGTACTCTTTTTGCCCTTCCTCTGTCTTGCTGCCTAAACTTAATTTTCATTCTTATTCTTTTCACTTAAATGGAGTAAGAATATACTAACTTTTTTTTTTATCTCTCATTGATAAACTAAGTAAAACATTCTGATTTTGTTTCCTCACCTTTTGATGACTTTGACTCTTCCAAGAGAACATCGACACACTCAAAATCATTTTACTAATTTGACCAGGACTTTTTTTTAATTACTTTATGGATTTCATAAAGTAGGGATTTTGTCTTGAACTATTGTAGTCCACTAGGGATCTCTTTCTCTCTCTGAGATGGTGTACATTAATTACATAGTACATCTGATATATGTTGACAGCCAAGGAAGGAGGATTTTTTTGTTTTTATGCAGGAAGGGCAACTAGCCAAGGGCAACAAAAAATGGTAAAAAAAGGTCCACTGGGTTCCCAATTCTCATAAAGTCAAGTGAGTTATCCAGAATTCAGGGACAAATGTCTTAAAACCTCCCTCTTAAAAGAAGCCAAGTTGTAGGAAGATGGAAATACAGAAGCAGGCAAGGCATTCCAGAGTTTACCAGTGAAAGGTATGAATGATTGAGAATACTGGTTAACTCTTGCATTAGAGTGTTGGACAGAATAGGGATGAGAGGAAGAAGAAAGCCTTGTGCAGTGAGGCTGCAGGTGGAGTGGAGGTATGCAGTTAGTAAGATCATGCAGTATAACAGTTAGCATGAAAATAATGATAAAAGATAGAAAGAGATGCAACATTTCGGCAGTGAGAAAGAGGCTGAAGACAGTCAGTCAGAGGAGGGGAGTTAATGAAACAAAAAGCTTTTGATTTCACCCTATCTAATAAAACTGTGTGAGTGGAACCCCCTCCAAACATGCAGAGAGTACTCCATACAAGGATGGATAAGACCCTTGTACAGAGTTAGTAGTTAGAGGGGCAAGAAAAAGTGGCAGAGATGCCGCAAAATGCCTAACTTCATAAAATGAATAATAGAAAGAGAGTGGGTGACAGGACAGAACCCTGAGAAACACCACTGTTAATAGATTTAGGAGAAGAACAGTGGCTGTCTACCACGGCTGCAATAGAACAGTTGGAAAGGAAACTTGAGATAAAGTTGCAGAGAGGATAGAAACAGTAGGAGGGCAGTTTTGAAACCAAAGATTTGTGCCAGACTCTATCAAAAGCTTTTGATATGTCTAATGTGACAGCAAAAGTTTCACCGAAATCTCTAAAAGAGGATGACCAAGACAAAGTAAGAAACATCAGAAGATCACCAGTAGTGCAACCTTGATGGAAGCCATATTGATGATCAGATAGAAGATTGTAAAGTGACAAATGTTTAAGAATCTTCCTATTGAGGATAGATTAAAAAACTAGACATGAAAGAGATTAAAGCTATAGGATGGTAGTTTTGAGGGATTAGAATGGTCACCCTTTCTAGGAACAGGCTGAATGTAGGCAAACTTCCAGCAAGAAGGAAAGGTAGAAGTCAATAGACATAGTTGAAAGAGTTTTGCCAGGCAAGGTGCAAGCACGGAGGTACAGTTTTTGAGAACAATAGGAGGACCCCATCAGGTCCATAAGCCTTCCAAGGGTTTAGGCCAGCGAGGTTATGGAAAACATCATTACAAAGAACTTTAATTGTAGGCATGAAATAGTCAGAGGGAGGATGAGAGGGAGGAACAAAATCAGAATCATCCAAGGTGGAGTTATTAGCAAAGGTTTGAAAGAAGAGTTCATCTTTAGAGACAGAAGAAATGGTAGTGGTGCCATCAGGATGATATAAAGGATGGGAAGGTGAAGTAAAGTTATTGGAGATGTTTTTGGTCAGATGCCAGAAGTTATGAGGGGAGTTGGAGTTTGAAAGATTCTGACATTTTCTATTTATGAAAGAGTGTTTGACAAGTTGAAGAACAGACTTGGCATGATTCCGGGCAGAAATATAAAGTGCATGAGATTCAGGAGATGGAAGGCTCAAGTACCTTATTTTGGCAACCTTTCTATCATGTATAGCATGAGAAGAGGCTGTGTTAAGCCAAGGTTTAGAAGGTTTAGGTTAAGAAAAAGAATGAGGAATGTATGCCTCCATGCCAGACATTATCATCTCTGTTATGCATTCAGCACACAGATGTGTCTCTGACATGGAAACAGTAATCATTCCAGGGAAAATCAGCATAATACCACCTCAGGTCCCCCCAACTGGCAGAGGCAAAACACCAGGGTACTTCCACTTTGGGGGATTGTGAGGAGGAATTGGAGAGATAGGACAAGATACAGAAATGAGATTGTGATCAAAGGAGCCCAACATAGAACATAAGGTAACAGCATAAGCAGAAGGATTAGAGGTAAGGAAAAGATCAAGAATGTTGGATGTATCTCCAAGACAGTCAGGAATACGAGTAGGGTGTTGCACCAGTTGCTCTTGGTCATGGAGGATAGCAAAGTTGAAGGCTGGTTCACCAGGATGGTCAGTAAAGGGAGAGGAAAACCAAAGCTGGTGGTGAACATTGAAATCTCCAAGGATGGAGATCTCCACAGAAGGGTGGAGGGACAGAATGTGTTCCACTTTGGAAGTTGAATAGAGAAAGAATTTACTAGAGTCAGATGAATTTAGTGAGAGAGTGACTGTTGAGTCTAAGCCAGATGGTGGAAATCTCTGAAGATTTGAGACCGTGGGCGTGAGGGCAAGTTAAGTCGTTGGAGCAAAAATGATGATGGAGAAAGTAGGAGGGAACAGAGAACGGGCTACTGTCAGTTGTCTCAGACAGCTGTGTTTCAGTGAGGAAAAGAAGATGAAGTTCAGTAGAGGAGAGGTGGTGTTCTACAGACTGAAAATTAGATCTAAGACTGCAAATGTTGCAGAAATTAATGAAGAAAAGTTGAGGGAGGTATCAAGACATTTTAGGTTGCCACTGAGAGGGTAGTCCAACCTGGGGACATTGGTCCCCTTCCCAGAAGGGGACTTCGAAGCTGGAATTGGAGTTCCTATTTTGAATTTTGAAATTTAAGTTGAGGGTGTGTGTGTGTGATAAGAGCATGAAGAAGGAGAGTTGTCTTTAGAGGGCAGGCTGTGACTGCCCCCTTGAATTGTGAGACACAAAACAGACAATTTGGGTTCAGGACTGGGAGGTCATGTGTATCAAACTTATTAAGCTTCTACTTGAGAGTTATTGCAGTACTGGAAAACAGAGATGGATGGGTAGACACAGTATACCTGGATATTAAAAAGGCTTTTGATAAAGTCCCTCATGAAGACTACTTTGGAAACTAGAGAACACAGGAGAACTGTGAGGAACTTTGCTAGAATGGACAAGAGATTATTTGAAGGATATGGAAATGAGAACTGTGATCAAAGATACATACTCATCTTGGGATAAAGTAACTAGTGAAGTGCCACAAGGTTCAGTGTTAGCCCCTATTATGTTTCAAGTTTATGTAAACGACATTCACTGAGGTAAACAGTTAATGGATTTATTCACTGATGATGCAAAGCTGCTAAGAGTTATTAAAACCAGAGAGGACTGTGTGCTGTTGCAGGAAGATATAAACAAGATCTATGAGTGGAGCAGGAAGTGAAAATTGGAGTTTAGTGCCAAGAAATGTCACATAATGGAACTAGGAAAGAATAAGAGAAGACTGGTATGGAACTATTGGATGGGAGAGGAACAAATAATGAAGACTAAATTAAGAGGAAAAGATCTGGGAGTGATCATACAGGAAAATCTGAGCACTGAAAAACACATAAGGAAGATATTTGGACTACAGTATCATATAAAATATTGACTAATATAAGAGTGGCATTTCATTGCATGGACAAAGATATGATGAAAAAAATCATCACAAGCATGATACGTCCAAGGCTGGAATATGCAGCAGTGGTATGGTCTCTGAGCTCTAAAAAGGATATAAGAAAATTGAAAAGGATACCGAAGATTGCTACGAGTACAAAGATGGTGCCGGAATTAAGGGACCTAACATATGAAGAACCTGATGGAAATGGGACTGCAAACCTTACAAGATGGAAGAGAACGTGAGGACCTAATAACAATGTACAAGATAGTCATTGGCATTGAAAAGATAGACAAAGAAGACCTGGTGCTGTTGACAGAAGATGGAAGGACAAGAGGACATGAAAAGAAGATCAGGATGAGGCAGTGTGTGAAGGATATTGGAAAATACAGTTTTCCACACAGAATGGTGGAAAGGTGGAATGCATTGGATAATGAAGTTGTTACAGCACAACTTTAAGGAAAAATTAGATCAATGGAAACAGGACACTATGAGCCCTGCTTGAACCCTGTACAATACAACTAGGTAAAACTAGGTAAAAATACAAAGGAAAACATTTAGCAAGATCACAACTAGCTTTAATGGAAAGTTCACAGCACCCCTTGAACTAGTGCTATTAGACCTCGCTGGGAGTAGATTATCATTTTGGTAGGTGTCTACTACCTACTTCATAAATATTGTAATGATGTTAGTTTATATTTTCATGTTGATATAACCACAGAATAAGCAATACTGTAATAATGTTAGTTTCTCCTGTTTTCACTAGTGTTTTTTTTACAATTTTGTATTTTTGCTTTATTGTGTTTTTATTGTTAGTTATTAATCTGTATGATGCAGTCTCTTACCAGAGGCAAGAGCAATTCATGTTTAGAGAAGTGATCTAAAAGTACTTAGTAATGCAATTTCTAATGTTGTTTTCTCTTAACTGACAAATTCTCCTGTACCAGCTGGTGGATGGGGAGGTGACAGCCTGGGAGCCAGGTTCAGCGGATACAGTTTTGGGGTGGTGGGCAGTGGAGGACAGCATAGCTCTCCTACTCCTAACTTGGATTCTTTTGCTCTGAACTTCACCACTTCATCCCTCCATGGGCTCCTGCTGTGGCGTGGACAGGTAAGTGTGTGCTCACATTGACATTACAGCAGCTATGTAATCCAGTCACCAGGAATGGAATGTTAATATTCAGTATTCATATTGAAATTACTGCAATTAAATGTTGAAGTATTCACATCTGTATTTGAATACTTTGGAGAACATGTACATTCTTTGAATACTAGTTTGATAAATACAGGTAACTCGATTTACGCGATAGATGCTTTCCAAGAGGCATCGCGTATATCAAAATTCGCGTAAAACAAACATGTAATTCTCATAAGAAACAATAGATAATAGGGGGAAGCAGGATGTGGTCCACAAAAATTTGTAAAAAATTTATTTTGCTAAATTAACATATTTATTATTTACCATTCTAAATACTAGAAGTGTATTTAAAGTAAAGAGAAAAGCAAGAAATAATAAGAGAAAGCAAAAAATAAGAGAAAACAACAAAACAAAGAATACGTAAACAAAACACTCACTGTGTCACTGCCTTCACCACTCACACCACAGTCAATCACCATCTTCCTCTGAGCTTTACACTTTATCAGAAATCCACTTATCAAAAACAACCCCACATGCAGAAGAAGATGAAGGATAAACATTTTGGGGTCATCTTGGTGAATTATAGGGAGATTGAAGAGGTTCCGTCTGTACTCAATGCTGGCAGACTGCACATGAGGCACGAGAAGAGTGGGAGCTGGATCCAAGATTCTTTAACAACGTCAGAGCAACCTGCCGCGAAATGGCATCCATGAACGCTTGGAGGGACGGTAATGAGGTTGCTCTGAAGTTGCTGGGAACACCACCTCTTGAGGTGGTGTTACTGTCATATATATGCATTTATGTTCACAAAACATCATTTATATTAGCTTTTTACAAACCTTGCCCCCAAGAAAGGATTGTTTTGTGATGCATAAAGTGAAATCTTACATGGAATACCAAAAAATAAAGCAAGAGATGAGATCGCCCACAGACGAGGCGGAGACTTTCGGCGACTCGGCCACTTCTTCTTCTGCTTCTTGTGACCATTTTAGCTTTCTTCACGATATTTGTTTCCACTTCTCTATTGCCTGCTATAATGGATATCATATCTTAGTATTCATATACGCTCATGCCATGAGGATAACCTCGACTCCGTGCCACGGAGTTGAGGTTATCTTCATGGCATGAGCGTATATGAATACTAAGATATGATATCCATTATAGCAGGCAATAGAGAAGTGGAAACTTAAATATTGTGGTGAAAGACAACACTCAAGCTTAAAGGTTCACAAGAAAAAGAAGCAGCTGAGTCGCCACGAGTCTCTGCCTCATCTGTGGGCGATCTCATCTCTGCTTTATTTTTTGGTATTCCATGTAAGATTTCACTTTATGCATTACAAAAATATATTCTCTTGGGGACAAGGTTTGTAAAAAGCTAATAGAAATGTTGTTTTGTAAACATAAATGCACATATAAGACAGTAACACCAACAACCTGAGAGCAACCTCATTACCGTCCCTCCAAGCGTTCATGGATCCCATTTCGCGGCAGGAGGTTGTTCTGATGTTGTTAAAATTTCTTGGATCCAGCTCCTGGCAGCCAATGAACACTTTTAGGCGAGCTACCAGCCTCCACCCGCCAACAGCAACGAATCTTTGTGGATGCTATTTTACGAAGGTTGGTACGTGAGCAGGAGGTTGCTATGGAGGTTGTCTGTACCAACCTGCTTCTTGGATCCGGCCCCAGAGCTCCCACCTATCGGCCAGCTGCGGGACTCTGGTGCGCAGTTTAAAATTGCGTCTGGCACTCAGTTTGAAAATGCGGTTAGGCCAAATCGTATAAGCAATTAATTATAATATTTTTTCGGTCGCGTTATAACAAAAAATGCGTAAATCAAACATGTGTAAATCGAGTTACCTGTATATAATCCAATATTTAATATCAGAGATAATAGTCATTCCTTTCAATTTTTCCTTAGGTAGATGTGTGTAGTAAAGGTTAGCAGGCTGTGGCTGGGCAATACTCAAAACTTGACTGTGTTGACACATTTCCATGAATTTCCACAGTATTGTCCAAATCGAAACAGGTTTATTGTTGGATTTATTTTCTGCCCCACTGTTCTTCCTTGGGTGTTATATGTACTGTGCTTCAGTGTCTTACAAAGGTTATTATGAATTTGATCTCCTTAGTAACTGTATACTAGATGGTCCAGATAGTCAGATGATAATCATTACAGTTGCCAGTCTTAATAAACCTGACACCAGATGGAATGTTTGAGTAGACTCAGTAGCCCATAGGCAGCAATAAAGAGAGTTTTATGTTTACCAAGTACAAAGACAAATTGGTGCTTTATTTTGTTTCCTCCCACACTCTTAACATGCCCAAATTTATCACAAGCAAGGACAAACCTAAGGAGGTAATAATTTTCAATAAAGCTGGCCATGACCCTTCCATTTATTATTAGCTGTTGGGAATTGAGAAAAATTGGCAGAAACATCTCATAACTTAAGATGTATTGAAACTAAATGCAGTGTGGATAGCTATGAATGTATCATTCCTGAAGGAAGAACATATGCCCTCTGATACAGGTAGAGGCACCAGGTGAAGATTACCTGGGAGTGGGTCTTGAAGGTGGTCGGGTGAAAGTTGTGTGGCACCTGGGTGGTGGCAGCCTGGGACATCTTCTTGTGAAAGGTGAGCTACAGACTGGGAGTATCATGTGCCCTTGATTAGCTGAAATGCTCATTCATGAACAGATTAGAGATTGGTTTCTATGCTTTAAGAATTCTTCCTCAGAGCCAAATCTTTAGTTTTCCTTGATCTACCATTTCATACTCTATCCTCTTGCATTAAAGTATTTTACCTCTGGTGCTTCATAACATGGTAGTCAACAGGATCTCACCCTAATGTGGATGTATGTAATTTAACCTTAGATGCAAATTTTGGTAATACTATACATACAAGGAAGTAAAGGTGTTGCATGCATTGATATAGTATGGGATATATTATTGGATTTTCACTAGATAAGCACCTACACAACTAAGTAAATATACACACACACAGACCAGACACGGTCGAGGAAGGACGCAGTGGCGTCGCTCCGAGAATCAGCTGATCTTCACTACCTGTTGTATAGTATTTGTAGTGGCCTGGGCAAGTAGTGTAGACTCGTTCTTCATGAAATCAAGTGTTAGAGAATCATGAGTAAAGAAGAGATTCCATCTAAATGCAGTTATGAGACTAGGGAAAGAATGAAAGAAGAAGATGAATATGTTGATGAGGTTGTAAGCGCATTCGAAGGTTTTGGTATGGCAACTACTTCACTACTTACGAGAGTGTTGACTATTGAACGTAAACTAGATAAATGGATAAAGGAGAGTATGGGAATGAAAGAGAATGAAGAACAGGAAAAAGAGTTTCAAAAACTGAGAGAAAGGATAAAAAAGTGGAAGAAAATGAAGCTAGGCTAAGAGCGGAAAACGAAGAACTGAAAAAGGAAGTAGCTAACTACAAGAAGCAGATGGAAGGAGGACTCGGTAAAGCCGAGAAAAGAAAAAGAGAAGCTGAAAGATCTAGTAAACAAGGAAGAGGAAAGAGTACAGAACGTGATTAAAAAAGAAGTACAAGCATGGAGAGTCCAAGATAAGAAAGATAAGGATGATTTTCAGGAGGTGATTAAAAAACAACTAAAAGAAAGAGATGAAAATATGACAAACAAAATGATAGGAGTCCTCAAGACAAAAGAAAATCTAGTTAGGGAAATTGCAGAAAAAAAAGTGTAACCGTATTTGGACTAAAAGAAAAAATATATAAAATATAGACCAAGAAGAGAAAAAGAAATGAAATCAGTCAAAGACCTACTAAAAAATCTATACAACAAAGATAGGCAGGACTTGGAAGAGGAAGTAGAAGAAATAAACAGAATGGGACCATATCAAGAAGGAACAACGAGACCATTTAAGATACTACTAAAATCACAAGCAGCAACAGAAGAAATATTACATAGAACAACGAAACTCAGAGAAGCAGAAGGCTGCATGGATATCTATATAAAGAAAAATAGAAATGAGGAAGAAAGGAAGAGATACAATGAACTGGCAGCAGCAGTAAGGAAAAAAAATAATGAAAGGTCAGAAGAGGAAAAAAAGGCATTTTTTGGAGAATTCTAGGAGACAGGATAAGGAAATGGGATATAAAAGAAGGAAGAGGAAAAAGTGGAACAAGTTTAACTAAAAGTGATAAAGGCAAGAGACTAAAAATGATGTATACGAACATAGATGGGGTTTTATCAAGTAAATTAGAATTAAGAGATTACATAAGGAAAGAAGAACTGGATATTGTATGCCTGGCTGAAACAAAACTAAATGAGGCAATCAAAATAGACTTGGATAATAGGTATAATGTATGGAGGAGAGACAGAGGGGATAAAGGAGGAGAAGGAGTCATGATAATGTTAAGGAAGGAGATGGTGGTAAACCAAGTGGAATGTGAGGAAGGAAAAGCAGAAGTACTGTATATTAAGATGCATATTAATAAAAAAAAGAGTTAACAATCATTGTAACATATGTGCCACCAAAAACAAATTCATGGACCAATCAAGAATATAAAGACATGATAGATGACGCAATAAGGAATGTAACGAGAATCATTAAAGAAAGGAAAAAAGTGATATTAGTAGGAGATTTCAACTGTAAAGAAGTGGACTGGGAAAATTATGAGAGTGGTATGGGGGAAGAGGCCTGAGGAGAAAGATTCCTGAACCTAATGATAGATAATATGATGGACCAGAGAGTAAAGGAAAACAAAAGATTTAGAGGAAATGACGAGCTGGCGAGATTGGACCTAGTTTTTACAAGGGGTATACAAATGAACGATGATATAAGATATAAGTGCCCATTGGGAAAGAGTGACCATGTAATATTAGAAATGGATATAGAAGAGGGAAAGGAAGATAGAGACGATTCATACAAAGGAGACCGATTAAATTACAGAAAGGCTGATATTGAGAATCCCAAAAACTAATTCTAATACATTGACTGGGAGGAGAATAAAACTCATAGACAGTACAAAATAAGTATAACTTATTTTTGGAAATATACAAGACAGGAGTCAGGGAATATGCCCCGAAATATAGACCTAAAGAAGAAGGAAAGAAAGATTGGTTTAACACAAGGTGTGCTAGGGCAAAAGAGAAAAGAGATGGAGCATGGAAAAGGAGGAGGAGAAATAGAAATCCAGTAAATAAGGAAAACTTCAAGGCAGCGAGAAATTAATATGTTAAGGTGAGGAAGAATGAGGAAAGGAACTATGAAAAGGACATTGTTCTACAGATTCATAAATGGAAAAATTAGGCAAAAAGAAACAATAGAAAGGTTAAAAGGAGAGAAAGGGATGGTGGAAGGTCCAAAAAGAATGGCAGAACTATTAAATAATAAATTCCAGGAGGTCTTTACTAAGGAATCCAAATTTGAAAGGCCACAGGGTAATAGAGAGACCATCTATATGAAAGAGGTTAAAGTAACCAAGCTTGAAATAAAAGAGTTAATGAAAGAATTGGATGAAAGGAAGGCAGTGGGACTGGATGAAGTCTCAGGCAAAATACTGAAAGAATGTAGGGAAGAACTAGCAAGTCCTATATACAACATCTTAAAATGCTCAATAGAAAATGGAACAGTACCAGTAGAATGGAAAAGAGCTGAGGTGGTTCCCATCTATAAGAGCGGAAGGAAGGAAGAACCTTTAAAATTACAGACCGTTATCACTAACTAGTGTAATATGCAAGATGTGTGAAAGAATAATAAAGAAACAATGAATTGAGTTCCTTAAAGACAACAAATTAATATCAAATAGCCAATTTGGTTTTAGAAAAAGACGGTCATGTGTAACTAATTTACTGAGTTTTCTACTCTAGAATAGTTGATAGAGTACAAGAGAGAGAGGGATGGGTTGATTGTATTTATTTGGATTTAAAAAAGGCGTTTGACAAAGTGCCACGTGCAAGAAGTTGGAGGAGAAGGGTGGCTTAAAAGGAAACACATTGAAATGGATGGAAAATTATTTGAGGGGGAGAGAAATAAGGACAGTAGTTAAAGATATGAAGTCCAAGTGGAGAGCAGTAGAAAGTGGAGTGCCGCAGGGGTCAGTATTAGCACCAATAGTTTTCCTCATATATATAAACGATATGCCAGACGGAGTGAACAGCTACAAAAATCTATTTGCAAATGATACGAAACTGTGCAGAGTTACAAAGCAAAAAGAGGATTGTAAAATACTGCAGGAAGACCTAAATAAGATCTGGGAATGGAGTAAAAAAGTTGGAAATGGAATTCAATGTGGACAAAAGCCATGTCATGGAAATGGGAAAGAGTGAAAGAGGATCCGTGGGAATCTATAAGATGGGAGATTGAGTAGAACTGGAGAAAGTAAAAAAGGAAAAGAACCTAGGAGTGACGATGGAAGAAAACAATCAACCGGTAAGCCATATTGATAGAATTTTCAGAGAGACATATAATTTGCTAAGGAATATTGGAGTAGCATTTCACTACATGGACAAAGAAATGATGAAGAAATTGATAAGTACTATAATAAGACCGAGATTGGAATATGCAGGAGTAGTGTGGACCCCTCATAAAAAGAAACACATAAGGAAGTTGGAGAGACTACAAAAAATGGCTACAAGAATGGTTCCAGAATTTGAAGGGATGACATATGAGGAGAGACTAAAGGCTATGGATCTACCAACCCTGGAACAGAGAAGGGAGAGAGGGGATCTGATACAAGTTTATAAATTGATCAACGGAATGGACCAAGTGAATAATGAGAAACTGATCCTGAGAGAAGAATATGACATTCGAAGCACAAGGTCACATAGTAAAAAGCTGAGAAAGGGAAGATGTCTGAGAGATGTTAAAAGATAGTTTCCAACAAAGATGTGTTGAGACGTGGAACAGTTTGAGTGAAGAAGTAGTGTCAGCAATGAGTGTGCATAGTTTTAAAGAAAAATTGGATAAGTGTAGATATGGAGACGGGGCCACACGAGCATAAAGCCCAGGCCCTGTAAAACTGCAACTAGGTAAATACACACACACACACACACACACACACACACACACACACACACACACACACACACACACACACACACACACAAGAATCACACAAGATAGGCAGAACAAGAGGAAGAATGAAATAAACAGAATGGGACCATATCAAGAAGGAAAAAAGGACCTGGTACTACTAAAATCACAAGCAGCAACAGATGAAATATTGATGAACAACAAAACTTAGAGAAACAGAAGGCTGCAAGGATATCTATATAAAGAAAAATAGAAATGAGGAAGAAAGGAAGAGATACAATGAACTAGAGCATAAGTGATTGAAAGGTCAGAGTGACCATGTGGAAACGATAAGGAAGAGAAAAAGTGGAACAAGATTAACTAAAAATGATAAAGGCATAAGACTAAAAATTAGAAATGGATATAGAAGAGGAAAGGAAGATAGAGATGGACAAATCATACAAAGGAGACTGATTAAACTACAGAAAGGCTGATGGATATTGAGAACCTCAAGAACTATTTTAAAAACATTAACTGGGAGGAGATGAAAAACTCAGAGAGGGTGCAAGAGAAATATAACTTATTTTTGGAAATATACAAAACAGGAGTCAGGGAATATGTCCCGAAATATAGACCTAAAGAAGAAGGAAAGAAAGATTGGTTTAACGCAAGGTGTGTTAGGACAAAGGAGAAAGAGATGGAGCATGGAAAAGGTGGAGGAGAAATAGAAATCCAGAAAATAAGGAAAATTTCAAAGCAGCGGGAAATGAATATGCTAAGGTGAGCAAGGAAGAAGAAAGGAACTATGAAAAGGACATTGTCGAAAAATGTAAGGAGCAACCGAAATTGTTCTACAGATTTATAAATAGAAAAACAAAGCAAAAAGAAACAATAGTGCCACAGGGGGTCAGTATTGGCGCCAATACTTTTTCTCATATATATAAACGACATGCCAGAGGGAGTGAACAGCTACATAAATCTGTTTATGGACGATGCGAAACTGTGCAAAGTTATAAAGCAAAAAGAGGATTGTGAAATGCTGCAGGAAGATTTAAACAAGATCTGGAAATGGAGTAAAAAATGGAAGATGGAATTCAATGTGGACAAAAGCCATGTCATGGAAATGGGAAAGAGTGAAAGACGACCAATGGGAATCTATGAGATGGGAGATGGAGTAGAACTAAAAAAAGTAAAAAAGGAAAAGGACTTGGGAGTGACGATGGAAGAAAACAATCAACCGGTAAGCCATATTGATAGAATTTTCAGAGGGACATATAATTTGCTAAGGAATATTGGATTAGCATTTCACTACATGTACAAAGAAATGATGAAGAAATTGATAAGTGCTATAATAAGACCCAGATTGGAATATGCAGGAGTTGAGTGGACCCCCATAAAAAGAAACACATAAGGAAGTTGGAGAGACTAAAAAAAATGGCTACAAGAATGGTTCCAGAATTTGAAGGGATGACATATGAGGAGAGACTAAAGGCTATGGATCTACCAACCCTGGAACAGTGAAGAGAGAGATGGGATCTGATACAAGTTTATAAATTGATTAACAGAATGGATCAAGTGGATAATGAAAAACTGATCCTGAGAGAAGAATATGACATTCGAAGCACAAGATCGCATAGTAAAAAACTGAGGAAGGGAAGATGTCTGAGAGATGTTAAAAAATATAGTTTCCTGTAAAGATGTGTTGAGAATTGGAACAGTTTGAGTAAAGAAGTGGTGTCAGCAAAGTGTGCGCATAGCTTTAAAGAAAATTGGATAATTGTAGATATGGAGATGGGGCCACACGAGCATAAGGCCCAGGCTCTGTAAAACTACAACTAGGTAAATATAACTAGGTAAATACACACACACACAACGTCATGGCGGAGTTATAAACACCGACATTTGTGGCGCAATGTTATCTACCCCAGAATTGGAGCCGGGAAGACTTCTGACCAGCCTGGTTGTATATTTCGGGAGGAGAGATATCGCTACAGGTGTCCCGTCTCTAAAAGTGAAGGGAAAACAGTGAAACGAGTGGAAAATGGCAACGGGAATGAGGAAGGGTTCGGGGATGGTGGTAGCGATATACTGATGGCGAGGAGAGAAATTTATGAGACACCACAAGGTTTAAGAGATACTGGGTCAAATGAAACTGTAGCCTTCTCAGGTTTTAAAGAGAGGGATGAAAGAAGGTGTAATATGAAGGTGGCAACATTAGAAAAGGATGTATTCTCTATAAGGGAAGTGATGGCTAACTTATCGGAGAGGATGAAGAATCTGGAGAAGAAAAATGCTGACTTAAAGGATAAACTCAAGTATTTTGAGTGTGAAATCGAATAATGTCAAAATAAAACAAAAAAATGGATTGTCTCAAGCAGGAAAATGAATCCCTTAAGGAAAAAGTGCAACAATTATGAGGACATTATTCAGGAAATGAACCAAAAGGTGCAAGACAACAACAAAAAAGTGGAAGAGGAATTACAGGAAAAATCAAGGGATGAATTGAAAAAGGAAAGTGAGAACCAAAAAATGAGTTTTAATGAAATAGTGAAAAAGCAAATACAAGACAGGACAAAAGATACAGTAATACAGGTCATTAAGGAGAAGGAAGACCTAGTCAGAGACACAGTTGACAAGAAGAAATGTACATATTGTAGAATGGGGTTTGAAAGAAAAGAAAAATCCAGTCTGGTATGTAAGGGAAAAAGAAGAGATAGAGTTGGCAAGAGACATAATAAATACGATTCAGGATGAAGGATAAAGTCTTGATAGTGAAATAGAAGAAGTGTACAGGATGGGGAGATACAGTGATGGACATGTAAGACCTATGAAAATAAAACTGAGATCACAAGTAGCAGTGGAAGAATTACATGAAAACTAGCTCATTCAGATGTATACAAAGATGTATGGATAAAAGGAGACATGAATTTGGAAGAGAGAGAGAGATTGAAAGAATTGAAAAACGAAGTGAAAGAAAGAAATGAGAAATGTACAGAGACCGAGAAATAAAGTTTTTTTTTGAAAGTTTGGAACATGAGACTGAGGAAATGGTACATCAAGGAAAGAGAAGAAAGAGCAGAGGAGAAAATGAGGGGAAATGTGGAAAATTAAAAGTTGCTTATACTAATATAAACAGACTCATCTTAGGGATAAATGAATTGAACGACCTTGTTAAAGAGGTTGAGCCTGACATAATGGGGATCACAGAAACCAAACTAAGTAAAAATAACCTAAAGGTAATGAACGTGAATTATGGAAAAACAATGCAGAAATGATATCAGTTGTAGTTGAGAAAATGATATGGAGAAGAGAGAATTTGTAGTCTGCTATGTACCACCTAAGACAAGATCTTGGAGTCTAGGAGAGTATGGGGAAGTTTTGAAAGATGCTGAACACTCACTAATCAAAATATTAGAAAAGAAAAGAAATACTGTAATAATGGGGGACTTCAACTGTAAGGAAGTGCACTGGGAAGATATGACTACAGAGGGAAACGAGGATTCATGGGGTTACACGTTACTGGAGTTAACTATGGAATATACAATGACACAATGGATTCAAGAAAACACCAGATTTAGGAACAGTGAAGAGCCATCGAGACTGGATTTATTATTTACAACAGAAGCTGAAATTGTGGATGGGGTAGAGTATAAGACACCTTTGGCAAAAAGTGACCATGTACTTATAGTAGCGACCTTTAAGGAAGTGATTAGAAAAGAATGGAATGAAAAACATAGAGAAGGAAGATTGACATATAGCAAAACAAATTTTAGAAAACTCAGACTTTTTCCAAGACAGACTGGACTAAATTTCACAACCAGGCAGGAGTGGAGGAAAAGTGGATGAGATTTAAAGAAATTTATAATGATGGAGTGAATAGATATGTACTGAGACTGTAAAAATAAAGATAAATATAAGGCAGAATGGTTTAATAGAAAATGTGAAGAACCAAGAGATAGAAGGGATAGAACATGGAAGAAATGAAGAAAAGGCAAACGTCCAAGGAAGTGGCAAAACTATATCAGAGAAAGGAACAACTATGTTAAAATATGGAGAGGAAAAGAAAAACTATGAGAAAAACATAATAGAAAAATGCAAGGATCAGCCAAAGATCTTTTATAAATATATAAACGAAAAGTTGAAAAACAAACACGAAATAGAGAAACTAGTTTATGAAAATAATGAATACAGCAATGAATTGGAAATGGCTGAAATAATGAACAGATACTTTCAAGAATTTTTTACAAGAGAAAAAAAAAAATTATGAAGAATTAGGAAATAAATCTCCTGCGATGGGACATCGTTATTTCGGAGCAGAAAATAATGATACAACTAAGAAATTTAGATGTAAGAAAATCTCACAGTCCAGATGGAATTGCAAATTGGATATTGAAAGAGTGTAGAGAGAGCTAGCAAATAAGGTATACAATATAATAAAATGTTCTGTTGAAAAGGGAAAAGTACCAGAAGACTGGAAAAAAGCCAATATTGTGCCAATATATAAAGGAGGAAATAAAGAGAACCCAACAAATTACAGGCCAGTGTCCCTTACAAGTACAATAGCTAAAAGATGTGAATGTGTGATCAAAGAAAGATGGACCAAACATTTGGAAGAAAAAAATATAATCAATGAAAGACAATTTGGCTTTGCTAAAGGAAGATCATGTGTAACAAACCTTATATGCTTTTACTCTAGAGTCATAGACATAACACAGGAAAGAGATGGATGGGTTGACAATGTATTTTTAGATTTAAAAAAAACATTTGATAAAGTTCCACATGGAAAATTAATAAGAAAACTGGAAGATATAGGGGGAATAAAAGGAAAATTGCTGGAATGGACGAAGGATTTCCTAACTGGAAGAAGAGTGACGATTAGAGATAAGGAGTCCACCTGGAAGGAAGTTATAAGTGGGGTTCTGCAGGTTTCTATGTTGGCCCCAATTATGTTTGCAGTATACATAAATGACATGGAAGAAGGAGAAAGCTATATGAGTTTCTTTGCAGATGATGCAAAACATCTGAAGAAATTTGGGTCGCACGATGATGGTAGAACTCTACAGCAGGACTTAGATAGACTATGGGAATGGAGTAAAAGATGGGAGATGGAATTCAACATTAAGAAATGTAGCATAATGGAATTTGGGAAGAGCAAAAATAGGATAACAAGGCAATATAAACTTGGAGAAGAGAAGATTAAGAAGGTGGAAAGTGAAAAGGACCTGGGAGTGCTCATAACAAAAGAAATGTCCCCCAATAAACATACAAATAAAATTGTTGGTGAGACCTACAACTTACTGAGAAATATTAGAATTGCATTCTCATATATTGATGAAGATATGGTGAAAAAGTTATTGGTATCTTTGATCAGACCACAGCTGGAGTATGCAGCGGTACTGTGGTCACTTAACATGAGGAAGAATATCAGGAAAATTGAAAGGATACAAAGAGCAGCCACTAAACCGGCCCCCAACCTTGTCGGCTCTTACGTATGTAAAGAGACTGGAATTACCAACACTGGAGCAGAGAAGAGAAAGAGGTGACCTGTTGACCATCTACAGAATAATGAATAATGAAGCTTCCTGATAGGATCGACCTGCTGAAGAGGGACAGAAGGGACACAAGAGGACATGGACTAAAACTCAGAAAAGACAACTACAGAAGAGACTTTAAGAAAAACAGCTTCCCCAATAGAGTGAGAGATATATGGAACAGAATGGACAGAGAGGTGGTGTGTGCAAAGTCTATACACAACTTTAAGAGAAAATTAGACTCTGTGAGATACAGAGACAAGACAACACGAGCATAGGCTCCCCTCCCGTAAAATACGAGGTAAATACACACAAGGATCACAAGGAAATATGGATAAAAAGAGATATGAACTTAGAGAAAAGGGAAAAGGAGAAAGTGGTAAGAAGTGAAGCTAAGGAAAAAAAAAACGAGAAAAGGACAGAGATAGAGAACAATAATTTTTACAGGAGGGTTCTGGATATGAAACTAAAGAAGTGGTACCTAAGAAAAAAGAGGAGGTCATGGAGGAGGAGGCAATAAATTAAGAGTGACTTATACTAACATAGATGGGTTGTTATCAAGCACATTGGAAGTTCAAGATTATTTGAAAGAGAAAAAGCTGGATGTAATGTGCATCATTGAAAGAAAACTGAAAAAAGAGATCCATGTCAACTTTAAAGAGGAGGGATATAATGCCTGGAGGAGGGACAGGAAGGATGAAGGGGGAGGAGGAGTGATAATAATGGTTCGCGATAATATATGTGTGGAAGATGTGCAATATGGTGAGGACAAAGTGGAAGTAATGGGAGTAATAATCAGAACAGAAGATTTGAAGAGAAGAAAAATTATAGTTACATATGTTCCACCAAAGACTAATACATCGGGATCAGAAGAGCATAAAGATATGCAAAGAGAGGTGATAAAGTGCCTAGATAACATGATAAGAAGAGGTAGAAGAATACTCTTAGTTGGAGACTTTAACTGTAAAAAAATAAACTGGAGAGAGATGGAAATAATGGATAATGCTGGGCAGTGGAGTGAGAAAATATTACAGTTGACTATGGTTAATACAATGGACCAGTGGGTGGAGGAGTCAACAAGGTAGAGGGGAGAAGAACCATCGTTGCTTTACCTAGTTTTCACAAAGAAACCAGAGCCCCTTCCAATCATACTATACCTTAGTCCAATGGGGAGAAGTGATCATGTGACATTAGAGATGCAAATGCAGGAGGAAGATGAGATGAGTTACAGAGAGGACTATAAAGGATAGAGATTAAATTATGCAAGAGCGGATTTTGAAAAAGTAAGGAGTTATTTTGCTGATATTGAGTGAGTAATATTATGTGCAGGAAGACTGTACAAGAGAAATATGACATTCTTACAGAAATACAATGAAGGAGTAAAAAAGTTTGTTCCTTTTTATAGAGTTTAGAAAAAAATAAATGCTTGGTACAATGCTAGACGCATACATGCAAAAAAAGGGAAAGGATAAAGCGTGGAAGAAACTCTTAAAGTGGGGAAATGACTATAATAGTTGGCAGTACAAAGATACTAGAAATGAAAATATTAGAGTAAGGAGAGAGGAAGAAAGAAAGTTTGAGAAAGATGTAGTGGATAAAAGCAAGGATGAACCCAAACTTTTCTACAAGTTTATAAACAGCAAAACAAAGAATAAGAAACAATTGAAAAATAATTGAAGAAGGGAAGACATACCAAATAGAGAAGAAAATGTGTGAAATAATGAATGAGAGCTTCAAAACGGTATTCACTGCAGATGATTTCACAAAAGCTAATAGGACATTGGATTGCCAAGGATTACAGAAGATTGCAGTGCACAAAGAGGATATTGGAAGATTACTGGATAAGTTGGAAGTCAAAAAAGCAATGGGGCCAGATGGTGTATCAGGCTGGGTGTTAAAAGAATGTAAAGAGCAGTTACTGGATCCAATTTAGGAAATAATTAAAAGTTCAATAAATGAAGGAAAAGTTTCACTAGACTGGAAGAGAGCTAACGTAATACTGATATTTAAAGGAGGAAAGGCAGCTGAACCACTAAACTACAGACCAGTGTCACTTACAAGTGTCGTAGGGAAGTTATGTGAAATAATTATCAAAGAAAAATGGGTTAAATTTCTAGAAGAGGAGCAAGTAATATCGAACATACAATTTGGGTTCAGGACAGGGCGGTCATGTGTATCAAACTTATGAAGCTTCTACTCGAGAGTTATTGCAGGACTTGAAAACAGAGATGGATGGGTAGACACAGGCTTTTGATAAAGTCCTGCACAGAAGACTTCTTTGGAAACTAGAGTACATTGAAGGACTGTGTGGAACCTTACTCGAATTGACAAGAGATTATTTGAAGGATAAGGAAATGAGAACTGTGATTAGAGATACATACTCATATTGGGGTAAAGTAACTAGCGGAGTGCCACAAGGGTCAGTATTAGCCCCCCTTATGTTTCAAGTTTATGTAAACGACATTCACGTTTGGATAAACAGTTATATAAATTTATTTGCTGATGATGCAAAGTTGCTAAGAGTTATCAAAACCAGAGAGAACTGTCTGCTGTTGCAGGAAGATTCAAAGAAGATCTATGAATGGAGCAAGAAGTGGAAATTGGAGTTTAATGCCAAGAAATACCACATAATGGAACTAGGAAAGAGTAAGAGAAGACCAGCATGGAACTATTTGATGGGGGAGGAGCAAATAGTAAAGACTAAAGAGGAAAAAGATCTTGGAGTGATCATACAAGAAAATCTGAGGCCTGATAAACACATAAACAAGATATTTGGATTATCATATAAGATGTTGACTGATATAAGAGTGGCATTTCAATACATGGATAAAGATATGATGAAAAAAATCATCATAAGCATGATACGCCCAAGGCTGGAATATACAGCAGTAGTATGGTCTCCGAGCTCTAAAAAGGATATAAGAAAATTGGAAAGGATACAGAAGATTGCTACTGAGATGGTGCCGGAATTAAAGGACCTCACATATGAATAACGACTGAAGGAAATGGGACTGCCAACCTTACAAGAAAGAAGAGAAGGGGGGACCTAATAACAATGTATAAGATAGTAAATGATATTGAAAAAATAGACAAAGAAGACCTGGTGCTGTTGACAGAAGAAGATGGAAGGACAAGAGGGCATGAAAAGAAGATCAGTATAAGGCAGTGTGTTAAGGATATTGGAAAATACAGTTTTCCACACAGAACGGTGGAAAAGTGGAATGCATTGGATAATGGAATTGTTACAGCACATAGTGTACATAACTTTAAAGAAAAACTAGATAAATGGAGATATGGAGACAGGACACTATGAGCCCCGCTCAAACCCTGTACAATACAACTAGGTAAGTACACACACACTGTCGCCTGAAGCGAACAGACACAAGACCAGATCTCCGGTGTGATATGCTGTCAATTCTGGAGAGGAACCCAGCAGACGTGGTGATGTTACAGGGGGGCAGGGGGCTAGCTCAGTGGTCCTGTCTCCAAAGAGTTATTGAATTTGCTTAAATTTTGAGGTCGAAAGTAGTATGGAGGAGGATGACACCGTGGATGGCGCAGTTGGAGCTGCTCGATGTGTAAAAGACTGGGAGCTAGAAGTGAGATTATAGAAATACCCCTAGGTTTGAGACAGCTGGGTGATTGGAGTAAAGAGAGGGAGTTTTTGGGCTTTAAGGAGGATACAGTTAACATGAGAAGGATCATCATTATGTATAAGGAACTTAAGCCTTGAAGGAGATGGTGGGCGTCAAGTTCGAAAAGCAGGACCAGCTGATTACGGAGAATCTAGAACTGAGAGACAGATGTTTAAACTTAGAAAGTACTGTTAAAATGAACCATGAGATGAAAAAAAAACTAGAGGAAATAAAAAAGGGAGAATAGTGCCCTAAAGGGCAAATGTACGAATTATGAAGCTGCATTACAAGGGCTGCAGGAAAAGCTGGACTCCAATTTGGAGACAGGCAAAGAAATGAGCGAAAGGAAACTGGATGAATGGAAAAAGGTTTGGAAAAAGGAATAAGAAGAAGAAAAAGTCAATTTCACTGAAGTAGTTAAAGCAACAAATAAAGGAGAAAACTAAGGACACAGTTATACAGGTGATCAAAGAAAAGGAAGAATTAGTGAGAGATACGCTGGACAAAAAAAAAGTGTATGGTTATATATCGACTAGAAGAAAAAAGGAACCCAGTGAAATTTGTGAGAGAGAAGGAGGAGAAAGAAATGGTTAAGGAAATTATCTCCGTAGTGGAAGATAAAGAACAGTCTTGATAAAGAAATAGAAGAAATATATAGACTGAGTAAATATAGTGAGGGAACCAAAAGACCTCTAAGTCAAAATGAGATCACAAGTAGGGATAGAAGAAATATTAGCTAGGACTGGAAAGCTGGCTGACAAGGCAGAATATATGCATATCTGGATAAATAGAGAGATGAACCAGGTAGAAAGGGAAAAAGAGAGAGAACTGAGGAATGAAGCTAAGGAAAAAACAAAGGAAGGACAGAGAACGAAAAGAAGAAGTTTTACTGGAGTGCTAGACATGAGACTGAGGAAATGGTATATTCAGGAAGGGGAAGGAAAGCATTAAGTCATGTATACAAACATAGATGGATTTATATCAGGAAGTTTGGAAGTGAGAGATTATATATTGGAAAAAGGACCAGATGTGATATGTATGACAGAAATAAAGTTAAGTGAAGATGTCCAAGTGAATTTTAAAGAGCAAGGATACAATGTTTGGAGGAGAGACAAAGGAAAAAGCAGGAGGAGGAATATTGACCATGACTTGAGAGAATATATGTGGAAGAGATATGGTCCAGAGATGGACTGGCAGAGATTTTAAGTATAACAATAAGGACCAATAGGAGAGAAAAAAAGGAGTATCATAATTGCATATGCACCACCAAAGACTAATACATGGAGGCTTGATGTACATAAGGAAATGCAAAAGGAAGTACTAAATTGCCTGGATAACATGCTAAGGAAGGATAGAAGAGTGTTGCTTGTGGGAGATCTAAACTGCAAACACATCAACTGGGAAGAAATGAATGCAAGCCCAGAACGCATTCTCCCTATTTTCATTATTTCCTATGGGAAAATTACATCCGCTTAATGAATTTTCGCTCTACGAACAGCTTTGACACCCCTTATCCTGTTCGTTAAGCGGAGTATTACTGTACCTTAGTCCAATGAGGAAAAGTGATCATGTGACATCAGAGATGCAAATGCAGGAGGAAGATGAGACAAGTTACAGAGAACATTATAAAGGAGAGAGATTAAATTATGCAAAAGTTGATTTTGAAAAATTAAGGATTTATTTTGCTGATATTGAGTGGAATAATATTATGTATAGAAAGACTGTACAAGAGAAATATGATATGTTCTTACAGAAATACAATGAAGGAGTAAAAAAGATTATTCCTGTTTATAGAGTTTAAAAAATACATGCTTGGTACAATGCTAGATGCGTACAGTAAGTCCTCGTTATACGGTATATATGCGTTCCTGAAAACCTTACCGCAAATTGAAATTACCGTATACTGAACCCATTATAACATGTAATAATAGGGAATGCATTCCAGCACGTCAAAAGTCACCCCTACAGAAATGAAAATACATGAAAATAGTCATAAAAAAAATGTAAAGTACTGCACAAAGGAAATAAATAGAAAATGTTTTTATTTACCTTTCAGTCACTATGTATCCTATCAGATGATGTCCTTCCCGAGGCTAAGGGACAGTAGGGATTTCAGCCCTTACTCATCTTCCACTGAGTGGGCAGACAAGGATAAGACGATGTCGTTTGCACTGTCGGAGGCAGATGTGGATGGGCCAGCTGTAGCAGGGTAGGCACGTTTCACTGGTTTGAAGAAAGAGGATATTGAGGAAGGGCTAGCTGTAGAACTGTCGGCAGCAGATGTGGAAGGGCCAGCTGAAGCAGGGTCAGCAGGTGTGACAGGGACAGCATGTCTGACTGGCTTGAAGAACGAGTAGATGGAGGACTGTTTGATTTTTCTTGTTTTTTCATCATAGATTTCTTGCTAAACCTTGACACTTTTCTCTACGTCATGAGTAGGGTTACCAACTCCCTGAAAAATAAACAAGGGACACCTCGTTGGCAGGGCCAGCCGACTCAATTGCCTTCACCCCTCCCTGCATGGTGAATTTTTTTGTTGCCTTTTTTTGTCTGTGAAACTATTTTTAAACTATTTGACTCGAACCTGAATTTAATTAGATGCATGTTTCTGAGAGATATTAATACATATAAAACAAATTATTCAACAAATATATATATATATATATATATATATATATATATATATATATATATATATATATATATATATATATATATATATATATACACAGTAAGGTCTCGGTTTACGTCAGAGTTACGTTCCTGAAACATGACGTAAGTCGATTTTGTATGTAACTCGAGTTTCCGTACATTTCAAAGCATATTATCGAGTTTTCAACCAATCATTGTTTATGGTCATTCAGGTAAGTTAAAGGTTATATTGTTATATTATTTACAACTATGTAGGAATATGAAACACAAGCTTGTTTTTGTTGTTGATTAGCGCCACGAATGCGAAGGACTGTAGGTTGCCGAGAGGGGTGGCCCTGAGGCTGCCAGGAGGGTGGGCAGGTCGAATGTTGTGACGCCCAGGGCGGACAGCTGGGAGCGTAGTGCAGTGCGGTGGGAGTAGAAGCATGGGCAGCGGAGCAGGAAATGCAATAGGAAAGGGCAATAGGGATCAGCAGACAGGCGCAGACGGTGCAAGTGAGCTGCGAGTGTCGTGTGGCCCAGGCGAAGGCTCCTGAGTTGTTATTGTTGTGATGGGTGCGCGAACCCTCAAGGTTGTCAACCTCCCCATTGTCATGGTAACGGGCTTCCCATTTCTTCTTCACTCCCTCACACACAGCTGCTGCCTCCCTTCTCATGTCTTTTAATTATGTCCTCTTTTTCTTGTAGCATAATGGTTTTCCTTTTCTTAGCATCACTGCTGTCACTAAGAAGTTTTCTCTTTGGTGCCATTGAGCAAGATACTAAGAACTTGAGTCAGTAAACGCAGAAGTAGGATAACACTCTTGCCAGGGGCGACGGTGTGGTGGAACTGAGGCAGGGTGTTATTGTATTCAAGCGTGAGGCGGGTGTGGTGGGCAACCACCAACAATAACAATAAATCCTGCACTTTACGATTATTTTGGGAGAAGAGGAAACCATTATGCTACAAGAAAAGAGGACATAATTAAAAGACATGAGAAGGAGGCAGCAGCTGTGTGTGAGGGAGGAAGAAAATGGGAAGCCCGTTACCATGACAACGGGAGGTTGACGACCTTGAGGGCTCGCACACCCATCACAACAATAACAACTCCTGGAGCCTTCGCCTGGGCCACACGACACTGCAGCTGATTTGCACCTGCCTGTGCCTGTCTGCTGATCCCTATTGCCCTTTCCTATTGCATTTCCTGCCCGCTGCCCATGCTTCTACTCCCACCGCACTGCACCACGCCCCAGCTGTCCACCCTGGGCGTCACAACATTCGACCTGCCCACCTTCTGGCGGCCTCAGGCGCCCACCCTCTGCAACCTGCAGTCCTTCGCGTGGCCCTAATCAACAACAAAAACAAGCTTGTGTTTCATATTCCTACATAGTTGTAAATAATATAACAATATAACCTTTAACTTACCTGAATGACCATAAACAATGATTGGTTGAAAACTCCATAAATGCTTTGAAATGTAGACAAAATTACTGTATAGGAACGTAACTCTGACGTAAACCGAGACCTTACTGTATATATATATAAACCGAGACCTTACTGTATATATATATATATATATATATATATATATATATATATATATATATATATATATATATGTATGTATATGGGTATATACAGGGTGTGTCACGAGTTGTGGTACTTACTCAGGGATATGATAGTTTGGGTGATGCTGAGTAAAAAATACTCTATACACATATAGTGGTTTTTACTTTGTTTTATAAAAAATGGTAAATGAAAATTAAGTGTGGCGAGCGGCCGGGTATGTGTTGCGGGGACCGCTCTCTCAGGCGGGACACAACCCGTGCGGCGATATGCCTGTCTCTAAGAGAAACATTAGTTGAAAGTATACACTATGGGACTTGAAATCTTTAGAAAGACTGCATCTAAAATGTTTCAATAATTTCATTAGCATTTAGAATACAGTACAATCATGGCAAATAATCGTTGACCATGTCAGCACTTTATTCACCCAACACCCTCCCAAAAGACTACATGGCAACTCAACGCAAACGTCAGTGTCGTGGCTGTGAGCGAAGTTTATTTCTCCACGCTACGTACTGTAAGATGACACTGATGTTTGCGTAGAGTTGCCATGTAGTCTTTTGGGAGGATGTTGGGATAAGATACAGAGATGACTACAAAAAATAGAGATTGAATCACGCAAGAGCAGATTTTAAAATAAGGAATTTTTTTTGCATATAATGAATGGAGAAACATTATATACGGAAGGACAGTACAAGGGAAATATGAAATGTTCATACAGAAATACAATGAAGGAGTAAAGAAATATGTATCTTTTTATAGAGTTAAGAAAAATATACACGCTTGGTACAATGCACAGAAGCTAAAAAGACTAAAGATAAAGTTTGGAAGAAACTCATAAAACAAGTGATAATAACAGACAGCAGTATAAGGATGCAAGAAATGAATATGTTAGAGTACGGAGAAAGGAAGAAAGAAACTTTAAGGAAGATGTGGTACATAAAACCAAAGATGAACCCAAGCTTTTCTACAAATATATAAATGGTAAGATGAAGAATAAGGAAACAGTAGAAAAAAATAATTAAAAGAGGGAAGACATACCAAATAGAAAAGAAAATGTGTGAAATAATGAATGAAAGTTTCAAATCTATGTTCACGAAAGAGGAGGAATTTACAGAACCAAATAAGACATTGCATTGTTGAGGATTGCAGGAAATCACAGTGCACAAAGAAGATATTAGAAGATTATTATACAATTTGGATGACAGAAAAACAATGGGGCTGGATGGTGTATCAGGCTGGGTGCTAAAAGGATGTACAGAACAACTATTGGATCCAATTTAGGAAATAATTAAAAGTTCACTAAATGAAGGCAAAGTTCCACTGGAGTGGAAGAGAGCCAACGTAATACCGATATATAAAGGAGGAAAAGGTAACTGAACCGCTAAACTGCAGACCAGTGTCACTTACAAGTGTCTTGGGAAAGTGGTGTGAAATAATTATCAAAGATAAATGGGTTAAACATCTGGAAAAAGAACAATTTATATTGAACATACAATTTGGGCTCAGGACAGGACAGTTCTGTGTGTTGAACTTATTAAGTTTCTACACAAGAGTAATAGAAGGACTGGAAAGCAAACTTTGTTAGAATGGACAAGTGATTTTTTGAATGACAGGGAGATGAGAAGAGTGATCAGAAATAGATACTCACCTAGGGGTAAAGTAACAAGTGGATTGCCACAAGGGTCATTGTTAGTCCCCTTTATGTTCTAGATTTATGTAATTGACATTCACAGTTTGATAAACAGTTATATTAATTTGTTTGCTGATGATGCAAAGCTGGTAAGAGTAATAAAAACCTGAGAGGACTGTTTGCTGTTACAGGAAGATATAAACAAAATCTAGAGTGGAGTAAGAAGTGGAAATTTGAGTTCAATGCCAAGAAATGTCATACAATAGAACTAGGAAAGAGCAAGAGAAGATTAGTATGGAATTATCTGATGGGAGAGGAACAAAATGAAGACTAAAGAGAAAAAAAAAGATCTGGGAATGATTATACAGGAAAATCTGGACCACAAAAAACACATAAGCAAGATATTATGATTATCATATAAAATATTGACTAATATAAGAGTGGCATTTCAATTCATTGACAAAGACATGATGAAAAAAAATTATCATAAGCATGATACGTCCAAAGCTTGAACATGCAGCTGTGGTATGGTCTCCGAGCTCTAAGAAAGACATAAGAAGATTAGAACAGATGCAGAAGATTGCTACAAAGATGGTGCTGGTATTAAAGAATGTAACATATGAAGAAAAGCTGAAGGAAATTGGACTGCCAACCGTACAAGATAGAAGAAAACAAGAAGACCTAATAATAATGTAAAACATAGTCAATGGCATTGTAAAGATAGACAAGGAAGACCTGTGCTGGTGACAGAAGATTAAAGGACAAGAGGACTTGAAAAGAAGATCAGGATGAGGCAGTGTGTGAGAGATATTGGAAAATACAGTTTTCCACATACAACGGTGGAAAAGTGGAATGCATTGAGTAATGAAGTTTTTACAACACATAATGTGCATAACTTTGAAAAAAAAAATTGGATAAATTGAGAATTAGAGACAGGACACTATGAGCCTAGGTAAATACACACCATGAATTGCAAAGAGCTTACACCCATAAGCAGGTATAAAGATAGGGAAGGAGTACAAGAAAAGGATGATTATGATGATGAGGGAGAGGCAAGATTCGGAGGATTCGATGAGACAAGTACCTCCCTCCATAGGCAAGTTTTAACTTTGGAGAAAAAATTAGACAACTGGATAAGAGAAAGTATGAAGTAAAGAGAACGATGAACAGGAGAAAGTTTCTGAACTTGAAAGAAAGGATAAAAAAAAGTGGAAGAAAGTGAAGCTAGGTTAAGAGTAGAGAATGCGGAACTCAGAAAATAATTAGCCAAATATAAGAAACAGATGGATGAAGGACTCGGTTAAGTAGAGCAAGAAAAAGAGGTCTTGAAAGATCTAGTTAGCAAAGAAGAGGAAAGAGTACATGACATGATTAAAAAAGAAGTACAGGCATGGAGAGTACAAGATAAGAAAGACAAGGATAATCTTCAGGAGGTGATTCAAGAACAACTTAAAGAAAGAGACGAGAATATGGCAAACAAAATTATAGGAGTTCTTAAGGAAAAGGAAAACCTAGTAAGGGAAATTGCAGAAAAAAAAGAGTATAATCATATTTGGACTAAAAGAAAAAAAATGTAAAATATAGACCAAGAAGGGAAAAAGAGGAAATGAAGTCAGTTAAAGACCTACTAAAAAATCTAAATGACGAAGATAGGCAGAACCTAGAGGAGAAAGTGGAGGAAATACACAGAGTGGGACCTTATCAAGATGGAACAAGACCAATTAAGATACTACTAAAATCACAAGCAGCAACAGAAGAGATATTATATAGAACAACAAAACTCAGAGAAACAGAAGGCTGCAAGGGAGAAACAGAAGGCTGCAAGAATATATATATATATATATATATATATATATATATATATATATATATATATATATATATATATATATATATATATATATATATATATATATATATATATATATATATATATATATATATATATAATATATATAAGGAAAAATAAGAATGAAGAAGAAAGGAAGAGATACAATGAACTGGCGGCAGCAGTAAAGGGAAAAAAATAATGAAAGGTCAGAAGAGGAGAAAAAGTTTTTTTTTTTTTGGAGAAATCTAGGAGACAGGATAAGAAAATGGTATATAAAAGAGAAGGAAGAGGCAACAGTGGACCAAGTGTAACTAAAAGTGATAAGGGCAAGAAACTAAAAATGATGTATACGAACATAGATGGGGTTCTATCAATTAAATTAGAATTAAAAGATTACATAAAGAAAGAAAAAACAGATATTGTATGCCTGGCTGAAACAAAACTAAATGAGGCAATCAAGATAGACATAGATAATAGATATAACGTATTGAGGAAAGACAGAGGGGGTAAAGGAAGAGGAGGAGTCATGATAATGATAAGGAAAGAGATGGTGGTAAACCATGTGGAATATGGGGAAGGAAAAGCAGAAGTACTGTATATTAAGATGCATATTAATAAAAAAGAGTTAACAATCACAGGAACATACGTGCCACCAAAAGCAAATGCATGGACCAACCAAGAATATAAAGACATGATAGAGGACACTATAAGGAGTCTAACAAAAGTCATTAAAGAAAGGAGAAAGTGTTATTAGTAGGAGACTTCAACTGTAAAGAAGTGGACTGGGAAAATTATGAAAATGATATGGGGAAAAAGCTTGGGGAGAAAGATTCCTAATCCTAATGATAGATAATATGATGGATCAAAAAGTAAAGGAAAACACAAGATTCAGAGGAAACGATGAACCAGCGAGATTAGACCTGGTTTTTACAAGGGGTATACAAATGAATGATGATATAAGCTATAAGTGCCCATTGGGAAAGAATGATCATGTAATATTAGAAATGGATATAGAAAAGGGAAAAGAAGATAGAGATGAATCATACAAAGGAGACCGATCAAATTACAGAAAGGCTGATATTGAGAATCTCAAGAACTATTTCAAATATGCCAACTGGGAGGAGATGGAAAACTCTGAGGGGGTGCAAGAGAAATATAACTTATTTTTGGAAATATACAAAACAGGAGTCAGGGAATATGTCCTGAAATATAGACCTAAGGAAGAAGGAAAGAAAGATTGGTTTAACTCGTGTGCCAAGGCAAAGTAAAAAAGAGATGGAGCATGGAAAAGGTGGAGGAGAAATAGAAATGCAGTAAATAAGGTCAACTTCAAGATAGCAAGAAATGAATATGTTTAAGTGAGGAAGGAAGAGGAGGGGATCTATGAAAAGGACATTGTCGAAAAATGCAAGGAGCAACCAAAATTGTTCTACAGATTCATCAACAGAAAAATAAGACAAAAAGAAACAATAGAAAGGTTAAAAGGAGAAAATGGGATGGTGGAAGACCCAAAAAGTATGGCAGAACTGTTAAATAACAAATTCCAGGAGGTCTTTACTAAGGAATCCAAATTTAAAAGGACACAGGGTAATAGAGAGATCATATATATGAAGGAGCTTAAAGTAACCAAGCTTGAAATAAAAGAGTTAATGAAGGAACTGGATGAAGAAAAGGCAATGGGACCGGATGAAGTCACAGGCAGAATACTGAAAGAATGTAGGGAAGAACTAGCAAGTCCTATATACATCATCATAAAATGCTCAATAGAAAATGGAACAGTACCAGTAGAATGGAAAAGAGCTGAGGTGTTTGCCATATATAAGAGGAGAAGTAAGGAAGAACCTCTAAATTACAGACTGGTATCACTAACTAGTGTAATATGTAAGATGTATGAAAGAGTAATAAAGAAACAATGGATCGAGTTCCTTGAAGACAGCAAATTATTATCAAATAGCCAATTTGGTTTCAGGAAAGGGCAGTCGTGTGTAACAAATTTACTGAATTTCTACTCTAGAATAGTTGACAGGGTACAAGAGAGAGAGGGATGGGTTGATTGTATTTACTTGAATTTAAAAAGGCATTTGATAAAGTGCCACATGGAAGGTTACTGTGGTAATTAGAGGAGAAGGGTAGCTTACAAGGAAGCACATTGAGATGGATGGAAAAAAACAGGGAAGAAGTATATGAAGATGCTGGAGATATAGCTGAAATTTTGAACTACAACTTTTGCAAAATGTTTACAAAGAAGGAGCATTTTATGGGAGGAAGGCCTACGGAAATAAAGCAAATGCAGGACATCATGGTTACTAAGAAAGATGTAAGGAAAATTATAAGCAATTTGGATATTAATAAATCAATGTGGCCTGATGGCATATCTGGGAGGTTGCTAAATGAATGTAAGGATCAATTGTTGAACCCCGTATTTGATATTGTGAAAACCTCCATATGAACAGGATTAGTCCCGAAAGAGTGGAAAAGAGCTGACATTGTGCCTATATATAAGAATGGTAGTAGAATGGAACCGCTAAATTATAAACCAGTATCGTTGACTAGTATATTGTGCAAGGTATGTGAAGAAGTAATTAAAGATAAGTGGAGTGAGTATCTAGAAAGTGAAAACATTCTGAGTGAAAGGCAGTTTGGTTTCAGAAAAGGAAGATCGTGTATCCAATTTATTATGTTTTTATTCAAGAGTGACTGACATACTACAACATAGAGAGGGATGGGTGGATGCTATCTACCTGGACTTGAGAAAGGCCTTTGATAAAGTACCACACAATAGACTGATGTGGAAACTAAAGATGATTGGAGGAGTAAATGATAAACTAGCAAAATGGATGGAAAATTACTTAATGGGAAGAGAAATGAGAACAGTGGTGAGAGGAAGGAAGTCCGAGTGGAAGAAGGTAACCAGTGGAGTTCCACAAGGGTCAGTGCTGGGTCCCATCATGTTTTTGATTTATGTTAATGATATGCCAGTAGGAATTGACAGTTACATGAACATGTTTGCGGACAATACTAAAATTATGAGGAGAGTAAAGAATGTGGAAGATTGTAACAAGTTACAGGAAGATCTTGATAAAATATATGAGTGGAGTAAGGAGTGGCAGATGGAATTTAATATAGACAAGACCCATGTTATGAAAATGGGAAGAAGTAGATACAGACCAAACAGGGATTACAGGCTGGGTGATGAGAAAATTAAAGAGACCAATGAGGAGAAAGACTTAGGAGTAACCGTGCAAAACACCTTGTCACCGGAGAAACACATTAACAAGATTTTTTGGAAAACATTCAAAATATTGGCCTTGCATTCCACTACCTAGATGAAGGAATGATGAAGAAGATATTATGTACCTTAATAAGACCCCAGTTAGAATATGCAGCATGTGTCTGGTCACCACATATGAAGAAAAATGTGAAGAAGGTGGAAAGTGTACAGAGGCTGGCAACAAGGATGGTACCAGGACTCATGGAGTTAGACTATGAGAAAAGACTGAGGAAGCTGGGGGTGACCACATTAGAAGAGAGAAGAACAAGAGGAGACATGATAAATATGTATAAATTAGTGAACAAGATTGACATACTGGACAGAGAGTTGATAAAGGTAACCACAAGTAATCATCTCCGAGGACATGGAAAAAAGCTAATAAAGGACATCTGTCTAAATGACGTGAGAAAATAAAGTTTCCCGCATCGTAGCATTGATAAATGGAATAAACTGAGCATTGATTTCGTTGACGCAGTGTGTGTCAATCAGATGAAAGAGAGATATGACAGGAATGGACAAGGAGACAGGACACAGAGAGCTTAGCTCGGGTCATGTAATACACAAATATGTAAATACAAATAGGTAACTACACACACACACACACACACACACACACACACTTTTGGCCGAAACAGCTGGCGATAGCAATCATGACAAGTACTCTTAGAAATGTGCGTGACTTCGAGGGTTTTGTGACCACTAAGTGGACTAGATAAATTGACATGGATGCAAGAATTCAGGCATTAGAAAGTAAGTTTCTAAATATTAGATCCATAGAAGAAAAGCTAGATAGTGTCATAGCAGAGAACGATACCTTCAAAAAAGAAATCTATATGTTAACGAGAGAACAAAGAGCTATTGAAAGAAAAAGTGGAAATGAAGAAAGAAAATCAACATCTAAGGAAACAATGTGATGAGATGAAGGTTAAACTCCTCAAAATGGAAAAGAAAATATCTGAAGGAGACTTGGGGAAGGAAGAATGCCTTAACCTAATTGATGCCAAGATGAAGGAAGTGAAACATGAACACCAAGAAGTACAAAAGTCCTTTAAGGAGATAATGAAAAAGCAAGAAGAAAATAAAGTGATTACACAGAGTGAAATGGTAAAGGCATTGAAGGAAAATGAGTGTGTGGTGAGAGATATTGCTGAAAAAAAAAAATGCGTGATCATAACAGGTTTGAGGAAGAAACTAACAGGAACTGGCAAGATAGGAGGGATAAGGAAAATGACAGGATTAAGTTTTTACTGAATAAGATCTCCGAGGAGGAAGAATGCCTATATGCTGAGGTAGAGGAAAGTGTGTGACTAGGAGCTTTTGAAGAAGGCAAGAGTAAACCATTAAAATTAAAATTAAAGTCTCAGGTGGCAGCTGAGGCCTTGCTGAGGAGGGCCTGGAAACTTAAAGACTACGAGGAAACCAAAACAATTTACATAAGAAGAAATATGACACAGGATAAAAGAATGAAAATGAAAGAGCTTGTGACTGAAGTGAGAGAAAAGAATGAGGAAAGAGCCGAGGAGGAAAAGACCAAGTTTTTTTGGCGGATGAGAAATGGGAGGCTGAAGAAGTGGTTGATAAAACAGAGGGAATAGACATTACACCGACTGAAACATGGAAGAAAGAGATTAGGAATGGAATTCAAGTGACTTCACGAATATAGATGGATTTCTGTCTAAGAGGCTAGAATGTATGGATTACCTAAGAAACAATGAACCGGACATAATGTGTGTGGTGGAAACAAAGTTAAGGCCTGAAATAAAGCTAGATTGGTTTGATGTAAAACACTACAAAGTATGGAGAAATGATAGAAAAAATAAAGGAGGTGGTGGTATAATGGTTTTTACTAAGGAAGATCTGATAGTGAAGGAGGTGAACTTTAGTAAGGGAAATGAGGAAGGGATAAGTATGCTTATAACAGATGGTAAGAGGGACATTAATATTATAACAGTATACATACCACTCAGAACCAGTATCAAATGGTGATGAGAAATACTCTGGACAGAATGAAGCAGGAACTCATCAGAAAGGATAGAGTGATGATAGTCGGGGACTTTAATTGTAAGGAAATGGTGTGGGAAGACTACGAAGTGGTGAATGGTGGTGAGTGGGCAGAGGAATTGTTAAATGTAGCAACAAATAACTTGATGACAGTGGGTGAGATCACCAAAAAGGTGCAGGGGACAGGATGTTGCAGCGAGGTTGGATTTGGTATTTACCAGGGGCATCTCCCTAAAAGAGGAAATTGAACATGAATGTAAAGAGTGGCAGATGGAATTTAATATAAAACAAGAGCCATGTTATGAAAATGGGTAGAAGTAGATACAGACCAAACAGGGATTACAGGCTGGGTGATGAGAAAATTAAAGAGACCAATGAGGAGAAAAACCTAGAAGTAACCGTGCAAAACACTTTGTCACCGGAGAAACACATTAACAAGATATTGTGGAAAAATATAACATGCTTCAAAATATTGGTCTTGCATTTCACTACCTAGATGAAGGAATGATAAGAAGATACTATGCACTTTAATAAGACCCCAGTTAGAATATGCAGCTTGCATCTGGTCACCGCATATGAAGAGAAATGTGAAGAAGGTGGAAAGGGTACAGAGGTTGGCAACAAGGATGGTACCAGGACTCAGGGAGTTAGACTATGAGGAAAGACTGAGGAAACTGAGGCTGACCACATTAAAAGAGAGAAGAACAAGGGGAGATATGATAACTATGTATAAATTGATGAACAAGATTGACATATTGGACTGAAGAGTTGATAAAGGTGACCACAAGTAATCATCTCCGAGGACATGGAAAAAAGCTAATAAAAGACATCTGTCTAAATGACGTGATAAAGTATAGTTTCCCGCATCGTAGTATTGATAAGTGAAATAAACTGAGCAGTGATGTCGTTGACGCAGTGTGTGTCAATCAGATGAAAGAGAGATATGACAGGAATGGCCAAGGAGGCAGGACACAGAGAGCTTAGCTCGGGCCCTGTAATACACAAATAGGTAAATACATACACACACACACTAGAAAGAAAATTTGATAAATGGATAAAGGAGAGTATGGGAATTAAAGAGAACGAAGAACAGGGAAAAGAGTTTCAGAACTTGATAGAAAGGATAAAAAGAGTGGAAGAAAACGAAGCAAGACTAAGAGTAGAAAACAAGGAACTGAAAAAGGAACTAGCTAAGTACAAGAAACAGATGGATGAAGGACTCGGTAAAGCCAAGAAAAAAAAAGAGGATCTGAAAGATCTAGTAAACAAAGAAGAGGAAAGAGTACAGGACGTGATTAAGAAAGAAATACAGGCATGGAGAGTCCAAGATAAGAAAGACAAGGATAATTTTCAGGAAGTGATCCAGGAACAGCTGAAAGAAAGAGATGAGAATATGGCAAACAAAATTATAGGAGTCTTTAAGGAAAAAAAAAATCTAGTTAGGGAAATTGCAGAAAAGGAAAGAGTGTAATCTTATTTGGTCTGAAAGAAAAAAATTTAAAATATAGAGCAAGAAGGGAGAAAGAGGAAATGAAATAAGTCAAAGACCTATTAAAGAATCTAAATGACGAGGATAGACAGAATTTAGAGGAGGAGGTAGAAGAAATCCATAGAATGGGACCATATCAAGAAGGAACAGTGAGACCAATGAAGATACTACTAAAATCACAAGCAGCAACAGAAGAAATACTATATAGAACAACAAAACTCAGAGAAACAGAAGGTTGCAAGGATATATATATATATTAAGAAAAATAGAAATGAGGGAGAAAGGAAGAGACACAATGAATTGGCAGCAGGAGCAATGGAAAAAAATAATGAAAGATCAGAGGAGGAGAAGAAGGCATTTTTTGGAGAATTATTGGAGACAGGATAAGGAAATGGTATATAAAAGAGAAGAAAGAGGAAAAAGTGGAGCAAGTTTAACTAAAGGTGATAAGAGCAAGAGATTAAGAATTATGTATACGAACATAGATGGGGTTTTATCAAGTAAATTAGAATTAAGAGATTACATAAAGAAAGAAGAAATGGATATTGTATGCCTGGCTGAAACAAAATTAAATGAGGCAATAAAAATAGACATGGATAATAGGTATAATATATGGAGGAGAGACAGAGTGGGTAAAGGAGGAGGAGGAGTCATGATGATGTTAAGGAAAGAGATGGTAAACCAAGTGGAGTGTGGGGAAAGAAAAGCAGAAGTACTGTATATTATGATGCATATTAATAATAAAGAGTTAGCAATCATTGGAACATATGTGCCACCAAAAACAAATTCATGGACCAATCAAGAATAGAAGAACATGATGGATGACACAATAAGAAATCTAACGTGAGTCATCAAAGAAAGGAGAAATGTGATATTAGTAGGAGATTTCAACTGTAAGGAGATGAACTGGGAAAATTATGAAAGTGATATGGGGAAGAAGCCTGGGGAGAAAGATTCCTGAATCTAATGATAGATTATATGATGGACCAAAGAGTAAAGGAAAACACAAGATTCAGAGGAAACAACGAGCCGGCTAGATTGGACCTGGTTTTTACAAGGGATATACAAATGAATGATGATATAAGATATAAGTGCCCATTGGGAAAGAGTGACCATGTAATATTAGAAATGGATATAGAAGAGGGAAAGGAAGATAGAGATGAATCATACAAAGGTGACCAATTAAACTACAGAAAGGCTGATATTGAGAACCTCAAGAACTATTTAAAAAATGTTAACTGGGAGGAGATGAAAAACTCAGAGAGGGTGCAAGAGAAATATAACTTATTTTTAGAAATATACAAAACAGGAGTCAGGGAATATGTCCCGAAATATAGACCTAAAGAAGAAGGAAAGAAAGATTGGTTTAATGCAAGGTGTGCTAGGGCAAAGGAGAAAAGAGATGGAGCATGGAAAAGCTGGAGGAGAAATAGAAATTCAGAAAGTAAGGAAAACTTCAAGGCAGCGAGAAATGAATATGGTAAGGTGAGGAAGGATGAGGAAAGGAAATATGAAAAGGACATTGTCGAAAAATATAATGAGCAACCGAAATTGTTCTACAGATTCACAAATGGAAAAATTAGGCAAAAAGAAACAATAGAAAGGTTAAAAGGAGAGAACGGAATGGTGGAAGACCCAAAAAGTATGGCAGAACTGTTGAATAATAAATTTCAAGAGGTCTTTACTAAGGAATCCAAATTTAAAAGACCACAAGGTAATAGAGAGACCATCTATATGAAAGAGATTAAAGTAACCAAGTTTGAAATAAAAGAGTTGATGACGGAATTAGATGAAGGGAAGGCAAAGGGACCGGATGAAGTGTCAGGCAGAATATTAAAAGAATGTAGGGAAGAACTAGCAAGTCCTATATACAACATCATAAAATGATCAATAGAAAATGGAACAGTACCAGTAGAATGGAAAAGAGCTAAGGTGGTTCCCATATATAAGAGTGGAAGGAAGGAAGAACCTTTAAATTACAGACTGGTATCACTAACTAGTGTAATATGCAAGATGTGTGAAAGAGTAATAAAGAAACAATGGATCAAGTTCCTTGAAGACAACAAATTATTATCAAATAGCCAATTTGGTTTTAGAAAAGGTCGGTCGTGTGTAACAAATTTATTGAATTTCTACTCTAGAATAGTTGATAGAGTACAAGAGAGAGAGGGATAGGTTGACAGCATTTATTTGGATTTAAAAAAGGCGTTTGATAAAGTGCCACATGCAAGATTACTGTGGAAGTTAGAGGAGAAGGGTGGCTTAAAAGGAAGCACATTGAGATGGATGGAAAATTATTCGACAGGGAGAGAAATAAGAACGGTAGTTAAAGATACAAAGTTCAAGTGGAGAGCAGTAGAAAGCGGAGTGCCACAGGGGTCAGTATTGGTGCCAATACTTTTTCTCATATATATAAACGACATGCCAGAGGGAGTGAACATCTACATAAATCTGTTTGCGGATGATGCAAAACTGTGCAGAGTTATAAAGCAAAAGAGAATTGTGAAATACTGCAAGAAGACCCAAATAAGATCTGGAAATGGAGTAAAAAGTAGGAGATGGAATTCAATGTGGACAAAAGCCATGTCATGGAAATGGGAAAGAGTGAAAGAGGACCATTGGGAATCTATAAGATGAGAGATGGAGTAGAACTGGAGAAAGTAAAAAAAGGAAAAGGATTTGGGAGTGACGATGGAAGAAAACAATCAACCGGTAAGCCATATTGATAGAAATTTCAGAGAGACATAATTTGCTAAGGAATATTGGATTAGCATTTCACTACATGTACAAAGAAATGATGAAGAAATTGATAAGTACTATAATAAGACCCAGATTGAAATATGCAGGAGTTGTATGGACCTCCATAAAAAGAAACACAAGGAAGTTGGAGAGAGTACCAAAAATGGCTGCAAGAATGGTTCCAGAATTTGAAGGGATGACTTATGAAGAGAGACTAAAGGCTATGGATCTACCAACCCTGGAACAGAGAAGAGAGAGAGAGGATCTGATACAAGTTTATAAATTGATTAATGGAATGGATCAAGTGGATAATGAGACTCTGATCCTGAGAGAAGAATATGACATTCGAAGCACAAGATCGCATAGTAAAAAACTGAGAAGGGAAGATGTCTGAGAGATGTTAAAAAATATAGTTTCCCTGCAAAGATGTGTTGAGGCTTGGAACAATTTGAGTGAAGAAGTGGTGTCAGCAACGAGTGTGCATAGTTTTAAAGAAAAATTGTATATGTGTAGATATGGAGACTGGGCCACACGAGCGTAAACCCCATGCCTTGTAAAACTACAACTAGGTAAATACACAGCCTGACTCAATTCTTTAAAGTATTATTATGTGAGAACTCATACACATAAATACATGTGTAACTTGACATATTTAGATATGGAAGCTCAACCTCATAATTATATCTTAAAAGTTTCTCCTTATGGTTTTGTAAATACATGTGATCAAACCAGGTAAACACTGCTCCTTAACCACTAAAACAATGAGTATGTTCATTGCAGAGGCTGTGAGTGATGGTCAGTGGCATAGTCTGGTGGTTGTTCGCCATGGTACCGTCGTCACAACATTCTTAGATGGTCATCCTCAAAAGGCTTCCTCTTCTGGTACTTATACACAGCTTAATGACCCTCATGGACTTTTCTACATTGGTAAGTTTTTTTTATTTTTTTATCAGATAGAATCTATTAACTTACATAAAGTATTTTCATGTATGTTTTGGTGAATATCTGTTGTTAGTCTTGCAAGTTGTGTTTTTGATATGTATGTATACAGTGAATATGTTTTTTATATTGAATTCAATAGAACAAAACTTAAGTAAATCCCAATGTTATGAATATTACAAGTTAGAGGTGCTTCATCTTGCCTACTCTTTTTATAGGAATATTAACTTGTATATTTATTTATGTATGTTTATTACAGGTTTTGGTAATTTTAATTCAAAATATCCTTCCCAGTCATATATATATATATATATATATATATATATATATATATATATATATATATATATATATATATATATATATATATATATATATATATATATATATATATATATATATATATATATATATATATATATATATATATATATATATATATATATATATATATATATATATATATATATATATATATATATATATATATATATATATATATATATATATATATATATATATATATATATATATATATATATATATATATATATGCATGTTCTACCAAATTGAATTTCTGTTAAGTTTATGTGTGTGTGTATATATTTACCTATAGTTGTATTTACCTAGTTGTATTGTACAGAATTTGAGCGGGGCTCATAGTGTCCTATCTCCATGTCTCCATTTATCCAATTTTTCTTTAAAGTTATGCACTTTATATTCTGTAACAACTTCATCATTCAATGCATTCCACTTCTCTACTGTTCTGTGTGGAAAACTGTATTTCCAATATTCTTCACACACTGCCTCATCCTGATTTTCTGTACATGACCTCTTGTCCTTCCATCTTCTGTCAACACCACTAGGTCTTCCTTGTCAATCTTTTCAATGCCATTGACTATCTTGTACGTTGTTATTAGATCTCCTCGTTCTCTTCTATCTTGTAAGGTTGGTAGTCTCATTTCCTTTAGCCGCTCTTCATATGTTAGGTCCTTTAGTTCCGCCACCATCTTTGTTGAAATCTTCTGTATCCATTCTAATCTTATTATATCTTTTATAGAGCTTGGAGAAGACTCCACAGCTGCATATTCCAGCTTTGGACATATCATACTTGCGATGATTTTTTTCATCATATCTTTGTCCATGAATTGAAATGCCACTCTTATATTAGTGAACATTTTATATGATGTACCAAATATCTCTCTTATATGTTTTTCAGGGTTCAAATTTTCCTGTATAATCACTCTCAGGTCTTTTTACTCTTTAGTCTTCATTATTTGTTCCTCTCCCATCACATAGTTCCATACCAGTCTTCTGTTACTCTTTCCTAGTTCCATTATATACTTGACATTTTTTGGCATTGAACTCTAACTTCCACTTCTTACTTCACTCATAGATTTTGTTTATATCTTCCTGCAGCCACAAACAGTCCTTTCAGGTTTTGATTACTCTTAGCAATTTTGCATCATTAGCAAACAGATTGATATAACTGTTTACTCCATTTTCAATGTCATTTACATATACCTGGAATCTTCTCCACTGGAGGAGGTAGTAGACACCTACTGAAATGATAATTTACTTCCAGCGAGGTGTAATAGCACTAGTTCAGGGGGTGCTGTGAACTCTCCATTAAAGCTAGTTGCAATCTAGCTGAATGTTTCCCTTTGTGTCTCACAACTCAAAAGGGCAGTCACAGTCTGCCCTCTAAAGACAACTCTCCTTCTTCACACATGACTACATCCTTCACTTAAAAACCAAAATAAAAAAATGGCAACTCCAAATCCAGCCTCAGAGTCTTCTTTTGGGAGGGGATCAGAAATGCCCCCAGGTCGGACTGCTTTCTCGTTAGTGACATAAAATGTCTTGATACTTCCCTCGACTTTTTCTTCATTAACTTCTGCAACATTCGCGGTCTTAGATCTAATTTTCAATCTGTAGAACACCATTTAATGTGGGTTAACTCGACTTGATGACTTCATGAGCACTAACAGTGCTTTAGGTCTCTAAACTATCACTCAATGCCACTGAGTCAAGGTCATCCTCATGGCATGATCATATATAAATACAAAGATATCCAATATAGCAGGCAGTCAGGGCCAGAAACACAAATATTGTGGTGAAAGCAACACATAACCTGAAGAGGATCACAAAAAGAAGAAGAAGCAGCCATCGATCAGCAGCGGCTGCTTCTTATTCTTCTTGTGACCCCCTTTAGCTCGTGTGTTGCTTTCACCACAATGTGTTTCTGCCCCTCTGTTGCCTGCTGTAATGGATATCATATCTTTGTATTCATATACAATTATGCCATGAGGATCATGTTGATTCTGTGGCACTGAGTGATAGTTCAGAAATGCTAAACTGTTCCTTCTCAGTCCTCACTCCTCAGTCTGGAGCTAACCCATACTATGGGTCAATCATTTTTCTGCATTTTTACCGTATGTCCTATACAGTGGCCCCTACACATACGAGTTACTCTATTTATGAGAAATTTGAGACATAAGATGTCTTTCGAGCAAAAATCTTGACCGACATGCGAAAGAAAATCCAAGTTGCGAGAATTTCAGATGCTCCCGCTAGGTGGCCAAATGGTCAAGACCGCCCAGCATTAGTCATCTTGTCCCAGCAGTTAGCACATGTGTTTCCCACCATACAGATCCTTTTTGTGGCTTTTTTGTGACCCTAACCATGAGTTCTATAAAAGGAAATGGAAAGGTGTCCTCTAAGAAAAAAAAGAGAATGATGTCAATTAAAATGAAGCAGGAGATAATAGACAAACATGAGCGTGGTGTTTGTGTGAGTGATCTCTTAAAGCAGTACAATCGGTCATCATTGACGATTTGTACGAAATTGAAACAGAAAGATGCCATAAAAACTATAAAACTGGTCAAGGGCGTGACTGTTTTTTCAAAATTGAGGACTGACATCCATGACAAGAAGAAAAGACTTCTGTTGTTGTGGATACGTGAGAAGGAGCTGGCAGGAGATACTGTCACAGAGAAACAGAAAGATGCCATAAAAACTATAAAACTGGCCAAGGGCGTGACTGTTTTTTCAAAATTGAGGACTGACATCCATGACAAGATGAAAAGACTTCTGTTGTTGTGGATACGTGAGAAGGAGCTGGCAGGAGATACTGTCACAGAGAGCATCGTCTCCGAGAAGGCGCTGTCCATCTATAAGGACCTACAAGATGAGGCAGCGTCAGCAGAGGGGGAGACATCGTTGGGTACACGTGGAGTGGATTTCAAGGCCAGCCATGGCTGGTTTGAGAAATTCAAAAAGAGGACTGGCATCCACTCTGTGGTACGGCATGGCAAAGCAGCGAGTGCAGATACAAAAGCCACGGAAAAGTTTACGCAGCACTTTGCTTTACTAATTTCAGAAGAAGGTTATGTTCCGCAGCAAGTGTTTAACTGCAACGAGACGGGCTTTTTGAAAAATATGCCATGCAGGACATTCATCACCACTGAGGAGAAAAAGCTGCCAGGCCACAAGACCATGAAAGATCGTCTAACCTTAGCATTGTGTGTTGATGCCAGCGGTGACTGCAAAGTAAAGCCACTGCTGGTGTATCATGCAGAGAACCCGCATGCATTTAAGACTCGTGAAGTCTTAAAAGAGAGGCGATGAGTGATGTGGAAGGTAAATGCAAAGGCGTGGATGACCCGGCAGTTCTTCACTGAATGGGTAAATCTAGTGTTTGGCTCTTCATTGAAACAACGTTTGCTTGTTCTGACAACGGTCCCGCACACACCTATTGCCTAAAAGACGACATAATGGAAGATTTCAAGTTCATCCGGGTGCTCTTCCTCCCTCCCGTCAATACCACCCCTATCCTCCGGCCCATGGATCAGCAGGTGATCTCAAACTTTGAAAAACTGTACACCAAGCATTTGTTCTGACGATGCTTTGAAATCACGGACAGTAGTCAGATAACCCTTCGTTAGTTTTGGAAGGAGCATTTTAACATTGCCATAGCTCTGAAAATTATTGATGCTGCATGGCAGGGCATTACGACACACACATTGAATTCTGCCTGGAAAAAATTGTGGCCTGATTGCATCGCTGAAAGAGCCTTTGAAGGGTTCGATCCCCAACCTGGGTCTGTAGTGGTGTTGGGCGAGATTGTTTCCTTGGAAAATCCATGTGGCTGGAGGTAGATGAAGGGGATATCAACGAGCTTGTGCAGGAGCACAAGGAGGAACTGATAACAGAGGAGTTGAAGTAACTACAGGCAATGCAACAGACAGAGGTGTTGCAAGAGATCAGCATTGAGGAAGAGGATGAGCTGGAGAAGTTGACGTCTACAAAGGAGATTAGAAAGGTGTTGGCTAAGTGGGAGGAAATAACTGCTTTCGTTGAAAAGAAACACCCAGAAAAAGTGGCTACTGGTTGTGCTACAGCTCTTTTTAATGACTCTTACCTTACACATTTCTGTAACATTTTGAAAGGGGGGGCAGAAATAAACCTCCTTGTATAGGATTTTCTTCAAAAGAAAGTGAAGAAAAGTAAAAACTGATACATTAATGTTAAAAAGCAAAAAAAAAAAAAAAATAATAATAATGAATAAATGAATAATAGTTTTTTAAAGTAAAAACTTTTTTTGTGAATAATTACCCATATGTAATTACGTATGCCTATATGCCATTATTCCCACACTCAACACAGAAAATCAACCTGCACCTCTATATATATAGAGATCGTGCCTATAGAAGTTCCACATCACCTCCGTGCATATGTGCACCTGGAACCACCAGCCCAGCTGGCCAATCCTACCTCAGATCCTTTCTGCCAAAATTGACAGTAACACAGAGGGGAGGGAGGAAGGAACCTGTTACTATGTAATTACATATGGATAAGTATATTCACAAAAAAAGTTTTTACTTTAAAAAACTATTTTGTTGTTACATATACTAATTACCCATATGTAATTACATATGCCAGATTCCCAAGTATAGGTGGGAGGGTGTAACAGAACCCTGAAGATGGAAGACACGATCTCCAAAATACCCAAAAACAGGAAAAATAACATATCTGTAAATCTTGTTGCTGACAACAAGGAAAAACCAGAATTAAATTAAACCAGCATCAGTGAACAATCCTCAGCACTGAAACTATTGGCCCAAGGGAAGAAGTATCTAAATACCTATGAGTAACATCTCTTCGATAAAAAGAGGCAAAGGTGGTCATACTCTTCCACGTGCCAGCCTTGAGGACCAAGTCCAGACTCTTAACTTTTCTAAAGAGAACACTGGTCACAATAGCCCAAACCTCATGTGCGTTCACTTTCAGAAGGCACGACTCCTCCTCCGAGACACTCACATAGGCCCTCTGAATCACCTGCCAAATACACTTAGACAAGGTATGAGGGTGGACAGCTCGTCTGGGATCCGAAACTGTGACCAACAACCTAGAGCAGGCCGGCCGACAATCCCTAGTCCTGCGAAGATACTCACGGACTGCCCGAACCGGACAAAGAAGGCGGTTTACCTCATCCTCCCCAACAAAATCGAGAAGAGCAGGAATTGTGAATTCGTCGAATGAATGCTGGCCTGAACACTGAGTCTTAGCCAGGAAATCGGGGGCAAAGGAAAAGGTCATGGACGTCCATCCCTTGGAGTGATGCACCTCAGTTGACAGGCCATGAAGCCCACTAACCCAACGAGCTGATGCAAGTGCCAGAAGAAACACGGTCTTGAGCGAGATATCTCTCAGTGAGGCTGACCGCAAGGGCTCATAAGGAGGACGTAACAAAGATCGAAGGACCAGAGAAAGGTCCCAGGCTGGTAACCGAGGCAAACGAGGTGGACAAGAGACCACAAAGGAGCGGAACAGAGAAGAAAGGTCTGGATGGGTGGAAAGGTCTATGCCTGACTGACGCAGAACAGGAGCTAGGGCACAACGAAAACCCCTAATTGCTGACACTGACAGGCGCTTTGACTCAAAAAGAAAAATGAAAGTCTGCCAGCTGCACTACAGAGGCAGAACACGTATCCAAACCCCTTGACTCACACCAACCACAAAAGACTCTCCACTTCGCCTGGTAAACTGAGGCGGAGGACTGCCTGACTGGTCGAGACATGGACTTAGTAGCCTTGCGCGAAAAACCTCACACTCAGAAGAGACGCTGGAGAGTCGCCATGCGTGAAGACGGAGCTTTTCCGGAGAACCGTGGAAGAGGGGACGGTGAAGTTGTCGAAGGAGAGACCGCCACATGGGAAGAACATGGGGACTGTCCACGAACAGGTCCAGCAACAGGGGAAACCATTCTCCCTGAGGCCAAAGAGGAGCCACTAGTGTCATACGCACAGCCTGTGACTCGCAAACCCTCACCAGAACACAGCGGATCAGAGCGAATGGTGGAAAGGCATACAGATCCAGACCTTCCCACGGAAAAGAGAGCGCATCCTGTCTCCAGGATCCCTTATCTAGAAGAAGAGATACATACAGGGGCAGATGACGAGTCAATGCTGTGGCAAACAGATCTACCAGAGGAAACCCTCACACATGGAAGACTTTCCTGCAAACTTCGGGATGTAGTGTCTGAACCGACACACTTCTGACTGAGCACATCCACAATTACATTGCGGCGTCCTGGAACGAAAACAGGGCACAGAGAGATGGACCGGCTCTTGCACCACCGGAGAACTGTCCCTGCTAAGGCTGACAGAGGTTTGGAACAAGTGCTCCCAGATCTCATGAGATAGGCGACAACTGTTGAGTTGTCGGACATCACAGACACCACCAATCCCGACAAGGCCTGCTGAAAACTCTGGAGAGCCCGAAAGACTGCTAAAAGCTCCAGATGAGTTATGTGGAGCCCCTGCTCCTCCACAGACCAGATTTCTGAAGCCAAAGAATCTCTCAGGTGAGCTCCCCACCTGAGCTGGGAAGCATCTGAGAACAGGGTTTGTTCTGGGGGCTGCACTACAAATGGGGCGCCTTTCAAGCTGATCTGGAACCAACCACCAAGCAAGGTCTTGCAAACACTGACGACTTGGAGCCACTCGCCACCAATCTGGGTCGGAAGTAGCCCGCCAATGCCTCTTTAGGCACCACTGCAGAGCCCGCATCCGCATGAGCCCACCTGGCACTAACGGTGTAAGGGATGCAAGATGTCCCGGCAAAGACCTCCAGAGGGACACTGGTGGAGCCTTGGCTAGCAGAAACTGTCAGGCAACTGCCTGAAACCGGTTGACCCAATCTGACGATGGGAAGACTCGGGCTCTGATGGTGTCGAGAACCATACCCAAAAACTGCTTCCTCTGGCTGGGAGACAGATCGGATTTGGCTCAGTTGACCTGAATCCCCACTTGAGAACACAGAAGCAGAAGAGACAGGACATTGTTGAGGCCTGAAGCCCAAGATGGACCGGAAATCAGCCAATCGTCCAGATAACGATGCAAGGGTATGCCGAGGCGATGGGCCCAAGCCGACACAGGAGCCACCTTAGTAAAGACCTGAGGAGCCATGGCAAGACCAAAGCACAGAGTCCGAAACTGGTAAACTCTGCCCTGCCAGACGAACCGCACGTACTTGCGTGATCGAGGGTGGACAGGAACTTGATAGTAAGCGTCCCGCAGGTCCAAAGACACCATCCACTCGCCCTCGGCCATTGACTCCAGCACTGACGAAACTGTCTCCATACGGAAGTGGGTTACCACCAGGAAACGATTTAAGACTGAAAGGTCGCAAATTGGTCTCCAGCCCCCTGTAGACTTGTGTCCTGGTACCAGTGGCACCAACGACATGTGCAGGTATGATGGAAAGAAACAACAGGGAGAAACTTCCCTGTGTTTATTGTAGGAATACAAAATACTTGGTAGCGAGCGCGTGGAAGCTTGATGAGTAGCCGGCGGCCAGAGACTTGTAGTCTGGGTGCCTTGAATGAAGCTTGTAGCTTGCGTGATGATGCAGAATTACAGTCTACACACTGGAGTGTGACTGTAGACAGTAGACTGTAGAGGTAGACTGGCTGTGCTTGACAGGAGGAGTAGTCAAAGAAAGGCAGGCAAGTAGATTGCCAGGCAAGCGTAAGTGTACTCCAAGCTGCGTTAAGTACAACTGAATGTGTGGTGTGGCGTGGGGTAGCGGAACAATACCCATGGCCGAGTACATCTTTTTTTTTTTTTTTTTTATACCATGTGGGCTTTTCACGGGAATTAATGGGCTAAAGGGTGTACGTTTTGGGGTACCTCGTATCTCAAAGCCCACCCGCTAGGAAACCGTTGCCCCGAGTGAGGAAGCCCAACCTACACTCGGACCGTGGACAGGATTCGAACCCGTGCGCTTGGAGACCCCTCGGACCCCAAAACACGCATGGTTCCACTGTACCACGGTACATATTACATTAAGTAGTGTCCATCATATTGCTCGACCATGCTAACGAAGGTGTCCTCACCGAGCACTCTAGTCAATATTTAAACACTTCAAAAAGAACAATATTAATAATAAGACATGTCATACAATGCACTGAGCAAAATAAATATCACATAGGTGTGAGAACAATTAAGGAAATATAGTTAGTTTGCAAATAAACAGCAATAACATGATATAGTAAGTATAACATGGCTAAATATATTAATTTGATGCAATTTCAAAAGTAAGATGCATCATTGATAGAAAATTTACACATTTATGGTAATGACTATAGTAAATATATAACATACAAAATTTGTATAAAGACATAGAAATGATACATGATCATGTATAATGAAATCACTGAAACATAGGAACAATGTTACATACATGTGTAAAAATGTGTTACATATGGTGAATAAAGTGTATGTGTCATAAATATTGTTTCTTACATATAATACATCTAATAATTGTGCAATATATATATATATATATATATATATATATATATATATATATATATATATATATATATATATATATATATATATATATATAAATATAATGTAATTGAGCATAAATGAAAAGCATGAAGAGATGATAATGTAAAAAAAAAAAAACAAGCAAACAAACACTCAACTCTAAATAACATAAATCACCTACATACCACAAGTTGAGTAGCTAATTCAACTTGGATAGAGCAGATAACAATGTATAACAGTAGAGGTGCTGCTAAAACAAAATGTGATGAATGTTGCATTAATAGTGAAGTTACATACATATAATAAGTACATGATAAATATAAGTGACACTAGCAAAAAAAATATTATGTAGGTAGGGAGAAAGCGAAAATGTTACTATAAATTTAGTAATAAAAAAAGTAAATTGGGATGTAAAATATGTAACTGCAAATGGAACCCCCATTAAACACACGATATACCCTAGGGGCCACGCCCGTGTGTTAAGGCCTGAGAAGCATGAATATGTCTTCTGATAAATCAAGCAAATTTACAGTCAAAAAAAATATTACCTACATGACATTAATCCCTCCCCATGTGTCATCTGGGGACAGCACATAAGAATATAATATAATATAATGCAATAAAACATAATGCAATACAACATAATATAATATAACATGATATAATATAAGAGATACAATATAAGAGATACACCTCACACACCTGTACGTGTCTGCAAATTGTAAGGACATGAAGGTAGAACGTGAAAAATCAGAAGTGTATGTTGTTGAAGACTGTGTAGTCTATACAGGCATGTGTGTAGAAGTAGAAGAAGAAAGTGACAGTGGAACATTACTCTTCTTCAGACGATCAACATGCACTATCTCTGAAATATTAGACTCTGGGTCAAGAATTTTAAATTTGTTGCCGTGCATACGTTCAACTATACAGTAAGGACCTGTAAATTTTGGATTAAGCTTTGATTGACGCTCAGGAGTAGATTTATACACAGTGTCATTGACTTGAAGAGTTACAGGTGTAGCACTCATGTGTGTTGACGCTGGATCATTTCAGTACGAGATGCTTGAAGATTACGTCGTACATACTCATGAATAATTTGAAAAGCTCTCAGCTGATTTTTAGCATAATCATCTAAAGAGTAAACAGGTATATGAGGCTGAAGTAATAGATCATAGGGCAAACGTTTCTCTGAGCCATAGATGATATAATGTGGTGTTTTTCCTGTGGAAGCATTAATTGATCCATTAATTGAAGCTGCAACATGTGGAAACCAATCTTGCCAGAAGTCATGAAGTTGACTCACTACATGGTGAAGAAGGTCTAGAATCTTTTTATTAGCGCGTTCCACTATATCATTTGAGGCTGGATGCTGCACAGAAACAAAAGTTTGTGTTGTGTTATATTGTTTACAAATATTTTGCAAAATCTCAATTTTGAATTCTGTCCCATTATCACTGAGTAAAACAGTTGGTGTAGTATATGGACATAAAATATTTGTTACTAAAGCATGTGCCACAGCATTCAAAGACTTGTTCTGCAAAGGAGCTAACACTACAAAGCGGCTGAAATAATTTACACAGACAAGGACATAAGAGGAACCTTGCCGACTGCATGGTAGTTGCAATAGCTCAATAGCGACAGTCTCAAAAGGACCTGCTGGAGTAGGATACTCTAAAATAAGCGCCGTATTAGTGTTACCTTTGTGCTGTTCACAAAAAACACATTGAGATACATGGGTAGTTATATCTAGACACATTTTTGGCCAATAATACTTGAGGCGAGCCATAGCAAGAGTTTTGTCTCTACCTGGATGACCTGCTTGTGGCGTGTCATGAACAAAATGCAAAATTGTAGGGACAAGAGATTCTGGAATGACAATTTGTTTTACTTCACGGTCATAGACTTGTACTGTACGCGTGAGAATGTCATTATGAATATCAAGTTCTCTCAATAGAATAGGCAATTTAGGCAAACTTGTTTCATCACCAGATTCTAGTGCATAAATGACTTTACTCCAAATAGGGTCGTTACGTTGAGCTAACGTTAAATCTTGGTGAGAAAAATTATGAACTTGTGTCACTGCGGCAATAGCTACATTACGAGAAAGAGCATTTGCGACGAGATTAGCATGTCCAGGTAAATATTTTATCTCTGCTTGGAACTGCTCAACTGTTAGGAACCATCTGGCGAGTCTACCTGTAAGGTTCTTCCCTGAGAAAAGTTGAGTTACAGCAGAATGATCAGTATAAACAGTGACTGGATAATTGTAAATGATATCACGAAAATGTTTGAGAGCCCATACTACAGCGAGTGCTTCCATGTGAGTTACAGAATAGTGTGACTCTGCTTTGTTAAGAACACGACTAGCAAAAGCAATCACATGTGGATGTTGACCTTTAACTTGTTGCATCAAAACAGCTCCTATTGCAAAAGATGATGAGTCCGTGCAAATTGTGAACGGTAAGGAGTAATCTGGAAATGCTAGAACAGGAGGCTGTGTTAAACAAGTCTTTAGTTGATCAAAGCTTTGCTGTTGTTCTGAAGTCCATTGAAAAGGTACATCTTTCTTTTTAAGTTTAATTAAAGGATGAGCAATGGATGCAAAATTTTTTTTATAAATGCATGGTAATAACCTGCAAGACCTAGAAATGAACTGACTTGTGCTGTAGTTCTAGGCACTGGAAAGTCTTGAATAGCTTTTACTTTATCTGAAGTAGTATGAATTCCTTGACAGTCAACAACATGTCCCAAAAATTCAATGCGGTATCTGAAAAATTGACATTTAGGCAAATTGAGCTTAAGGCCTGCTGTTGTGAATTTTTGAAAAACTTGAGATAATTTCTCTAAGTGTGTGTCAGTATCTTTAGAGACAAGAATGAGATCATCCATGTATACAAATAAACCATTACCAATGAGACCATGGAACATAGAGTTTACTAGTCTTTGGCAAATTAGAGGTGAATTGCGTAAACCCATTGAACAGCGAAGCCATTCATAGAGTGACCTGTAGGAGTAGAGAAAGCTGTTACAGGACGACTTTCTTTTGATAATGGAATTTGCCAAAATGCTGACTTGATGTCAAGTGTTGAAAATACTGTATTTTCACTACCAATGTTTTGTAAAAGCTCAGAAAGTACTGGTAAAGGATAATGATCAGGTTCCGTGACTGTGTTAACTTTCCTGAAGTCATTGACAACACAGTAAGAGTTGTCTTTCTTTTTTACTAGTAGTAAAGGTGAGTTCCAAGGAGAATAAGACTCATGTATAATGCCTTCTTGAAGCATGTTCTGGACTAACTTATCAGCAATCTGTCGCTGAGAATGAGGTGTGTCAGGTTTCAGCTCAATGTGGTGCTGGACTCTATTTGTAACACCAAGAGGCTCACCAGGAAGAGCAAAAGCTTCCCTATGGTTCACAAGTAAGTTAATAAGATTACATTTCATGTCAGGAAAATCCATAACTTGTACATGAGGCTCAAGCTGAGAAGCAATATCTTCAGCACTTTGAGAAGAAGACTGTGAAGATACAGCTGCTATACATGTTGTGAAGTCCTGCAATGAAGTTGCATCAATAACTGTAACTGAACTCCATCTCTGAGGGTGATAGAAGAGCCAGTAAGATTTGTTACTAAAACAGAAGTAACATTATCCTTGTGTACAGATGACAAGGTACTTTCTAATGCTAGACGCTTCACTCTTGAAGTGTCAGGGTGCGATAACACAAAGGAACCTACAGGGGCATTCTTGACACGCACTGATATAACGCGAGCACTTGTAGGGCCCACATATTGATCACCAACAACAGCTGCACTCATTTTAGGTACAGACACAGAACACTTTGATTCAACTGCATTAGCAGCTGGAACAGTTAGGTGCCTCGTCGCCAGAGACTCGTTGACTCGTGGGAGAGGGGACTCTTCAAAGTGTACACGTTTAGTGGTGACATTTAAGATAGATTTAGGGTTAGATGTAGCATAAAAAAAGTTCATCCTTATAAGAAAGTGCCTGATATTTAGGATGAAGAGAAATATCATTTTCTGCAAGTGCATCAAAGCGTAAAAGAGCATCACACTGCAAGGAAAAATTAGAAACTATGTGAAATTCTGCAAGAAAGGTAGAATCATGAGGGTGAAAAGAAATAGGTAGAACACTTCCTATAACGTGTAATGGAGAACCTTCAACACCTTTGAAAGCGCATTGACATTGTTGAAAGGAAAGCTTATACAACTGAAGATATGCATTTTCTGTGATTAAGCTAATATCTGCACCTGTATCCATACAGACAGAGATTGGTGTGCTGTATGTGTAACATTGAAAGTTCTGACGGTGAGAATTATTAGATGTTAGAGAAGGAACACATAGTGACACTGTGTTAAGTTGTGTAGCTAGTCCTTCGCTTTATGAAAGGCAGCTTGCTGAAAATTTGACTGTTGCGTGACAGTTTGTTGCTTTTGAAGTCCGAGTATTGTTCTACACTCCTCAGTAGGATGTGTACAATTGCCATGGATCATACAGTAGTATGGTGGAGGCAAGATCACTGTTTTAGTGGTATCAGAGTGACTACCACGTGACCAAGACCTATAACGCTGTGGTTTCTGGTCTTGTGACAACTGTCTGGAATGAGTGTCATGGTCATTGCGTGAATTTGACTTCATAGATGAAGCTGTGGTGCTATACCAAGCATTTGATTTTTCATGACGTTTTTTGAAAGCAACATTGTATTGTGTGTCCAGTTTTATTACAATACTGGCGTATGACAGGATTAACTTTCTTCTTTACTGATTCCTTATGTGAGACACCAGAACTAGAAGTAGTGTCAGAAGTAGCTGCAACGTAGACTGGACGTTGGTTACGCAGTTTAACTGTTAACTTAGTGGAAAAATCCAAAAGACTTTCACCTTTTGTATACTGGAGAGTAGAGGCAATGTGACGTTCCTCTAGACTTAGCAATTGTATGTAATATTGAAATTCCATGATAAGACGAAAAGATTCCTCATCTAGAGTACCATTTTGAAACCAGGAAGAGGCTTTGAGAGAAGAAACAGCTTGGTTAGCTAACTGTGCAGAACGAGCCTGTGCCCTTTTAAAATCTGAGTTTCCAAAATGATTTAACATTGTCTCTGCAGCATCAAAAACTCCATTGAAAGTTATCCTTTGGCTGTGGTACACCAAAAATTTGCAAAAAGTTTACTTTAAACTTATCATAATCATAGTTTAGGACTTTGGGGTCAAATGCTGTAGCAGTTATAAGGTCATTAGCTAATGATCCAGGGACAAGATGAGAACGTACAAAACTAATTTTATCAGATCTTGAATGAATTTGAGAATTACTAAGAACATCCTCACGTAGTTGTAAAAATTGAGCTGGAGAATATGTGTTAATATCTTCCCCACTAAATTTCTGAATGGAAGAGTCATGTTGTAAAAGTTTAATAGCTTGAGATGCTACAGATGTAAGAGGTAATGTGACATTTGTAGTAGATGTAGTCACAAGAGTGAAAATATTTGTAACAGTAGTAGTGGTAGAACTTGTAGTAGTAGTAGTAGTAGTAGTAGTTGTAGTAGCAACAGGGTCAGACATTGTGACAATTTGATGATAATAAGATTTACCACTACGTAAAAACATACACAAAATTGTTATATATATATAGTTACCACTCCAATGAAATTGTGTTGGACCACGTACAGATGTGTGCTGTGTGTACTCGGACGTAACAGAGACGATAACTTGTGTCACATACAGGTCAAATAAGAACATCACAACATACTCTGTGAAAATTGAATAATATTAGTATGAGAGTACTCACAAGAACATAATTGTATCTGAGTTGAGAAAAATAAAATATGAAATTATACTAAGTACACTTTTGCAATAATCAAGAGATATAATAATGACAATTTACACAATAAAATGAATAAAGTGCTGTACTAATGATGTTAATATAATTGTAATTAAAAATGCAATGAAATAATTATAAAAACTTGGCAAGTAAATGATTATGGAAAGTGCATTCTGCACTGGCCTTAGCCCTGACGCCCCAAGCTGAGGAAGCCAAGCCACGAGCAATCTGGGAAACGAGTGACCGTTGCGAGGATTCAAGCTCCCTCTGCTCCACTGCTGCAAGAGTCTGACCAAAAAAAGTGGGGGGCCAACGGAGGAAGACATCAACTGCCGTCTCTCTTGATCACCGTAAGTATTAGGGAGGTTTCTCACCACAGCCTACCTGCTTAACATCATCATCCTCAAACGAAGCATTTCACAGGGCTGCATAATATCTAAATTTGCCCTGGCAAGAGTTCCCAGGCAGTCCAAACCCCTCTGGGAGGCAGCACTGGAAAGGCCAGCAAAGGCCCTAGAACCTGATCCATCCAGGAAGTGATATCAACCAGAGTACTCAAAATACCCTCTAACTGAGTAGCCATATGCCATGAAAGACTCACAGACAGATCTTGACACTCCACCAAATGAAGCAGCTCAACATTGACAGGAGGAGCCCCACAGGAATCTCCTTCTGGAGTGTACATGGGGAGACCTAAGAACTCTCTCACTGAGGTAATAAGCTCATGAAAGGAGGATGCACCCTTCTCATCCGGAGAGCCAGCCTCCCCCGAGGGAAAGTCATCAAAAACCTCATCCACCTCTTCAGAAAACGAAGGCCAGCCCATGGCAGCAGCCTGACTAACTACTGCACCACCAGGGTCCGTGCCCGCATCAACTGGCCGGGGGATGAAATAAAGGAGTAAAATTATTCAAGATATTTTTGGTCAAATGTCAGAAGTTTCGAGGGGAGTTTGAGTTTGAAAAGTTTTGACATTTTTCTGTTTATGAAGGAGTATTTGCCAAGTTGAAGAACGTACTTGGCACGATTCCGGGCTGAAATATAAAGTGTATGAGATTCTGGAAATAGAAAGCTCAAGTACCTTTTATGGGCAACCTCTCTATCATGTATAGCACGAGAACAGGATGTGTTAAACTAAGATTTAGAAGGTTTGGGTTGAGAAAAAGGATGAGGAATCTACACCCCCATGCCAGACACTATCATCTTTGTTATGCATTCAGCACACAGAGATGGGTCTCTGACACAGAAACAGTAATCATTCCAGGGAAAATCAGCATAATACCTCCTCAGGTTCCACCAACTGACAGAGACAAATCACCATAGGCACCACTGCTTTGGGGGGAACCTGAGGAGGGATTGGAGAAATAGAACAAGATACAGAAATGAGATTGTGATTGGAGGAACCCAATGGAGAAGATAGGGTAACGTTATAAGCAGAAGGATTAGAGGTGAGGAAGAGATCAAGAATGTTGGGCATGTCTCCAAGATGGTCAAGAATACGTGTAGGGCGTTGCACTAGTTGCTCTAGGTCATGAATGATAGCAAAGTTGAAGGCTAGTCACTAGTATGGTCAGTGAAGGGAGAGGAAAGCCAAAGCTGCTGGTGAACATTGAAATCTTCAATGGAGATTTTGATAGAGGAACAGATTGTGCTTAATTTTGGAAGTTAAAAAGTCAAAGTATTTACTACAGTCAGAGTTAGGGGAGAGATAGACAGTACAGATAAATATACTTAGAGAGTGCCTATTAAGTCGAAGCAAGGTAATGGAAAACTTGGAAGATTCGAGAGCGTGGGCACGAGAGCAAGTTAAGTCACTGTGCACACAGAGACGCAACATCCAGCTTTGGAATGAAAATGAGGATAGAGAAAGTAGGAGGGGACAGAGAAGGGGCTACTGTCAGTTGCCTCAGACAGCTGTGTTTTGGTGAGGAAAAGAAAATGAGGTTTAGTAGAGGAGAGGTGGTGTTTTACAGATTGAAAATTAGATCTAAGACTGAATATTGCAGAAGTTAATGAAGAAAAAATTGAGGGAGGTGTCAAGACATTTAAGGTTGTTACTGAGAGAGTAGCCCGACATGGAAACATTTCTGGTCCCTGAGGCGCTGAGGCTGGACTTGGAGTGCTTGCACCTTACCTTGTGAAACTCTTTAAATTATGTCTATATCAACTACTTTCTCTTCTTGCTTGAAGTTTGCCTACATTCAACCTATTCCTAAAAAGGGGTGATCGTTTTAATGCCTCAAACTACCACCCTATTGCTTTAATTTGTCTAAAGCTTTTAATCAGTCCTCAACAGGAAGATTTTTAAACATGTCTCTTCATAATCTCTGTTTGATTGCCAATATGGCTTTTGTCAAGAGTAGTCTACTGGTGATCTTCTGGCTTTCCTTGCTGAGTCATAGTCATCCTCTTTTAGAGATTTTGGTGAAACTTTTCTTGTTGCCATAAGCATATCATATGCTTTTGATAGAGTCTGATATCTTAACTACCTTCCTAAGGCTTTCATCCTCTCTGCAACTTCATCTCAAGTTTCCTAAATCTATTAACAGTAATATTTTCCCTTCCTATGATTCATCAATGATCTAAACCAAACCTTTTATCCTATCCCTACATTGATGATACCACCCTACACTTTTCCACATTTTTTCAGAGATTACCAAATCTTCAGGAAGTAAACAGTCCATGCAGGGAAGCCACGAAATACCTGACTTCTGATTTCTCTAAGATTTCTGATTAGAGCAGAGAAAACTTAGTACAGTGGAGACTCAATGCTCTAACTTAATTTGTTCCAAATGGCTGTTCGAGTATTGAAAAGTTTGACTATTCATACCTATAAATCAGGTGATTCATTCTCATCTTAGCAAAACTTCAAGTTTATAAAAATATCAATGTATTTTTTTGTAATTTTGATTTGTGCATACTGTAAATGAAGGCTGGTGATGGATAAATTAGAAGAGGAGGGAAAAGAAGGGTGGGGAAGAGTAGGGAGGTCATCGGCAAATGAGTCACCATCCATGAAAACATCTGGTAACTTTTCTCCAGGTGTTATTCCTGGGAATCCACTCGTGGAGGGATTTGGCTCACTAACATTTGCACTCTCACCAGATTCCTTATTTTCACCACTAATAAGCCTCTTTGGTGCCATCATAGATTTTAAATGAAAATCTACCAACAAAACGCAGAAGAATGTTGTTTTTTCAAGACTGCGGCAGGACTAGGGATGCATACTGGCATCTGGTATACCAGATTATCAGTATTACTGGTTATACCAGTATTATGGTATCAGAACGGGACAGTGACGGTTATGAGAAGGGAGAGGACAGAGCTTTGTATACAACCAAATGTGTGGCCGTTTGATTACCAGATATTTTCACTATTAATAAGCCGTTGGTGTTAATGTAAGTTTATAAATGAAAAACTACAGACAGAATGCACTAAAATATTATTCTGATGACTGCAGCAGCACAACTGGCAGAGGGCAGGAAGGGAGAGGCTAGGGAGCCTTTGTTTACAACCATATGTGTGGGCGTTTGTGTATCAGGTATTTTTTCGAGTATTAAATCAAACTTTTGTGTGTGAGTATTGAAAACTTTGACTATTTAGACATTTGAATATTGAGTCTCTACTGTAATGTTCAATTCCTCAAAATCTCAATTCCTCCATATGTTCACTTGACATAACCGTCAAGACTACTATCCCCTCTTCTTTAGTGACACTGAATTGTCCCCCTCTTTTACACTGAATATTCTCTGTGTGTCCTTTACTTATAATCTAAACTGCCTTGCTGCAAGAGGAGGAGGTAGTAAACGCTTATCAAAATGATAATTTACTCCCAGTGAGGTTTAATAGTACTAGTTCAGGGAGTACTGTGAACTTTCCATTAAAGCTAGTTGTAATATCACTGAACGTTTCCCTTTGTGTGTCAGACTCACATGGGCAGTCATAGCATGCCCTCTAAAGACAACTCCTCTTCTTCTTACAAAACTACATGCACTTACCACACATACACCCTTTACTTAGAATATAAAATAAAAATATGGCGACTCCAGATCCAGCCTCGTAGTCCCTTCTGGGGAGGGGACCAGAAATGTCCCCAGGTCGGACTGCTTTCTCGTTGGTGACCCAAAATGTCTTGACACCTCCCTCAATTTTTTCGTCATTAACTTCTCCAACATTTAGTCTTAGATCTAATTTTCAATCTGTAGAAAACCACTTATCCTCTGGTGAACCTGGTCTTCATTTACTCACCGAAACACAGTTGTCTGAGGCTACTGACAGTAGCCCCTTCTCGGTTCCCTCCTACCTTCTCTATTCTCATTTTCATTCCAAAACTAGATGTTGTATCTGTGTGCACAACGACCCAACTTGCTCTCGTACCCACACTATCCTGAATAGGAAGATTCTGAAACATGTCACTTCACAATTTTCTATCTGATCGCTAGTATGACTTCTGCCAAGGTTGCTCTACTGGTGATCTGCTGTTCCTTGGTCATCTTCGATTAGAGATTTCAGTGAAACTTTTGCTGTTGCATCAGACATATCAAAAGCCTTTGATAGAGACTGACATAAAACTCCCCCCCCCAGATGGGAATCACCTTGTCGTGGTGGGGGGGCTTGCGTGCCCCTGTGACCTGGCGAGCTAGGCTAGAGGGGGCTTTGGTCCATGCTCTGCCCTTCCGAGGAGGAGAGGGCTACCCATGCTAGTAAGGTCGCCAGTGAGGGGCCAGACTAAATGGTTCCTATGTAAGCTGGCAGTGGACCAGTGGAGCCACCCACTGGAGGGATTGCCCAAGAGGGGTCGTCCTGTGTTGGATGGTTGGGTGTCCAGGCTGGGATGCTTTGGGAGGGGGGTCTCAGCTCTGTCATGGACAAACATTCGCATTATGTGGGGCCTTTTTTTTTAAAACAATTGGTCTGCATGGGGACGAGGTACCCTGTCCACGGCAGCCAGCTCTCGCTCCCATTGTAGTTCCAGTAGGTGGTTTCCCTTGCCCCTGGAGCTAATCTTTTGTGTTACTGTATGCGTATGGGAAAACACAAAAAACTATCAGGTTCTCGTGAGGTGGCTGACCTGGCCAGTGAGACGTCATCTTAAGATCTGAGTAGGGAGGAGGATTCCCTCCACAAATGCCTCCCACAGCAGTTTCCTGCTCTGGGAGTTCTGAGGCATGCGTCTCTGCTGGTTTGGACTCCCTTTTAATGGTAAATGTTAATTCATCTTTCTGTTATCATGCCTTGCACTCCCTTCTCAAGGCGTATGGCACAGTCCTTTGTATTCGACTTGTTTATGATAAGGACTTTCCATCTAACCGCTGCTATGTGACGTTTCTGTCATGTGATGAAGCCCGTTTGGCCTTTGAACATATAGCATCTCTGCCCCTTGCCGGCTGTGGCTTTAAAACTGAACTTCTCCACTCATGTAATATTTCAGACAGTGACATGGATTATATCCCAAATGTTTTTGACAACTATCTAGAGAATTCAGTTCCAGAAGTCTGCCAGATCCCGCCTTCACGTTGGTTTGTGGTGTACTACAGAAATGGACGTGGGAATTTCATCCATGCCTCCCAGTACCTGGCCAAAGAGATTGGCATGATTCCTGAGGGAAATCTGAAGAAGTACAGTAAGGGGGTGCTCGTGCGAGCTAAAGATATTATGCAGGCGAGGATGTTGCAACATCTCCCATGCCCTACTGACAGCATGTTTGAGACTGTGAAGGCTCATCCCACTTTTAATTATAGTAAAGGTTGTGTGTACAGTCAGGATCTTTTTGAATTTTCTGAGGAGAAAATACTGGCTATGTGTCCTAGCTGAGTCCAAAAGGTGACTAAGATGAGGAATTCCTCCAACATGGTCCTTCTCACCTTTTTTGGTTCCACCCTTCCTGACCATGTTCATATCGATCCTATCAATCTTAGGGTGAGGCGTTTTGTTTCCTGCCCTCTTCAGTGTTTCTCATGCTGTGGGTGCGGTCACGGTAAAATCTCCTGCAAGGAAGCTTCTCGATGCGGTAATTGCTCAGCACTATATGGAATCTCTCGGGGTCAATTTTTCTTCAACTGGAGGGGAGTCTTACAATGTCCCCTTCTCTGCCTCCGAATTGCGGACTGCTTTGTCCCAGTGTCACTACTCTTCTCCGGGTCCAGATGATATTCCTTACGCCTTTTTGCGCCATATGTCTGACAGTGCTTTTACCTTTTTATTAGATATTTGTAATATGATTTGGCATACCGGTGAATTTCCATCCTCTTGAGCTGTGGCAGTGGTTCTCTCATTTCCGAAGCCTGGGAAAGATCATCTCCAGGCTACGAACTACCGTCCTGTATCTTTGACATCTTGTATTTGTAATGTGTTAGAAAAGATGGTAAATGTAAGACTCATATGGTACTTGGAGAGGGGTAAGTACTTGTCATCGGTACAGTATGGCTTCCGAAAGATGAGGTCTACTACGGATGCTCTTTTATCCCTGGAGTCCTCTATTTGCGAGGCCTTTGCTAATCACCACCACTAGGTAACAGTATTTTTTTACCTGGAGAAGGCCTACGACACAGCTTGGTGTCATGGTATTTTACGTTCCTTGTTTAATTTTGGCCTCCATGGCCATCTTCCTATTTTTATTCAGCAGTTTTTATCCAGACGTCTTTTACGGGTTAGAGTGGGAAGTGTTGTCTCCGAGGCTAGTTCCCTAAATGATGGTGTCCCACAGGGAAGTATTCTTAGTGTTACACTATTTGCAGTCGCCATAAATGGTGTTATAGATACTCTACCAGATGGCATTCACAGCTCCTTATATGTTGATGATTTATGTATTTCTTTTGCTGCTGCTAGGATGCCACTGATCGAGCGCAAGCTCCAACTGGCAATCAATAGGGTGTCCCGTTGGGCCAACATAAACAGTTTTCGTTTCTCCACCTCGAAGACCGTAGCCATGCATTTTTTTGCCGCAACTGTGGTGTCCATCCAGATCCTGATTTATACCTAGCCAATAGACGCCTCTCATGTGTGGAGGCGACTCGATATCTTGGCCTTTTGTTTGACAACCGTCTCACCTGGGTTCCCCATTTCCGTTCTCTTAAGGCGTCTTGTCAGCAGGCATTATCCCTTCTTCGGGTTTTAAGTCACACCTCTTGGGGTGCGGACAGGGACACTTTGCTGCTTCTTCACTGTACACTTATACTTCCCAAGCTGGAATACAGCTGTGAGATCTACTCATCTGCAACGGATGCATGGCTACGCGTGCTTGACTCCGTGCATCATGCTGGGGTCTGCTGGGCTACGGGTGCATTTCGGACATCTCCAATTCCTAGCCTACTAGTGCATGCTGGTTTCTGGCCGCTCGACCTCCGGCGCCAGTCTTTGACGCTCCAGTGTTGGTTTCGCACCCACCGTCTTCCTGATTCTGTCCCTTGTGTGTCAATATTGCGGGACTCGTGTTCACAGGTGTATGTCACTCGACCTAGTCTCCCTAAACCTTTTGGCGTTCAAGTTGCAAATCTCATGATGGACTTATCTGTCGTCCCCACTCCTGTCTACTCCTTCTGTCTCCCACGAATTGGTTATTGGCAGCTTCCTGTTGTCTCTTTATGCCCTCCTGCCATGGATGGCAAGAAGGATTTCCCACCAGCTCTGTCCCACACACAGTTTTTAGAACACTTCTCTACCCATTCTGATGACATCCCTGTTTTTACTGATGGTTCCAAATCTGATGCAAGCGTTGTGTTTAGCATGGTTTTTCCCCTCCTTTTACCGGTCTGGCAGCCTTCCTGCAGTGGCATCTGTCTTTACTGCGGAGCTGTCTGCCATAGTTCTAGCTTTACAGATAATTTTCACTCTCCTGGTTTCTACTTTTACAATTTCTAGTGATTTTCGTAATGGTCTTACTGCTCTTCCTCTAGTATTTCACTTCACCCATTGGTTTTTATCAGCTTTGGAGTGGCTATACCTGCTTATGAGAAGAGGATATCGTGTTGGGTTCTGCTGGGTCCCTGGTCACGTTGGTGTTCCCAGGAATGAACATGCAGATGGCCTTGCTAAAGAGGCAGCAAGTCGCGCTCCACCCTCTGCCCCTGTCCCGTTTAGAGATGTATTCCAGTCCATTTGTCTGGTGATTGTTGCAAGATGGCAGAGGAGGTGGCAAATGGGGGTTGCCACCTCGAAAATGGGAGAGATCACCACTTCCATTCTCCCTGACTGGACATACACCCATATTCACGACCACCGTAAACAGATTGTATTAGCGTGGCTCAGAATCGGTCATATGTATCTTACACAAAGATATTTGTTGACCAGGGACCGTCAACCCTACTGTGATGACTGCCTAGTGCTGATCACCGTGCAGCACCTTCTGGTCGAGTGCCCTAGTTTTATTGATTTACGACACTGCTACTTCTACCGGTGTCACGGTAGAGATAGTGGTGTCTATTATCTCTCCAAGGTCCTTGGACTAGCATCCCTGTCCCCTGGCCATGATATCTTTAGTTACTTGGGGGAAGCTGGCCTTCTCCCCAAACTGTGACTTATATTTTATGATATGTATTTTAATGTTTTATTTACTTTAATTGTATTTTTAGATAGTTTTAGTTTTAGGTTTTAATTGGTTTTAGTTTTTTTTTTAGGTTTTAATTGCTTTTAGTTCGTTTTTTCTTTTACGATATCTTCTTTAACATATTATAGCAGCGCCAGATGACCGGAGATGTTGCGGCGCCTCACGCAAAATCCATCCATCCACACACAACTACCCTCCTACGGTTTCCATCCTTCTCTCTGCAACTTTATCTCAAGTTTCTTTTCCGACCATTCTATTGCAATTGTGGTAGATGGCCACTGTTCTTCTCCTAAATGTATTAGCAGTGGTGTTCATCAGAGTTCTGTCCTATCACCTACTGTCTTTTTATTATTCATTAATGACCTTTTTAACCAAACTTCTTGCCCTATCCACTCCTACGTTGATGATACCACCCTACATCTTTCCACATCCTTTCAGAGACGACCAACCCTTCAGGAAGTCAATAAATCACACAGGGACACCACAGAATGCCTGACTTCTGATTTTTCTAAGATTTCTGACTGGGGCAGAGAAAGCTTAGTTGTGTTCAATATCTCAAAAACTCATTTCCTCCATCTATGAACTCTACAAAACCTTCCAAGGTGTTAGGGTATGAATTGTATATAATTATTTTTTTCCTTATTTCTACACACAGCTGTGAGAAGCGAGGCTGATCTTAGCGAGAAGCACATCCTTTCATTTTCATGTGCAAGCACTTCTTATGCTAAGTCAGTATATGTTCCCACAGGCTCAGTGTGGGAACCTCTGGTTGCTGGATTATATATATGTAATTATAACAGCATAGACATATATTTAGTACGATCATATACAGTAAAACCTCGCTTGACGAACGTCTCTAGGGACGAACAATTCGGGAGACGACCAAAAAATTTATCAATATTTCGACCCAGGGGACAAACGATATTTCGTGGAACGAACGCGGTTAAACGGCTCGCCTGCCAGCGAACAGTTTGTGTGATAGCCAACTCGGCTATCACACAACAACAAAACAAAACATAAGCACAAAAGAAAATAGAAACAGGAACATACGAAAAATATTACATAACAATCTCCGTGCCACCACGATTTTCTCCTGTTTTTCCTGGGCATGGTGATGTTACCAGCGCACTTTACTGTAGCTTCCTCGGTGTTATCCTTGCTGTTCTGGTGGCTCTCAGCGTTGCTGTCATCATCATCCTGGCCATGTCCAGGTACTGCAGATTGTGGCACATCCATCGCAGCTGTTTCCTCGCTTGCCTGGCAAGGAACACCGCCCTACTGCCCTCTCCTCTCACACTGAGCATCACCTCCGAGGATCAAAGGCACTTCCTGGCCACGTACCTTTAACTTCCCTTCTTGGAAGTCCAAACTTGCTCCCACACGCGTGAGGAAGTCAATCCCCAGCAGGCAAGGGTCTTCCAAGGCAGAGATGAAGACTGGCAATCTTTCCATGTTTCCCACGCCGATGTTCACTATAACGGGGCCCCACATAGCAGCACTGACTTGTGACGCTACACAGCTGTTGTGTAGCTCTGGCACGCTGCACACATCCAAAGTCCTCTCTCATGACTGTCTTCTCGGATCTTGTCTGTCTTCCTCCCCATCCTCCTCTCCTTCATTCATCATGCCATCAATGTCCAGTCTCTCAAGTAAATAACCTTTTCTTTTTATTCATTTTATTATCATTTTGATAGCATTTAGCTAAGGAAAACAATTTAGGCTTTCTATAATTATTTCGTTCATGTCAGGCATACATTAAAGGTCTATTTTGAATGGGTTTTATGGACAAAAGTATGATTTTTTTTTTTGGTCTGGAACGGATTAATGGTATTTCAATACATTCTTATGGGAAAAATTGATTCAGGGGACGAACAAATCGGGTAACGAACAGGATTTAGTAACGAATTATGGTCATGAGCTGAGGTTTTACTGTATTTTATTTCTTTCATATATAATTAAGTAATACTTTAACTATTGTAACCAATGCATTTGTAACTGTTCTTTAATATATGAGTCGGTCACCAGTGTCAGTGAGTTTTTGCTGACGAGAGATTGACAAGATGGAGCTATGTTAGTTGAAGTCTGGCTAACACACGATCTGGCCGTTGTGCTCCCCCGGGCGCTTGCCAGGGTGCTGTGGACTGTGTGTGTGTACGAGACTATCCTTGTGTAGTGTAAATAACTGTATTGTTAATATAAGGAAAACCCAAGCTGTGTTTTTGTTAACTCCCCTGAGAAGACAGTGTGAGAGAGTTCCTGAACAAACGACACTGCTATTCTGTGCCCTCTCCGCGGTAACATAACATTGACCACAACAAGACAATTATCCCCTCTTTTTCAGTGACACTCAACTGTCTCCCTTTTCCACACTGAATATCCTCCGTTTGTCCTTTACTTATACAGGTGTCCCTCGGTTAACGATCGACTACTTAACGATATTTCGCTCATACGATCCCTCCAAATTAATCCCTATTTTTTGGTTAACGATCGCCAAAATTCGGTTAACGATCGGATTGACCAATCGCAATCGCGATCGCAATCGCGATCGCAGCGCCTCCATCCACCCGCGGCCCGTGCAGTAAACACACCACAGTCTTTCCCGCTGTTTTGATTGTGCAACAACAACTCTATCACGCTCGCTCTAAACTTCTTTTTGTGCTTATTTGTGATCAAGTGAACTTAGTGATGGCTTCCAAGCGACCCAACGATTGTTCTCCACCGGGAGATAAGGCTAAAAATCGAGAAAGAGCATTGGCCTTGATATTAAGTTGAACATTGTGACTCGTCATGAGGGTGGTGAAGGGGTAAACTCTATTGCTCGTGCCCTTGGTTTATCTCAATCAACTGTATCAACAGTTCTCCAGAAAAAGTACAAGTGAAGCAGCAGGCCAACCAAGTCACAAACCTGCACAAACACACAACAACTCGTAACAGGGAACCGATTATGGAAAAATTGGAACGTTTGCTGAGGCTATGGATTGAAGACCACACACACCGCCGCATGCCTCTTTCTACCCAACTCACACTACTAAGGCACTGAGCCTGTGGGAGGACCTGAAACCAGAATTCAACATAGGCGAGACAGTGTCCTTCAAGGCCAGTAAGGGGTGGTTTGAACGTTTCAAACATCGTGGGAGTCTACACAACCTCAAGGTTAGTGGGGAGGCAGCGAGTTCGGATCAACCCGCTGCAAACGCCTTCAAGCCTTTGCTTAAAGAGCGCATCGAGGAAGGAGGTTATTCAGCCAAGCAGGTTCTAAACTTTGACGAGACAGGCCTGTATTGGAAGAAGATGTCATCGAGAACGTTTATAGCAAAGGAGGAGAAGTCGGCACCAGGATTCAAGGCATCTAAAGACAGGTTAACATTATTGGTGGGGGGGAATGCCGCTGGTGATCTTAAGCTTAAACCATGCCTTATTTACCATTCCCAAAACCCAAGAGCTCTGTCTGGCTATATTAAGGAATATTTGCCCGTAGTATGGAAGGCAAACAAAAGGGTGGATGACGACTGTTATCATGCAAAGTTACGTGACAGGATACCTCTCCAAATTCCTAAAAGAATATGCTGCCCAAAACAACATTGCTAACAGATTTCTCTTGCTGTGTGACAACGCCCCAGCCACCCAGAGAGCATGAATGACTGGGCAGATAATATTGAGGTCATGTTTATGCCCCCAAACACAACTGCCCTCATCCAGCCGATGGACCAAGGAGTCATCGCTACTTTCAAGGCCTATTACCAGCGGCGCACCATGAAACAGCTGTTGGCCTGCATTGACACCCCTGACAAGCCGACCATGAAACAATTTTGGAAGGATTATAACATTAAAAAGGGGATCGACAACATCGACGAGTCATGGAAGGAGGTGTCCAAGTCGGCAATGAATGGATGTTGGCGTAATTTGTGGCCTGAGTGCGTGGAACGTAAACAGGAAGTCCCTGTCGATGTTACAGCAGTAAGGAAAGACATCGTTCATATCTCCCATAAGGCAGGCTTCAATGAGGTGGACGAGAATGACGTACAAGAACTGCTGGACAGTCATTCTGAGCCTCTCCAACGACGACCTCATGGAGTTGGAGAAACAAAATACTTTGGAGGAAATGGAGGAGGACAAGGAGCCTGAAAGAACCCTCTCCGTCAAGATTTTCGAGGAGATTTTTAATCATATTAACCAGGCCATACATCTTCTCCAGGAGAATGACCCCAACCCAAACCGAAGTAATGGCGTGACTAATGCTATAGAAAATGACATGAAAGTGTATAAAGAACTATTTGAGGCAAAGAAAAGGATGGCAAAACAGACAGTCATCTCATCTTTCTTCAAACCACTCACCGCCCAAGCAACCCCATCCACATCCCAAGCAACCCCATCTACCGATCAAGCAACTCCATCCACCTCCCAAGCTACCCCATCCACCTCAAAAGCAATCCCATCTACTTCCATAGGAGTCATCTCGTCGTACTTCAAAGTTCGTCCTGCTACCTCGAAAAACTCCACCCACTTCCAAAACAACTCCATCCACCTCCAAAACAACTCCACCCACATCCAATCTATCCTTCACATCCACCGTAACCTTGAGTGACGATGAGGAGAGCCTGGATGACCCACCCCCACTGGAAAACGTATTCTCTCAAGAATTTGAAGGGTTTGAAGCAGCTGACCGAGTTTGGGTCGGTGTGGGCATGATGAGATTTAATCCTCCAAGGCCCTGTGTCCTCGGGGCACAAAACAACACACTACGCATATCACATCCACTCCTCAAGGTAAGTACTACCAATTCTAAAGGTGTAAATAACAACTAACAACATAGAAAGTGTCGTTTATTTACGCATCGCGAAATACATGTATGTAGTTGATAATTTCAAATCCCTCAGTTAGCGATCGTTTCGGTTAGCGATCTGTTTTTGGGAAACGTAACCCTATCGTTAACCAAGGGATACCTGTAATCTTAAATGGAAACTTCACATCTCATCTTTTACTAAAACATCTTCTATGAAGTTAGTCGTTCGGCAGCATCTCTGCCAGTTTTTCTCGCCCCTCCAACTGCTTACTCTGTGCAGGGGCCTTGTCTGTCCTTGTATGAAGTACTCTCCACATATGTGGGGAGGTACCACTCATACAGCTTTATTAGATAGGATGAAATTAAAAGCTTTTTGTCTCATCAACTCCCCTCCTCTGACTGACTGTCTTCAGCTTCTTTTTCACCGCTGAAATATTGCATCTCTCTCTATCTTTTATCGCTATTGTCATGCTAATTGCTCTATTGATCTTGCTAACTGCATGCCTCTCCTCATTCTTTGGCCTCACTGCACAATGCTTTCTTCTTCCTCTTATCTCTATTCTGTCCAACCCTCTAATACAAGAGTTAACCAGTATTCTCAATCATTCATACCTTTTTCACTGGTAAACTCTCTGCTTCTGTCTTTCCATCTTCCTTTAACTTGACTCCTTTTAAGTGGGAGATTTCAAGACATTTTTCCTGGCATTTGGCTATTTCTTTCAAAACTTTTAGGGATCCTGCATTTCCAGTGGGCATTTTTTCTAATATTTTGTTGCCTTGTCTTGCATAAAAAAAAGACTTTCCTCTATCTCCCACCTGTATTCTGTCCATCTTTAATGCAAGAGTTAAGTAATACAGTACAGTAATACTCCGCTTAACGAATGTTCGTCTAACGAATTTCCAGTTTAACGTACTATATAAAGTTAGACCTAAAAGTCCGCATAAAGTACAACCACATCCGTTTTAGCGAATTTTCTGGGTTTGAATTTGCCTTGTGAGGGACCGAGCGTGGCAGCTTTGCTGTGATTGGCTGGCTCCCTGCCTCTGTCTCTAGTGCTCCTAGCGCACTGAGGGTGACTAATGTAGCACTGGATGTCCGTGGGGTCTTGGTCAAGGACATCTGGCAGGAATTCAACATCAGGGCTGCCATCAAGCACATCACCGCTGCATGGGACGAGGTGCAGAACAACACCATGAATGCAGTGTGGCCAGAAGTTGTTCGGGACTTCCCCTGCCAAGAAGACCTGCAGCAGGAAATAGCTGAACTGGTCAATTCAGCTCGTTTGTTGGCCGAGGCAGAAGATGCCATCAACGTGGATGACATTGCTGAGCTCGTCCAGTCTCACACTGATGATCTCAGCGCAGAGTACTTGGTGGAGCAGCAGCGGGAGTTAGCAGCTAGGAGGAAGTGGAGGAAGAGTCGCCAGTCCCGAAAGCGACGATGCTCACTAACCTGATGGCGGTGGTGCAGTGAGGCCTCGATTTCATCAACATGGTGCTGGCCAGGGATGGGAATGCCGACAGGAGCTTCAAGGTCCGGACAGCAGTGCAGGCCTTGCTGCATCCTTATAAAGAATCCCTGCAGCAGGAGAGGGCGAGAAGAAAGCAGATGGACATAACCAAGTTCTTCACTTCATCTGCTGCCACCTCCCTGCCACCTCCCTCACCCTCACTAGAACTGGCTGCCAATTATGCCAGGAGTACCTCCCCATCACTTACCTCACCTCCCTCACTTAGCAGCAGCGAGGAGGATGAGATGAGTTTTTTTCCGTTTTGTGTTTAGTGTTTTTTTGTGTTAGTATTTTTTTTGTGTTAGTGGTGGTAGTGTGTGGCGAGTGCCTCCCTACCACTTTCCTCACCTCCCTCACTTAGTAGCAGCAAGGAGGATGAGATGTGTTTTTTTTTTTTTTTTTTTTTTTTTTGTGTTAGTGATTTTTTTTCAGTGTTTTTGTGTTAGTGTTGTTTGTATTAGTGTTTTGAACATTTGTTGTAAGGATAGTCAATAAAACACCTCTTGTTTATTAATATACAATCTTATTTAACCCATATAGTATGTTGGGGATACTTGGTTATTAATAGTACAGGTACGTATACTAGTATATAATTTTTTTAACCCATGTGGTATGTTGGGGATCAGCCCAGAACGCATCCCCCCTATTTCCATTATTTCCTATGGAAAAAATACGTCCGCCTAACAAATTTTTGCTCTATGAAGAGCTTTGACACCCCCTATCCTGTTCGTTAAGTGGAGTATTGCTGTATTCTCAGTCATTCATCCCTTTCTGTGGTAAACTCCCAGCTTAGTTCTGTATTTCTCTCTTTCTATGACCTAAACTCATAGAAGAGGGAGGTTTCAAGACAATTATCTCATTCTTTTGGCTAACTCTTTTGATCCTGTTCAGGCACTGGCATCTCAATCAGCCTTCCCCTTCAGTTGCCCTTGGACAGTTTTTCCGTTCTACATAGGAAAGAATGTTTTTGGATGTTTACTCTTTGCAGGTCATTTCTCTCAAAGAAAAATAATCAAGAATTATAATGATAATGGTCATAACAGTAATGGTGATGCAATCTTATATTTGTTTCAGGTGGTTTCCCTGATGAAATACCTATAAAATATGGAAGTGAGGGACACTTCCAAAAACCTTTTGTGGGCTGCATGAGGGATGTGACAGTACACCAGAGCTCCTACCCTATCAGGTTCTCTTCCCTCTCTCAAGGACAAGATCTGCAGCCTTGCTCTTGAGGTTTGTGACTAAAAATATAAGTTTTAGAAATAACTTATTTCAATGGTTGTTAGCAAAAATGTACTTCATGTTAAAAGTATCTAACCTGTTGGGTGGAAAAAGAAAATTCATAGCTAAACACTGCTAACCCTAATTCCCTTCAAATTATTTTCCTTGCAACTGCACACACTTGTCCCAACAGTCTTGTCATTGATGGAAATATCATAGAAAGATGTCTTTTAAAATGGCATGTTTACCATGATTCAAATCAAATCCCTTTCAGTGGCATTTATTTTTTAGCTTAAGGAAGGGTAAAAAAAATCATAATCAGCTATATGAAAAACTAAGGATCCTGTCAAACCACAGGAATATTGTTTAACCTAGAGTGTCTGAATCAGATGTAAATGAAGCGTAGTTTCAATGTCAAGGTTTAGCAGTCAAGTCCAGTTGCACACAGCATCACAAAGATGACACACAACTTTGAGGTAACATTATTTTTGTAATCGTCTGGCTTTTTGGTGCATACTCATGATGTCCAATCCTGTAAGAGTAAAGAAAATAAGATCTAAAAAATGAGCAACGTGATTTTTACGTGCTTTGCACTTGCTATGTACATTTAGCCTTGGTAATCAAAGACATCTCATTTGTGTTGACTGCAACTTTGTTTCAAGACCATATCCATAAACTCACAACTCATCACTAGTGAGGAATTTAGGGGTGCTATTTCTGCAATCCAACATATCCTGTGTGACTTTGTAATAGAATTGTTTTTGTTCTATTGCTAGCAACTTTTGCACAAATTTAACAGATACTCTATAAGTACATGTCCAGGTCCTCTATTAAAGTGGAATGTGGGAAACCAGTACTTATCCATAATTGGAAAGTTCTCTGGTGATTATATAATAATTTTGTATGACTAATCCAAACTTGATCAATATTCGGGGCATTTCTGCTCGTTGCTAATTTAACCTAACAATGTTATTCACTGTCCACTGACATGCAGCCATCTTTTAAGTATTTAAGTGTTTATACTATTTAATGACTTGGGTAATACGCATGATTTCCTTTTCTAAAATCTCTCTTTTTTTTTTTATACCATGTATTTACCTAGTTGTATTTACCTAGTTGTAGTCTTACAGGGCCTGGGCTTTATGCTCGTGTGGCCCCGTCTCCATATCTACACTTATCCAATCTTACTTTAAAAGTATGCACACTCGTTGCAGACACTACTTCTTCATTTAAACTGTTCCACATCTCAATACATCTTTGCGGGAAACTATATTTTTCAACATCTCTCAGACATCTTCCGTTTCTCAGCTTTTTACTATGCGATCTTGTGCTTCGGATGTCATATTCTTCTCTCAGGATCAGTTTCTCATTATCCACTTGGTCCATTCTGTTAATCAATTTATAAACTTGTATCAGGTCTCCTCTCTCCCTTCTTTGTTCCAGGGTTGGTAGATCCATAGCCTTTAATCTCTCCTCATATGTCATCCCTTCAAATTCTGGAATCATTCTTGTAGCCATTTTTTGTAGTCTCTCCAATTTCCTTATGTGTTTCTTTTTATGAGGGGTCCACACTACTCCTGCATATTCCAATCTGGGTCTTATTATAGTACTTATCAATTTCTTCATCATATCTTTGTCCATGTAGTGAAATGCTATTCCAATATTCCTTAGCAAATTATATGTTTCTCTAAAAATTCTATCAATATGGCTTACTGGTTGATTGTTTTCTTCCATCGTCACTCCTAAGTCCTTTTCCTTTTTAACTTTCTCCAGTTCTACTCCATCTTCCATCTTATAGATTCCCACAGGTCATCTTTCACTCTTTCCCATTTCCATGACATGGCTTTTGTTCACATTGAACTCCATTTCCCACTTTTTACTCCATTCCCAGATCTTATTTAGGTCTTCTTGCAGTATTTCACAATCCTCTTTTTGTGGGCTTTTCACGGGAATTTATGGGCTAAAGGGGATACTTTTTATGGTACCTCCTATTTCAAAGCCCACCCACTAAGAAACTGTTGCCCCGAGTAAGGAAGCCCAACCTACACTCAGACCGTGGACAGGATTCGAACCCATGCGCTTGGAGACCCCTCAGACCCCAAAGCACACATGGTTCCACTGTACCAATGCGGCTACCATCATTTGAGTGGTTTTAACTTAGCTGTTACCAAGTTTTTGACAAAACTTGATGCAATACTGTTACTCTGGTTGTTCCATAGTATTGTGGAACTAAGAATCCAGTGGACATTGAGTACATTGCCTCACTCACTAATACTAGTGATTGACACCATATAGGGAAAGAAAAAAATGTACAAATATGCATGAGTCGCCTACATTTGCCACACAGCGGACACCTATTATGCTCTATATGTTCATGCAGAAAAAAAAATTGAGCTTGGATACTATTTAACACACCCAGTATATACAATATTTGAAGCAACCAAGACTGTCATACAAATTATCTTCTGGGCCATCCCTTATTGTCACAAAATCCATATTTTCAGTAATCACTGCTTGGTGATCAGCACAGTTTGTTACTCATTGAAAAAAAAAAAATTCAATAGTAGGTGCCTTTCTTGCAGTGCTAATGATTACAGTTAAACATGACTGATCCATAATTCATCTACCAGATGATGGAACTACAAGGCAGTTCTGACACAACACTACTACCATAGCCCTTCCAGTCATCATACCCATCACAGGCACGTGCTCATCAGAAGAATGATCATGCAGCCCCCACACCACAGCAATGCTGTTACATGTAAGATTTTTCCTTTTTCATCAATCTGAAAATTATAGGAAAATATTAATTATTTATGATCGTATAACATTTGCATCATATTATCTGTGTGATTAGTGTTAATAGAGGTATCATCAAGGTAGTTACTACATACTAGATGAGATCACCTTAAAAGAAAAGTAGAAAGTTATCAGTCCCAAAGATACACCTTTCTTTAATTCTTTTAAGCAAAGGAAATATAACATTATTTTTTTAACCTAGTTATGGAATCTATCACCAGGCAGCTGTCTGCAAAGGAAGTAGTCAGGATAGTGGCTATACTTAACATAACTTCCATCCTGCACCACACATCCACCCATCCACCTATTCACCTATTCCTACACAGGCCCAGTTTTGTGCAAGCTGAGTAGCTTGCAGGCTAGCAATGCAAAGATTTTGCAGGCACATGATGAGTGCAGCTATTATTCTGAAAATACTTGTGAGTTTGGACTAGTGCAGGTCAGCTTGTTGAGTTGGGCTATGCATGGAACCTGCTATTTATGAGATACTAAGGTAAGGCTGTATAATTATTGGAAGGTTAGTAGTGGTTAGATAAGAATAGTTGTGTACAGCAGACTTAAGAATAATGCAAGACATAAAAATCAGGATGATTTCTGGGAAATCGTATTTTCTGTAGGAAACCAATCACTAAGGTAGCTACGAGCAGCATCTTTAATGGGCCAAACGTTTCGACATTTCATCTTATGTCATCATCAGTGGTCTAAAATAAAACGATAAAACAAATATAAGTATCATCCTCCAGGATGATACTAAGTTCTCTAAACTTGTTTTAAAACAAATATAAGTATCATCCTCCAGGATGATACTAAGTTCTCTAAACTTGTTTTCGATGACATCTATAAGCTCAAAACTAAAGTTGAAGATAAAATCACACGCTTCATTAATAATCTTAAAACTCTTGGTGCTGTTAATGAGGAAGAAGCTTCACTTCTGAAACCCACTGGTTCGAATCCTGCTGTGATGTATGGACTCCCTAAAGTTCATAAACCTTCTGTCCCACTTAGACCTATCATTGCAGCATATAATAGTGCTTCTTATAATCTTGCAAAATTCCTGGTTCCCATTCTTAGGCCATACACTACTAATAACTATACTGTAAAAAATTCTCATGAACTCTCTCAATCCCTTTCGAACTACAGACTACCAGATTCGTGTTTTATGGTTAGCTATGATGTTCAGTCACTTTTTACTAACATTCCACTGGATGAGACGATAGATATATGTGTAAACTCTGTGTTCTCAGGTCTGGACATTTTTAAAAATATGACAAAATCCCTATTTACAAATCTACTACGTGTTTGTGTTAAGGATAATCTATTTGTTTTTAACAATGAATTATATAAACAAACAGACGGCGTGGCGATGGGCTCACCACTCGGACCCACCTTCGCTAACATCTTCCTTTGTTACCACGAACGAAACTGGCTCGAAGATTGTCCTATCGCTTTCAAACCTATGTTATATAGATGATATGTTGATGATACTTTGGTGTTTTTTTAAGGAAGCATCACATGCAGACCATTTCCTACATTACCTTAACTCACAACATGACAATATCAAGTTCACTATGGAATCTGAAATAGACTCACAAATCCCCTTCCTTGACCTAAACATCACAAAAATCAATGGTAGACTTTCCACCTCTATTTATTGTAAATCTACATTTTCTGGTCTTGGTATTAGTTTTTTCAGCTTTTGCAGTTTCCGCTTCAAAATCAATTCAGTCCGTACCCTCTTACACCGTGCCTTTACTCTGTCTTCTTTCCATAATGAAGTTACTTTCTTAAAGGATTTTTTCTATAATAATGGCTTCACCACCAACCTGTTTGAGGAAACTCTGAATAACTTTCTCCAAAGTAAATATCATCTTAAACAACCAATTATCACTGTTGCCAAAGAAACAATCTATTTATGTATCCCATTTTTAGGTGAGGTTTCCAAGAAATTAGAAAGGGGTCTCTATGAAAAACTTACAAAATATTATCCTGATAAACATTTTTGTATTGTGTCTACAAACAATCTATGTATAGGTAGTTTTTTCCTTTTTAAGGACACTCTGCCAACTGCCGTACGCTCGTCGGCAGTTTATTGTTCTACTTGTCTCAGCTGCCAGACTGAGTATGTGGGTAGCACCTTGCGCTCACTTATAAACCGAGCCAGCGAGTATTTAGGCCAGTCTGCCAGAACAGGGCGCCTGCTACACAACGCCCCGTTTTCCGCGATACGGGACCACTGCCTCTCATGTAAGGTTCAACCCAATCTCGGTCATTTCCGTATCCTCGCCACCTGTAATAGAAACAGTTTAAGAATACTGGAATCCCTATATATTTCCCAAGTAAAGCCGTCCCTCAACAATACTCTGTCAGCATACCCACTTATGATAGTGTGAATTTTTACCATTGTAATTCTCTTTGTATTTTAACTTTATTCTTTTATACTTATATTTGTTTTATCGTTTTATTTTAGACCACTGATGATGACATAAGATGAAATGTTGAAACGTTTGGCCCATTAAAGATGCTGCTCGTAGCTACCTTAGTGATTGGTTTCCTTATCAAAAAATCACTTCCAGTTTAGGTTATGTTTTGTGACAGTAAACCTCCTCTAACCACCTAATGACACACCATACAGTCTAGTTGTAAGCATGCTCAGCTCATGGCTAAGAAGGCCATAGTTTGAGTTCTGAGTGTGATGAGGCAAATGTGTAATCCATGTTCACCTAACATGAAGTAGGTACATGATGTAACCTAAAGGGTTGTGGCCTGAGTGTTCTGGTATGTGGTGTACTAACAGTGGCATTGCCTAACATGGGCATCTGGGGCTTTAGCCCCAGATGTTTTTTCTTAAGCCCGGATAATTCAACTTCAGAAGAAATATAACAGAATTAATGAGCCACTAAAGAGTAAAGAAGTTGTAGTTTCCCAGTCAAAATATTATTTTTGCTTTAATCCCAGTGTTATCTATACATGCATCATCCTGTTTCTGTCAATATTATATAATTTAATTTTTACGCATTTTGAAGTCACCACAAGGCTAAAGAAAGCACAGAAATAGAGCTTTTTTTCCCCAGGAAGGATCCCCTAGACTTCCCTATAAGGGTCTGGGCTCAGCCCCCAATGTTTTCATTCCCAGGAAACGTCCCTGGTGACTAATAGGCAACTTTAAGTGAATGACACAACATTCCCTTTGTAGATTATTCCATGGTCAGGGATAGTTGAGTTGCATCAAATTATCACTGGATATTATATGATCTTACTGAAGTTGAGGAGAAAGTAGGATAGATTCCATATATATTGGCAAAATTCCCTCAAAATATAAACTAACATTTAAGAAAAGAGATCTTGAAATCCCTTCTATAGCAAGCAAAGTAAAGAAAAGTGAGGCATGTAGCATGTTTCAGATAAAATAATGCTATCCAAAATGTTTTTGTCTGTTATACCCTTTATTACTTTCCACTGTTACATACAACCCCTAACACACCCACCATGGCTGAACAATCTGAATATTACTTAGGATAATGCAGATAACATTAGATATGAAAATTACTTAATAGGAATGTTGGTCAATAAGTTTGAATTAATACACTGAAATATAAAAGATGACTTAGGAAAATGCTTGATGAGATGTACACACACACACACACACACACACACACACACACACACACACACACACACACACACACACACAGGCTGATGTTCTGTGGCAGTGTTTTGACTACAATAACAGTTCACTGAGAACAAGTAAGGCACCAGGAGACAAAAGGAAATATGTGGAATGAAAGAATGTCGAGAGGGCATGGGAAAAACTAAAATGGCCACTTATAGGAGAGATGTGAAAAAATATAGCTTCCTTCATAGAAGGGTGGAAGCATGGAATAGTTTAGACGTGGAAGTGGTCAACGCAAGGAATATTCATGATTTTAAGAAAAAGCTGGACATTAATAGATATGGAGACGGGACAACACGAGCATAGCTCTTTTCCCATATGTTACAATTAGGTAAATACACACACACACACACACACACACACACACACACACACACACACACACACACACACACACACACACACAATAGACAATATGATGGACCAGAGAGTAAAGGAATGCACAAGATTCAGAGGAAACAACGAGTGGCGAGATTGGACCTAGTTTTACAAGGGTATACAAATGAATGACGATATAAGATATAAGTGCCCATTGGGAAAGAGTGACCATGCAATATTAGAAATAGATATAGAAGAAGGAAAGGAAGATAGAGACGATTCATACAAAGGAGACCGATTAAATTACAGAAAGGCTGATATTGAGAATCTCAAGAACTATTTTAAAACGTAGACTGGGAGGAGATGGAAAACTCAGAGACAATGCAAGACAAATATAACTTATTTTTGGAAATATACAAAACAGGAGTCAGGAATATGTCCCAAAATATAGACCAAAAGAAGAAGGAAAGAAAGATTGGTTTAATGCAAGGTGTGCTAGGGCAAAGGAGAAAAGAGATGGAGCATGGAAAAGGTGGAGGAGAAATAGGAATCAAACAAACAAGGAAAACTTCAAGGCAGCGAGAAATGAATATGTTAAGGTGAGGAAGGAAGAGGAAAAGAACTTGAAAAGATATTGTCGAAAAATGTAAGGAGCAACCAAAATTGTTCTATAGATTCATAAATGGAAAAATTAGGTAAAAAGAAACAATAGAAAGGTTAAAAGGAGAGAACAGGATGGTGGAAGACCCAAAAGTATGGCAGAACTATTAAATAAAAATTCCAGGAGGTCTTTACTAAAGAATCCAAATTTGAGAGGCCACAGGGTAATAGAGAGACAATCTATATGAAAGAGATTAAAGTAACCAAGCTTGAAATAAAAGAGTTAATGAAGGAACTGGATGAAGAGAAGGCAATGGGACCGGATGAAGTCTCAGGCAGAATACTGAAAGAATGTAGGGAAGAACTAGCAAGTCCTATATACATCATCATAAAATGCTCAATAGAAAATGGAACAGTGCCAGTAGAATGGAAAAGAGCTGAGGTGGTTCCCATATATAAGAGTGGAAGGAAAGAAGAACCTTTAAATTACAGACCGGTATCACTAACTAGTGTAATATGCAAGATGTGTGAAAGAATAATAAAGAAACAATGGATCGAGTTCCTTGAAGACAACAAATTAATATCAAATAGCCAATTTGGTTTTAGAAAAGGATGGTCTTGTGTAACTAATTTATTGAGTTTCTATTCTAGAATAGTTGATAGAGTACAAGAGAGAGAGGATGGGTTGACTGCATCTATTTGGATTTAAAAAAGGCGTTTGACAAAGTGCCACACGCAAGATTACTGTGGAAGTTAGAGGAGAAGGGTGGCTTAAAAGGAAGCACATTGAGATGGATAGAAAATTATTTGAGGGGGAGAGAAATAAGGACGGTAGTTAAAGATATGAAGTCCAAGTGGAGAGCAGTAGAAAGCGGAGTGCCACAGGGGTCAGTATTGGCACCAATACTTTTCCTCATTTATATAAATTAACGACATGCCAGAAAGAGTGAACAGCTACATAAATTTGTTTGCAGATGATACGAAACTGTGCAGAGTTATAAACCAAAAGGAGGATTGTGAAATACTGCAAGAAGACCTAAATAAGATCTGGGAATGGAGTAAAAAGTGGGAAATGGAATTCAATGTGAACAAAAGCCATGTCATGGAAATGGAAAAGAGTGAAAGATGACCTGTGGGAATCTATAAGATGGGAGATGGTGTAGAACTGGAGAATGTCAAAAAGGAAAAGGACTTAGGAGTGACGATGGAAGAAAACAATCAACCGGTAAGCCATATTGATAGAATTTTTAAAGAAACATATAATTTGCTGAGGAATATTGGAATAGCATTTCACTACATGGACAAAGAAATGATGAAGAAATTGATAAATACTATAATAAGACCTAGATTGGAATATGCAGGAGTAGTGTGGATCCCTCATAAAAAGAAACACATAAGAAAATTGGAGAGGCTACAAAAAATGGCTACAAGAATGGTCCCAGAACTTGAAGGGATGACATATGAGGAGAGACTAAAGGCTATGGATCTACCAACCTTGGAACAAAGAAGGGAGAGAAGAGACCTGATACAAGTCTATAAATTGATCAACGGAATGGACCAAGTGGATAATGAGAAACTGATCCTGAGAGAAGAATATGACATCCAAGCACAAGATCGCATAGTAAAAAGCTGAGAAAGGGAAGATGTCTGAGAGATATTAAAAAATATAGTTTCCTGCAGAGATGTATTGAGACGTGGAACAGTTTAGATGAAGAAGTAGTGTCTGCAACGAGTGTGCACACTTTTAAAGTAAGATTGGATAAGTGTAGATATGGAGACGGGGCCACACGAGCATAAAGCCCAGGCCCTGTAAAACTACAACTAGGTAAATACACGAGACGTGGTCGAGGAGGAACGCAATACCGTCGCTCCCGAGAATCAGCTGATCTTCACTACCTTTGTTTGGGTTTGCAGTGGCCTGGGCGATTAGTGTGGACTCTTTTTTTTTTTTTTTTTCATGAATACAGTGTTACAAAATCATGAGTGAGAAAGAGATTCCATCTAAATGCAGGTATGAGACACGGGAAAGAATGAAAGCTGATGATGACTGTGTTGGTGAGGGAGAAAGAGCATTCGAAGGCTTTGATACGGCACATACTTCACTATTTGATAGAGTGTTGACTATCCAACGTAAATTAGATAAATTGATAAAGGAGAGTATGGGAATGAAAGAGAATGAAGAACAGGATAAAGGGCTCCAGAAATTGAAAGAAAGGATAAAAAGAGTGGAAGAAAACGAAACTAGGCTAAGAACAGAAAATGAAGATTTAAAAGTGCAAATAGCTAACTACAAGAAATTGATGGAAGAAGGAATTGGTAAAGCCGAGAAAGAGAAAGAGAAGCTGAAAGATCTAGTTAACAAAGAAGAAGAAAGAGTACAAGACGTGATTAAAAAAGAAGTACAGGCATGGAGAATCCAAGATAAGAAAGACAAGGAATAATTTCAGGAAGTATTTCAAGAACAGTTAAAAGAAGATGAAAATATGACAAACAAAATGATAGGAGTCCTCAAGAAAAAAGAAAATTTAGTAAGAGAAATTGCGGAAAAAAAAAGTAATTATTTTTGGACTGAAAGAAAAAAATTTTAAATATAGACCAAGAAGGGAAAAGGATGAAATGAAATTAGTAAAAGACCTACTAAAACATCTAAATGATGAGGATAGACAGAACTTAGAAGAGGAAGTAGAAGAAATCCGTAGAATGGGACCATATCAAGAAGGAACAGTGAGACCAATTAAGATATTACTAGAATCACAAGCAGCACCAGAAGAAGTACTATATAGAAAAACAAAACTCAGAGAAACAGAAGGTTGCAAAGATTTATATATAAATAAAAATAGAAACGAAGAGGAAAGGAAGAGACAACGAACTGGTGGCAGAAGCAAGAGAAAAAAATAATGAAAGGTCAGAGGAGGAGAAGAAGGCATTTTTTTGGAGAATTATAGGAGACAGGATAAGGAAATGGTATATAAAAGAGAAGAAGAGAAAAAAAATGGAGCAAGTTTAACTAAAATGATAAGAACAAGAGATTAAAAATGATGTATACAAACATAGATGGATTTTATCTAGTAAATTAGAATTAAGAGATTACATAAAGAAAGAAGAACCAGATATTGTATGCCTGGTGGAAACAAAGTTAAATGAGGCAATAAAAATAGACATAGATAAAAGGTATAATATATGGAGGAGAGACAGAGTGGGTAAAGGAGGAGGAGGAGTCATGATGATGTTAAGGAAGGAGATAGTGGTAAATCAAGTAGAGTTTGGGGAAGGAAAATCAGAAATACAGTATATTAAGATACATATTAATAAAAAGAATTAACAATCATTGGAACATATGTGCCACCAAAAACAAACTCATGGACTAACCAAGAATATAAAGACATGATAAATGACACAATAAGGAGTCTTACAAGAATCACTAAAGAAAGGAGAAAAGTGATATTGGTAGGAGATTTCAACTGTAAGGAGGTGGACTGGGAAAATTATGAAAGTGGTATGGGGGAAGATGCTTGGGGAGATAGATTCCTGAACCTAATGATAGATAAGTAGAGGAAGGAAAGGATTTAGGAGAAGTGATAGACAGGACTATGAAATTTTCAAAGCAATGTTTAGAAGCAAGAAATAGGGCAAATAGGATCCTGGGTTTTATAAATAGAAATGTTAGTTATAAAAGTAAGGAAGTGGTGAGATATAATTCCTATGTTAGAGATTTAGAGTATTGCATACAGGCCTGGTCAACTATAGGCAGGATATCAACATGTTAGAAGCAGTTCAGAGAAGAGCAACTAGGAGGATACCAGCATTAAAGTGCCTGGAGTATAGAGATACATTAAAGGAATTAAATATGTTTTCATTTGAGAGGAGATGTATAAGAGGGGATATGATAGAGTTATTTAAAATGTTCTCAGATACAAACTACATAGATGTGAGATCTTTCTTTAGAGGAGGAAGTAGGACTAGAAATCATGGCAGGAAAATTAGAAAGCAAGGCTGCAGGTTAGATATAAGAAAATATTTATTTAGTCATAGGGTGGTAGACTTCTGGAATGCATTGAGAGAGACGGTTGTAAATAGCACTAGTTTGACAATGTTTAAAACAGATTAGATAAGCACTTAAATTTATTAGATATATAATTATGTATAGTGCTGCATGATAGATAAGAAATTTACTATAGTTAAACAAGACATGATATGTATGGGGACCACAAATAGAGGATTTCACTGCAGGACTTAGTGTTAATGGGAAATATTTAGAATTAGTATATAAGTATTATGTACTTGTAAGTGTATCTTTAAGTACTGATGACGAGGTGGTGGACTGATACAGGATAAAGATGGGCCCTGGTGGCCTTTGATCCTAATGATGTTATGATATAATTTGATGGTCCAAAGAGTAAAGGAAAACACAAGATTCAGAGGAAACGATGAGCCGGCAAGATTGGACCTAGTTTTTACAAGGGATATACAAATTAACAATGATATAAGATATAAGTGCCCATTGGGAAAGAGTGACCATATAATATTAGAAATGGATATAGAAGAAGGAAAGGAAGATAGAGATGAATCATACAAAGGAGACCGATTAAATTACAGAAAGGCTGATATTGAGAACCTCAAGAGCTATTTTAAGAATGTAAACTGGGAGGAGATGGAAAACTCAGAAACGGTTCAAGAGAAATATAACTTATTTTTGGAAATATACAAAACGAGTCAGGGAATATGTCCTGAAATATAGACCTAAAGAAGAAGGAAAGAAAGATTGGTTTAATGCAAGATTTGCTAAGGCAAAGGAGAAACGAGATGGAGCATGGAAAAGGTGGAGAAGAAACAGAAATCCAGAAAATAAGGAAATCTTCAAAACAGAAAGAAATGAATATGCTAAGGTGAGAAAGGAAGAAGAAAGGAACTATGAAAAGGACATTGTCGAAAAATGTAAGGAACAACCAAAATTGTTCTACAGATTCATAAATGGAAAAATAAGACAAAAAAAAACAATAGAAAGGTTAAAAGAAGAGAACGGAATGGTGGAAGACCCAAAAAGTATGGCAGAACTGTTAAATAGTAAATTTCATGAGGTCTTTACTAAGGAATCCAAATTTGAAAGACCACAGGGTAATAGAGAGCCTGTCCATATGAAAGAGATTCAAGTAACCAAGCTTGAAATAAAAAAGGAAAAGGCACTGGGACCGGATGAAGTCTTAGGCAGAATACTGAAAAAATGTAGGGAAGAACTAGCAAATCCTATATACAACATCATAAAATGCTCAATAGAAAATGGAACAGTGCCAGTGGAGTGGAAAATAGCTGAGGTGGTTCCCATATATAAGAGCGGAAGGAAGGAAGAACCTTTAAATTACAGACCGGTATCACTATCTAGTGTAATATGCAAGATGTGTGAAAAAGTAATAAAGAAACAATGGATTGAGTTTCTTGAAGACAACAAATTATTATCAAATAGCCAATTTGATTTTAGAAAAGGGCAGTCATGTGTAACAAATTTACTGAGTTTCTACTCTAGAATAGTTGACAGAGTACAAGAGAGAGAGGGATGGGTTGATTGTATTTATTTGGATTTTAAAAAGGCATTTGATAAAGTGCCACATGCAAGGTTACTGTGGAAGTTAGAGGAGATGGATGGCTTAAAAGGAAGCACATTGAAATGGATGGGAAATTACTTGAGGGGGAGAGAAATAAGGACGGTAGTCAAAGATAGGAAGTCCGAGTTGAGAGCAGTAGAAAGCGGAGTGTCGCAGGGATAAGTACTGGCGTCAATACTTTTCCTCATATATATATAAAACAACATGCCAGAAGGAGTGAACAGCTACATAAATTTGTTTGCGGATTATGTGAAAGTGTGCAGCGTTATAAATTAAAAAGAGGATTGTGAAATACTGCAGGAAGACCTAAATAAGATCCGGGAATGGAGTAAAAAGTGGGAGATGAAATTCAATGTGGACAAAAGCCATGTCATGGAAATGGGAAAGAGTGAAAGATGACCAGTGGGAATCTACAAGATGGGAGATGGAGTAGAACTGGAGAAAGTAAAAAAGGAAAAGGAGTTGGGGGTTACGATGGAAGAAAACAATCAACCGGTAAGCCATATAGATAAAATCTTCAGAGAGACATAATTTGCTAAGTAATATTGAATTAGCATTTCACTACATGAACAAAGAAATGATGAAGAAATTGATAAGTACTATAATAAGACCCAGATTGGAATATGCAGGGGTAGTGTGGACCCCCCATAAAAAGAAACACATAATGAAGCTGGAGAGACTACAAAAAATGGCTACAAGAATGGTTCCAGAATTTGAAGGGATGACATATGAGGAGAGACTAAAGGCTATGGATCTACCAACTCTGGAACAGAGAAGGGAGAGCGGGGATCTGATACTAGTTTATAAATTAATCAACGGAATGGACCAAGTGGATAATAAGAAACTTCTCCTGAGAGAAGAATATGACAGTCGAAGCACAAGATCGCATAGTAAAAAGCTGAGGAAGGGAAGATGTCTAAAAGATATAAAAAAATATAGTTTCCCACAAAGATGTGTTGAGACATGGAACAGTCTGAGTGAAGAAGTGGTGACAGCAACGAATGTGCATAGTTTTAAAGAAAAATTGGATAAGTGTAGATATGGGGATGGGGCCACACGAGCGTAAAAGCCCAAGCCCTGTAAAACTACAACTAGGTAAATACACACACACACACTCACAACAAGTTGTATCAAACTGACAATTTGGGTTCAGGACAGGACGGTCATGTGTGTCAAACTTATTAAGTTTCTATTCAAAAGTAATTGAAGGACTGGAGAGCAGAGATCAATGGATGGACACAATATACCTGGGCATAAAAACAGGTTTTGATAAAGTCCCTCATGGCAGACTACTTTGGAAGTTAGAGAGCATAGTAGGACTGAGAGGAACTTTATTAGATTGGATAAGGGATTACTTGAAGGACAGAGAGATGAAAACTATGATCAGAGATACATACTCATCTTGGGGTAAAGTAACAAATGGAGTGCCACAAGGGTCAGTGTTAGTCCCCATTATGTTTCAGGTATATGTAAATGACATATGAAATTGGATAAACAGTTATATTAATTAGTTTGCTGGTGATGCAAGATTGTTAAGAGTAATCAAAACCCGAGAGAACTATTTGCTGCTGCAGGAAGATATTAACAAAATCTATGAGTGGAGTAAGAAGTGGAAATTAGAGTTTAATGCCAAGAAATGTCACATAATGGAATTGGGAAAGAGTAAGAGAAGACCGGTATGGAACTATCTGATTGGAGAGGAACAAATAATGAAGAATAAAGAGGAAAAAGATCTGGGAGTGATTATACAGGAAAATCTGGACCCCGAAAAACACATAAGTAAGATATTTGGATTAGCATATAAAATATTGACTAATATTAGAGGGCATTTCAATTCATGGATAAAGATATGACGAAAAAAGTTATTATGAGCATGATACGCTCAAGGCTGGAATATGCAGCAGTGGTGTGGTTACCAAGCTTGATTAAAGATATATGAAGATTAGAATGGATCCAGAAGATGGCTACAAAGATGGTGGTGGAGCTGGAGAGCTCATACTGACCGATCTTCAAGTAGAACTGAGAATTTTCAGGTAGGGCTGTATGTATATTTACCTAGTTGTATTTACCTAGTTTTAGTTTTACAGGGCCTGGGCATTATGCTCGTGTGGCCCCGTGTCCATATCTACATTGTCCATTTTTTCTTTAAAGCTGTGCACACTCCTTGCTGACATTACATCTTCACTCAGGCTATTCCATGCTGCTATACTTCTTTGTGGAAAGGGGAATTTTTTTTCACATCCTTGAAGCATCTTCCTGTTCTCAACTTCTTAACATGACATCTTTTGCTTCTACTGGAGACTTCATCTTTTACTAACAGCTCCTCATTATCTGTTATATCCATTCCATTCATTACTTTGTAGACTTGTATTAGGTCCCCCCTCTCTCTTCTCTGCTCCAGTGTTGGTAGATCCAAAACCCTCAGTCTCTCCTCATATGTCATCCCTCTTAGCTCTGGTACCATCCTTGTTGCTATCCTTTGCAGTCTCTCCGATTTCTGTATATGTTTGTTTTTTGTGTGGGGACCACACCACCTGTGCATACTCTAATCTGGGTCTGATCACAGTGGATATCATTTTCTTCATCATATCTTTATTCATGTAGTGGAAAGCCAATCTGATATTTCTTACCAAATTGTATGTCTTGCCAAATATTTTGTCCACATAGCTATCCTGTTGATTATTCTCTTGTATAGTCACTTCTAGGCCCCTTTCCTTGTTAACTTTCTTCAGTTCTACACTATCTCCCATCTTGTTTATCCCCTCCAGTCATCTTCCACTCCTTCTCAATATCATAACATGACTTTTATCCATATTGAATTCATCTCCCACTTCCTACTTCACCTCTAGATTTTGTTAAGGTCCTCTTGTAATATTTTACAGTTCTCCTCATTTTTTACTTGTCTAAGCAGCTTGGCATAATCTGCAAATAAGTTCATGTAACTGTTTACTCCCTATGGCATGTCATTTATGTATATAATAAAAAGTATTGGTGCCAACATCAACCCTTGTGGCACTCCGCTCTTTACTGTTCTCCACTCCTATTTAATATCCTTTAGTACTGTTCTCATCCCCCTTCCTCTCAGGTAACTCTCCATCCACTCTAATGCCTTCCCCTTCAATCCTCCTTTATTCCTTAACTTCCATAGCAGTCTCGAATGTGATGCCTTGTCAAAAGCCTTTTCTAAATCCAGGTATATACAGTCAACCCATCTGTCTCTCTCCTGAATTATGTCTACTGCTCTAGAGTAAAAACTCAACAAGTTTATTACACAAGAAAATCAAATTATCTGTCCAAGATTACCTTGTTATCTTCTAAAAACTCAGTCCATTGTTTCTTTATCACTTTCTCCCACATCTTGCACACCACACTGGTTAGTGACACCAGTCTATAGTTTAAGGGTTCCTCTTTCCAACCAGTTTTATATATGGGGACCACTTCTTCCCTTTTCCATTCCACTGGTACTGTGCCACTTTCTGTTGAGCATTTTATAATGTTGTGTGTATTTACCTAGTTGTTGTGTTTAACAGGAAAAGAGCTATGCTCATGCTGTCTTGTCTCCATACCTATAGTCATCCAGTTTAGCCGTAAAGTCATGAATATTTCTTGCTTGAACTACTCTTTCATCCAACTTGTTCCATATTTCTAGGTATCCGTTTGGAGAGCTATATTTCTTAATGTCTCTTCTACACATGGTCTTTTCCAATTTCATGTTGTGTCCCCTTGTATTTCTTGAGTTCCACACCAGTAGGTCTTCTTTGTCAACTGCATCCATTCCTTTCCATGCCATGCCCCATATATAGCAATTAGGTCTCCTCTTTCTCTCTGTTGCAGTGTTGGAAATTTTAATATCATTAATCTGTCCTCATAGGATAGGTCTTTCAAATTTAAAACCATTTTGGTTGCAGCTCTTTGAATCCTTTCTATCCTTATACCTTTCTTATTATGTAGTGACCATATAAGTGCAGCATATTCTAGTTTAGATTGAATAATTTATTCTATTAATTTCTTCATTATCTCTTCATCTATATAGGTAAATGCCCATTTAATTTTTCTTACTAGTATGTTTCCCAACTATGTTGTTGACACATTTTTCTGGTGACAAATTGTCATTTATTGTAATACCCAGGTCTTTCTCCTCTTTTGTTTTCTGAATTTCTACCCCTCCCATAGTGTAAGATCTTATCTTTTTCAGTTGCTTTTTCCTAGTTCCATGACTGCACTTTTTTTGCATTAAATTCCATCTCCCATTTCTTGCTCCACTCGTGTATCTCTTTGAAGTCTTTGTATAGCATTTCACAATCCATGTCATTTTCCACTCATTTCAGTAACTTTGCATCAAATGCAAATGAGCTTATGTAACTGTCCACCTCATCAACCATATTGTTGATATACACTATGAACATTACAGTGGCCAAGACCGTTCCCTGTGAAACTCCACTTATAACTCTGCACCATTTTGATTCTTCACCTTTTATCACTGTTCTCATTGCTCTGTCCTTTAAGGGCAGCGTCCAGTTTGGAGACCGAAAAAAATATGAAAAATAATGTTTTTTGGGGAAAAAAATATGTGGTAGGTATACACTTTAGGTTTTATTTCACGAAGTTTTATGGCGTAACGTGCACTGGTCTCTGTTTAAATGCCATTTAAAGCTCCTGTACTTAACCACGTACGTTTGTTTACATCAGCAGAATCAGTTTTTTTTTAACTCAAAATACGAAAAAAAGGCAAAAATCTTAACTTTTTTTGGTGGACATGATACAACAACACTGAAAGTGAGTGTATGTGTATGGGTGGTATCAACTAAGGCCACCAACGAGACTCAATAGAGGGAAAGCTATCAGAGAGAGAGAGGTTGTTGTTGCGTCTCTCGCTACCCGCTCTTCACTCTGCTAAACAGCATGTAATTTAGCTACTGCGTCCTGCTTTTCACTTACTGCCAACCATAGGACGTGTGTCTAAGAGGAATAAGCAGAGGAAGGACGCCTGGAATATCAATATGGAAGCTCAAGGAATAAAAAGACAGCGTGTTGAACTTGACACCTCAGATGTTCCAGTACACATCCTCACATCAACCACCACAACCACGCTCACCACCACCACACCATAGCCCACCACATCTCATGCAGAACAATAGAACAAAGAAAAGGAAATGAAGAAGAAAAAGGCCTCATTACTCACAATTAGAGAAGCTCTTCTACAAAATATTGAGAAAGGAAATGAAGATGTGGATAGTGATGACGAGCTTGTCATGCTGACAAAAAAGAGGCTGAAAAATCACTTTCCTCCCGTTGTTCATGCCCAGATCCTGTCTTTGACTACAGTTTCGAGCCTGATGTATACCAGAACACCATAATTATGCACTGCACAACATGTAACTTAAAGAACACATCATAACCAGAAAAAGTGAGAGCTGGACATTGGATGAAAAGCATCTTCAGGATCAACATATCATTGACAGGGGGGGAACTAGGAGCCTGATGTGCTTAGAAATACATCTGATTATATTATGAGATTGTAGATAATAATAAAAAGACATTTAGTAAACCTGAATAAACTTCTTAGTGTGTCATAACAGGATCGAGGTCAATCGATAAACTTTATCAGCCCATATCTCAAAACAAGTTATTCCCCTTCTAAAATCTATTTTGAAGCCAATTTTAGCTTGATTTCAATGAAACATAACAAAAAAGCAGAAGAATTCTTCTGCATTCAATTCACGTCACTAGTTTTTATATATGTGACGTGTAATTTTGTATTAAAATTTTTTGGTAAAAAAAGTAAAAAAAAAACTGATTTTGAAAAAAAATCATAAAACAAAAACAAAAGCTGAAATGAAAAATCTAACGATGTGGAAACATTTCATATTATAACATGTCTTAGCTTCAGGAAAATGAAGGTTGCAGGGCTAATAATAACGCCAGAATAACACTCGTAAGTTTTAGTTACATTTGCAAATGCATCATGGGGTTGGGAACTATAATGGGAATGATTGTCTACTATTGATATGCTTGTTGCCAATACTTTACAACATAAATATCAGAGTGATTCATGCATATTTACCAGAGATATGGCAACACCGATCTAAACCGGACACTCCCCTTAAGTAGTGTGTTATCCAACCCAGTACTTTTCCTTTAAACCACCTATATTTTTAATTTTCCATAGCAATTTTTGATGTGGTACTTTATCAAAAGCTTTTTTTTGGATCCAGGTAGACACGGTCTGCCCATCCGTCCCTCTCCTGAATTATATCTATTGCTCTACTGTAGAAGCTCAATAAGTTTGTGACACAAGATCTTCCACTTTTGGAACCAAATTGTCTTCCAGTTATTGTATGTGACTCTTCTCGCTGTTGCATCCACCTGTCTATTTTTGCAACCATACTTGTTAGGGACACTGGTCTGTAGTTGTTCTTCTTTATTACCTCCCTTGAAAATTGGTACAATGTTTACCCTTTCCAGTCTAGAGGGACTTTTCCATCTTTAAAAGAACACACTATGATGTTATGTAATATCTCTGCCAGCTGGTCATAACATTCCCTCAATATCCAATTTGACACCTCATCTGATCCTTGAACCTTATTCACATCCAAGGTTTTCATAATCTTCCTGATTTCTTGGACTTCTACATGGATCTTTCTCATTTCCTCATCCCTGTGACCTGTTTTTGTCTTTCAAACTTGTTTTTTTTGGTGAATACTAACTGGAAGTACCTATTCATTATTTCTGCCTGTGATCTTGCATCCTCATATATGACGTTACCAACTTTTAATCTATCTATTGTTTGCTTTTTTTTTATTTTCCCATTAACGTACTTATAAAAGAACTTTGGTTCATGTTTGCATATGTCAACTATGTCTTTCTCATAGTTCCTTTGTTCCTCTCTTAGTGTTTGGACATATTAATTTTTTTACTACCTTAAATTCTTTCCTATCATTAAGTCCTCATCTTATTCTCCATCTATGCCATGCTGTTTCCTTTCTCACTTTTACTAATTTACATCTTATGCTGTGTACCAGTCGTCCTTTCTCTTCCCCTCACTGATTCTGATTTTGGGAATACAGTAATCGCCTGCGTATCCAGATCGCCATTATCCAGAATTCACTACTATCTGGAGCTGCCCACAAGCATATTCAAACCTACCGCATGAGCGATCCCTTGATCCCGCTAGGCGGCAGCATTTATTCCCATGCCCTCCCAGAGCTGGATCCAAGAAACTTTAACAACGTCAGAGCAACCTCCTGCCGCGAAATGGCATCCATGAACGCTTGGAGGGACGGTAATGAGGTTGCTATCAGGTTGCTGGGAACACCACCTCTCGAGATGGTGTTACTGTCTTATACAGTAATACTCCGCTTAACGAATGTTCGTCTAACGAATTTCCGATTTAACGTACTATATAAAGTTAGACCAAAAAGTCCGCATAACATACAACTACATCCGTTTTTTAGCAAATTTTCTGGGTTTGAATTTGCGGGTGAGGGACCGAATGCAGCAGCTTTGCTGTGATTGTCTGGCTCCCCGCCTGTCTCTAGCGCTCCTGGAGCTGGATCCAAGATTCTTTAACAACCTCAGAGCAACCTCCTGCCGCGAAATGGCTTCCATGAACGCTTGGAGGGACGGTGACGAGGTTGCTCTGTGGTTGCTGGGAACACCACCTCTGGAGGTGGTGTTACTGTCTTATATATGCATATATGTTCACAAAACAACATTTCTATTAGCTTTTTACAAACCTTGCCCCCAAGAAAGGATTGTTTTGTAATGCATAAAGTGAAATCTTACATGGAATACCAAAAAATAAAGCAGAGATGATGAGATCGGCCACAGATGGCAGAGACTCCGGCGACTTTGCCACTTCTTCTTCTTCTTGTGACCTTTTTAGATTGGCGTGTTGTCTTTCATCATGATATTAAATTTGTTTTCACTCATATACGCTCATGCCATGAGGATAACCTGGATTCTGTGGCAGTAAGTGATAGTGAATTACTAATGAAATACGTAATTCACTAGGTAACTCTTATATCCCTTAGTAGATTAAGGATTTCACCTGTTACGTTGTTTATGTTTTTCTGGTGATACTTCCTCTGAAAATATCACTCCCAAATCTTTTCCTTTGTTTTCTTAATTGTTTTTTATTCATTGTCTTATAGTTCTAGCTATACCTTCTATTACTTTTCTAAACTCTTCGTTTTTGCATTTTGCAGTGCTAAATTCCATTTGCCATCTATTGCTCCATTCTTACACCTTGTTAAGATCTCTTTGCAATTCTTCACAGTCTTCTACCTCCTTCACCCATTGCATAAGTTTTACCTCATCACCAAATATAGCTTAGAGACATTCTCTACCATGTCATTTATATAAATCGCAATCATTTTTTGTGCTAACAATGACCCTTGTGGGACCTTGTTACCAGGCTCCATACTGATGGTTGGTTGGTTCCTTATCACTGTTTGTATCCCTCTGTTCTTCAAAAAGTAGCAGTATCCTATTTGTATCTTTCTTCTCCAGTTTCCATAGAAACTTTTAAGTGGCATCTTATCAAATGATTTTCTTAAATCTAATTAAGTGCAATCTGCCCAACCATCCCTCCTGTATTATATCAATGAATCTTGAATAATAACACAACAAGTTTGTTGTACAAGATCTATGCTTCCTAAGAACAAAATTTACAAGTATATTTATATATTTGCATTAACAAACACCAGTGTTACATCTTATGAGGATCAATAAGAAGTATGAGATTTAAGAATCTATATATAATTTGCTTAAACACTGGCCAGCAATTTTTTCTAACATAGCAGGTGGGATTGTTTCTGGGGTAAATGGGGATCACTGAATTAAAAAATTATTTTAGTTTTGTCTAATTGGCTCTAGTTTTTTAGATGTTGCTGAAATACATAATTCGTATCTGTAAATCTGTACATAAATGATTCTTATTAGATTACTGTGGTACTAGTACATAAATATTTAAGTAAAATTATGTTTATTATGCTATTTAGGCTATAAAATGATAATTAAACAGTGTTGAATACATGTATAACTTTTTTTAATGTTTTCTAACTACATTTATAGCTTATGTAAAATGTGATAATTGCAGCCTGCTCTGATTTTAGCACTTACCATTCATTACAAAAGATTATTGAAAGATTATAAACTTCAAATATGAATTCCAATCAAACTTCACACCAAGCAAACAAGCAAAATATGTAGTTCAAGCAAGTCAACATAATGTCTCGCAAATTGTCACAAGTCACTGTAATTTACTTCATCTGTAAATTACTTTCTTTTGTGAATTTCCTTAGTTGAATCACACATTATGTTCCAGCAGTAATCGGACACTACATGCCGTTTCATCAGTCTTGGTGCTGTTCCTCCATAGTCTCAATGTCTTGATGGAAATGTTTCCCCTGCTTCTGCAATACTTTTTGTGTCATCATGTGGATCGAGATCAGGCAAGGAAGTAAAAATTGTAAAGGGAACATCACTACAATGTGGAACTGGCCATCTTGCAGATTCTATGTCAGGATAGTACCACGACTATTCTTGTGACGATTCCATCCTAAGATATTCACTGTAAAAACCATCATGATGGTTTCGGGGGCCCTCACCACTCCATTGGTACCCCAAACTTCATTGACTCAACTTTATCTTGCGTCCATGAATGAAGGGTTTCAGTACAATTCTTCCAAACTTTGTGAGTAGCCCATGGCTTATCTTGATCCCCAAGCTTCATGCCAAAGTAAGCTTGGTATGCCCTTCTGGCCAATTCTCAAACATTGAAACGATGCTTGTCAGGGTCATTATGGCAACTTCTTATCTTTGAACCTTTGATGACAATTCTGCATACTGGAAATACAGACACACTAAGTCACCAGGCAGAGCCAGACATAAATTTTGTCTGCATGATTGGTAGTAGCAGATTGGCTGAATCTCTTTAGCCTCTGTATTGTCACTAGTATTTGTAACAGGTACAATTGAACGGTGGTTAGTTCCTTCCTAATACTCAAATAACTCTTTAAAGAATAAAAACTAAGTAAGTTGCAGAGAGAGAGTAATTTTAGTATGTTTCGGAAGAAATAATCCTTAGAGATTTGAAGATATCCCTATCTTTAAAAGAATTCAACAAAAATGAGTGCATGTTCGAATTCAGCGTCCCTACTAACCTTAAATATGATCTAACATCCTGTACTTTTTTAAAAAATAAATTTTTGTTGGTCAGAGTTATGAATAGCATATGTAACAATTAAATCAGCCAGAAAGCCATATCTAACCAATGTGAAAACTATTGTGAAATCATGAAAATGAAGATTTTACTACCTCTTCATCTATTAGAATATGATGTAGACAATGCAGAAAATATCAACATCCTGCATACTTATCACTGCAGCTACAGAATACAAAAGTAACAAACAAATTAAAAGTTCTGTAGTTGTGTTGATTTTTTACACTTACCATTATATCTATGAATAGGGATAATACTCTGTGAAGCACTAAGAACCTATATGCAGTATGTATGTTATAGAGCTACCAGATTGGAGGAATAAGTGCTGTCAGGTTCTCTTGAATGGTCATTTACCCTCCAGCCTTCAGGTTATATGCACTTGTTTGGGCATACATGTTTTGATGCTATGTAAGACAGTGCCAGATCTCATACTTCAAAGAAATTATAAATAAAAAGTGTATGTACTAATTCTGCTCATATATATATATATATATATATATATATATATATATATATATATATATATATATATATATATATATATATATATATATATATATATATATATATATATATATATATATATATATATATATATATATATATATATATATATATATATATATATATATATATATATATATATATATATATATATATATATATATATATATATATATATATATATATATATATATATATATATATATATATATATATATATATATATATATATATATATATATATATATATATATATATATATATATATATATATATATATATATATATATATATATATATATATATATATATATATATATATATATATATATATATATATATATATATATATATATATATATATATATATATATATATATATATATATATATATATATATATATATATATATATATATATATATATATATATATATATATATATATATATATATATATATATATATATATATATATATATATATATATATATATATATATATATATATATATATATATATATATATATATATATATATATATATATATATATATATATATATATATATATATATATATATATATATATATATATATATATATATATATATATATATATATATATATATATATATATATATATATATATATATATATATATATATATATATATATATATATATATATATATATATATATATATATATATATATATATATATATATATATATATATATATATATATATATATATATATATATATATATATATATATATATATATATATATATATATATATATATATATATATATATATATATATATATATATATATATATATATATATATATATATATATATATATATATATATATATATATATATATATATATATATATATATATATATATATATATATATATATATATATATATATATATATATATATATATATATATATATATATATATATATATATATATATATATATATATATATATATATATATATATATATATATATATATATATATATATATATATATATATATATATATATATATATATATATATATATATATATATTTTTTTTTTTTTTTTTTTTTTCCTAGGGGCTGAGTAGAAGCTTGTAAATTCCTTACTGTATTCCAATATTACTAATATTACAAGTTATATTCACATATTATTTCTCTTTGCAGTGGGTGTGACATCCCTTTGTGGTAATCATCAGCTTCTACAAATCTTAGAGAAAACAAAGGCAAGTGTATAATAAAGTTGTAGTTATGATCTTGTGATTAAATATCAGAATACTTGTAGTAGATTTCAGACCACAGAGATCAAGGCTGATGTCATCAGTATTGAAATGTTTGCTATAGATTCCATACTTCACAGGTTTAGGCAGACCCCATGCTAATAAGCTGTTGGTCAGGTGCTGTTATTTTGAGGTTCAATCAGTTGAACCTATGTAACCATTATCATATGAAGCATGGAATGTTTCTTAATGCAGGAAAGTGCAAAGCATTAATGGTGTGGTGAGACTTCCAGTAAAATATGTATTAAAGTACATATAGCTATACTGAGTTGTCACGCTTACTAGTAAGTTTCGTTTAGCATTCTTCATTACAGTAACCCTTTCAGCATGACTTATTTCTTGTTATAACATACTATTGTTGCAATTAAAATTGCAGGTATACTGGACTTGTGTAATTCATAAGATATATTTGGGCTTGTCATTAATGCTTTAACAAGAGTATAATTCTGATGCTTTGATGAAACTTTGGTGAGGAATTCATCCTTTCATTCAGTTTGTCAAGAAGAGTACCAGGTTATTCATAGTATACCTTAAAAAGAATGCATTAGGAAAATTCAAAGCAATGTTTTTTGAAAATTAATTTGATAGTGATAGTCACTTGCAATAATGTCATCAAATATGTACGTACTGTCAATGCATGACACAATATCATCATATGATATATTGATGTATAATTGCTATACTATTCATTCAATAATGTTTAGTGAACTATATAAACAAGAGCATATAGTATATGCTAGGGATCTCATCTCTGGACACATTCATTCAAACTACAGTAAGAGTTGTATAATTACATTTCTAAAACAATTTTTTTCACTAATTGTTTTAAATATACAACAACATATTGTAATATGACGTATCTTATAGTGGATAGCTATGAAGCAGGAAGTTACTATGAGTCATGAGACAAAATTTGACAGCTGTTAGAATACTTTGTATTTGATAGTACAGTACTTACATGTTTATTACTGGTTTATGAGTTCTCTTAGTTTCTATTCATCATAGTGGTCATATTACTGGACCAGCAGTCTTATAGTGATACAAATCCTCTAGGCCTGTCTCACAGATAAAGAGTAGTTAGTGGCCATAATTATCACAAAAAAAATGGTAATGCATGACTGTTCTTTAAACATGGTATACTGTTTGTATATACAACTTAATTAAAGAATTTCTGCAGAGGAATGAAAGTTGTACATGCATGCAACATTTTAATACTAAGGGCATGGGTCCCTTTGAAAACTTAAGTTTGTAGGTTTACAAGGACATATGGCATGTGACATCAATATTGTGATGTCATGCCATCCTTAATGAAGTCATAATGCATGAACATGTTAGTTACTTAAATTATGTATTGTTATGGTGATTGGTTATCTCCACAGTGCAATGCTATTTTAGCAACTGAATGGCTTCAAGCTCAATCCAGGTCATATTAGCTTCTCAGTGAGAGGCATAGTGCTCTTTTATAACCCTATATAGCCTTAGCTACATAGCTAGCTAGACTCTTTGATAACTTTCATGTGCTCTAATATATTTTTCATCCTACTTTTACTTACATTTTTATCTTTATCAAATTAGGGTATTTACAATGGTCTGGAATTTTTTTTTTTTTTTTTTTTATACAAAAAACTCACTATATTGGGAAAAATTCTTTACATTGTTTGTATGTTATCAAGCCAACTAATTAAATCATTATCTAACTAAAACCATCAACTAGAGAACAAGAAATATCACAAAATAAAATAAATGCAATATGCATCATCTCAGGTCAGGGGTGTATCATCACTATGATGAATGCTATATCCCATATCTTTATAAGTTTACTTTTTACTTTATCCATTGCAGCTGCACAATTAATGTAAAATTCACAGATCCTGGGACTTATAAAATATACAACTAAGTTTCAATGTAAAATTTCAGTAGGGTATTTGTGAAGATTGTCTGTTGACATTGTGTTCCCCAATGTCTTCTCATATTTGCTGCTTGTCTGTTTATATTGTCTGAGATCATCTCTGAGTTGCCACTTTTTCGTTGAGAATACAACCCCATCTTTTGACACCTTGGTTCTTCTTTTGTCATGTGTCTGTGTAATCACAGCACATGTACAAACCAATCACTACTGCATCTTATATTTTCCATCGCAGCTTCTTTTGGTGTTTTGGAGAAGTTAGTGTGCATGATATCAGCCAGTACTTTGTCTTGGTACAATATTCTTGCAGCACAACTAATACTTACTTGATTTTTTTTCTGGATTTGCTGAAAGAAACATTAGTTCATTTAAAAAAGAGTGGAAAAATATTTCAAACTAAAAATGTAGCATGAGATTAAAAATAAGTGTGAAAACACTGGGAGCCTTGTTGCAAGTACTTAGCTCCTTGTTCTGTAGCATGTGCATCACCAGAACCCATGAAAAATGTTAGCATAAACAATTAAGATAAATGTTTTATAGCTTATAGGAAGAGTACATCAAGATTTATCACAAGAAGCAATTTTAGAATGTGTATCTCTAAAGAATTTTGGAAGGTTACACTAAATTCTACATTGAAACAGCTGGTGATCACCATCAATTCAAATCATTGTGATTGCCACCAATTGAATACTGTATATGTATGTAGAAAACTATAGCTGCTGGCACATCAACCTTTTGAATGGGGAACACCATTACATCATACCCTTCCTGGTCTAACCCACTTGATTTTTACTGCCTATGATTATATTCTTATCACTAAAGCATCTTCTGTATTATGGCAGGTTTCCCTATTCTTTTTTGTTTAAGTGTTTGCTTTTCACTAACATCTCTCATACATGTATTCCTTTATCCTCACATTCCAGCTTTATTTTCACTCAAACTTTTTATTCAAATTCTTCACTCTTCTTTCTCTTGATATGGCCACACCATCTCAATATCTTTCTTTTCACTTACTCTAGTACTTCACAAATTGTAACACATACAGGTCTCATACTCTTTTTCACTGATCTTTGTTACACCTCATACCTCTCTCAGATAACCTTCTATAGAACATGCTTGATTGCCTATTCCACACATTATTGTTGGCAAGAAAGCACTATTCCTAAAGTAAGACACTGTCCACATCTCTAGACATGACTCTTGCTACTGATCCTGTACTATGCCTACCTTTCATTCTTCTAGTTAGACATCTGTGACTACTGCCTATCCCACTCTATTTTTTTTTTTTTTTTTTTATTTATTTTTTTTATTATTATACTCGCACATGAACATTTTCTACTTAACGTTCATCCTTATCATACTGTCATACCTAGAAGTATTAAACAACCAGTGAGACATCTCTCATCTCTTCTTCACTTCTGCTGTAGCAAAATTCTCTCCAAGCCCTTCCTCAACTTCACAGTAGATGTTGATATCTCCTAACATCTGACCTTCTATTCCTCAAATTTTAAGAATATATTAAAGGGTTTCCCCTAGATACAGAATTTTTTTTTTTTTATTGTTACAAATATTTTATATATTTATTAAATAACATAAAACATAAATGTGTCAGTAGAGTTCACCATAGAATTTTTTCTATGGTTAAAGTAATTTATGAAATAGTAATTTTATATCCCATTGGTTTCATTTGCATTATATCAAACCTTGTGAAATCATTCAACTCTTTTAGAATGAATAGATTTCTCCTACATTATTGGTAAGTAAATGAGTGTTATCAGTCAACGCTTGAGTCTGATGCTTTCTGAAGTTTTAGACCAAAGCTCCATGTCTTCATTAGTATATAGTTAAGGTGTTGCTGAATGGTGAACCATGGGTTTACAAGTAAATGTATGGTGTATCTGTATCATGATACAGTTCAGACCTTTTAATAGTTCTTGTTTTGCAGATTTTTTTTTTAAATGTACATATTGTAGTACTCCTTAAATTAGGAAGAAAGGTGAAAAATAATTTTATATGAAAAATCTGATACTTCAAAAATTTGCTTAATTTTCAAGTGACTGTGATAACTACTGAATATGATGGTAGCTGAAACCTGGCTTGTGTGCTGAAGAAAAGGATGTACAATGTAAACATAATAGTACACTGAAATGCATAGTGCAATTTAATTTAAACTCACTTGTCAGTAAGCCAAGAAAACTTGTCTTCAGCTACAATATTTTTACAAAACTATGGTTAACCATTATAGATGTTACTTTTTTTCATAATTGCATAGAATTGAAGTTCATTAAATGTTTGTAGATATTTTTTCATTAATTTGCTTTATCAAAAATTTCATATATATATATATATATATATATATATATATATATATATATATATATATATATATATATATATATATATATATATATCCAGTGGTACCTTGAGATACAAGTTTAAATCATTCTGTGACGGAGCTCGTACCTCAAATTGCTCATATCTCAAAAATGTTTTCTCTATTGAAATGCAATGAAATGCCATTAATCTGTTCCAGCCTATCCAAAAGGAGCACATTTATTTAATTTTTTTTTACATTTTAAGGTAAGAAAAAGGTGTCTTTAAATAACAAATGTTGTATAAAAACATAAAATATAACAAAAGAGAACATAGATAGATAAAACTGGTTTTATAAAGTATATTTATCACGGAGGAGTGCATTCCATGGTAGGTAGAGATGGGAGAAGTTTGTTATGCCTTTTCAGTTGCATACAGATGTATATGTTATCATTGAATAAAAAGATATAAAATAAAAGTAAAAATTTATTTAGTGTTCTTATCTTGGAGACAAACATTTTCAGCTAATGGTGGTGAAGGGAGGAGGAGGAGGGAGGAAGGGATGCAGACGCCACTCACACGTGAATATTAAATGTAAATTAAAACTACACTTTCTTTAAAACATTAAAAAAAAGGGTTAGTAAATAGTGTGAAAATGATGAAAGAAAAATCACAGTGCACAAGATCCACGGCAGACACGTAGATACTACCTCAGCTGAGGCTGAACCGATGCGCCAACTAGCGGCAGCACCCAGAAGCATGACTTGTATTTCAAAATTTTGCTCATATCTCAAAAAAAAAAAAAAAAAAAAAAAAAAATCATAGCCCGTATCTCAAGTAGCTCATATCTCAAGGTATTACTGTGTTTGTATTTGTATATATGTAGTGTTGAACCTTGCTAATTCGGACTAATAGGGGGAAAGGTTGGTCCGGTAAACAGGAATGTCCGACATACGAATTCCACTACTACCACTCCAATAAAAAAATAGGAGTGGGTTGGGCAGCTCAACTTGGACTTTAGAGGGCAGTGCAGGATTTATTTTAGGATTTTTATCTCTCCGAAACCTGCAGATCCTAAATTACCACATGGTGTAATTTATTTTTGATGATTAAATACCCATCCTATCAGGAAAGCGTGACTCACACCCTATAAAATGATGTATCACTTAATGCTTGTGTCTATGCAAAAAATTTTATTCTCTTGATAGTTTTCAACCTTTGGTGTGTCTCTCGCTCAGTGACTCAGTACGTAGCCAGGCATCAAGAGGGGTCATGTGTCATTTAGCCCTCAAATTTTTCAGAATTATTACGTCCATGCACGCATACATTTGACAAGAATTAGAATAAAAAACTTCAAGACTAGAAGACAACAAAAAACAAATGTTTAATTGCAGACAGTTGTGGCTGACAATTTGATCTTGAATCCTCGCCTCCTGTCCATCACGCATGTTATCTCCTCCTAGACCAGTGGTTCTTAACCTGGGGTACCTGTACCCCCAAGGGGTACGAAACCTTAAACTCAGGGGTACGAGACATGGTAGCCTGTGCAATGGTACCGTATATTTACCATGAGAAAGCAAAACATATATTTTCTTAATTTTTCTCTTACTGTAATTGTCAAATTTTTTTAAGTTAGTGCTGTAAACACTATCACTATTTTTTTCATGTTTGTATAGTATTCATATTGGAGGGGGTACAAGAAATCTTTCTGAGATATCAAGGGGTGCGGGAACTGAAAAAGGTTAAGAACCACTGTCCTAGACCCTCACCTCACTCCATGCTTTACTGCCACACTTCTCCACCCCCTGTCTATATCATAATACTGCTTTGATCTTTTCAAAAACTGTGTTTTTCTCACTATCTTCATTATCACAACTATACACCACATAACTGTCATAACAACACTCTTACAAAAGATTATGTTTAGACAAAGATATAAAGCTGGACAAGTTGAGTAAAAATTACTTCACAGTATCATTATCTCACTTCAACACGCTAGTAACAACTCAAAGAGTGTCAAAAAGAATTGACAATTTTTTTGTTTTTTTTCCCTCTACATGGTTGGACACGTGTCTGCCAACCTCTTCCGTAAAATGAGCCATAATTGATATGTGACCGTGACCTGCTACCCTGTCCTCACCTGCTTTTTCCCTCTAAAGACATAAGCTGAAGAATGATGAGAAGGGAAGGAAAGGACACAACATTCTTTTAACACCCAGCCTGATACACCATCTGGCCCCATTGCTTTTTTGACTTCCAACTTATCCAGTAATCTTCCAATATCCTCTTTGTGCACTGCAATCTCCTGTAATCCCTGGCAATCCAATGACCTATTAGGTTCTGTGAAATCATCATCTGCAGTGAGTACCGTTTTGAAGCTCGCTTTCATTATTTCACACATTTCCTTCTCTGTTTCTTTGGTATGTCTTCCCTTCTTCAATTATTTTTCCAATTGTTTCCTTATTCTTTGTTTTGCCGTTTATAAGCTTGTAGAAAAGTTTGGGTTCATTCTTGCTTTTATCCACTACATCTTTCTCAAACTTTCTTTCTTCCTCTCTCCTTACTCTAATATATTCATTTCTAGTATCTTTGTACTGCCGTCTATTATAGTCATTTCCTTGCATTAAAAGTTTCTTCCACGCTTTACCCTTTGCCTTTTTTGCTTGTAAGCATCTAGCATTGTACCAAGCATGTATTTTTTTCTAAACTCTATAAACAGGGACAAACTTTTTTACTCCTTCATTGTATTTCTGTAAGAATATGTCATATTTCTCTTGTACAGTCTTCCTGCACATAATATTATTCCACTCAATATCAGCAAAATAACTCCTTAATTTTTCAAAATCTGCTCTTGCATAATTTAATCTCTATCCTTTATAGTCCTCTCTATATCTTATCTCATCTTCCTTCTGTATTTGCATCTCTAATGTCACATGATCACTTCTCCCCATTGGACTAAGGTATTGTATGATTTGAGGGGGTTCAGGTTTCTTTGTGAAAACTAGGTAAAGCAACGATGGTTCTTCTTCTCCCCTCTACCTTGTTGACTCCTCCACCCACTGATCCATTGTATTAACCATAGTCAACTGTAACACTTTCTCGCTCCACTGTCCAGCATTATCCATTACTTCCATCTCTCTCCAGTTTATTTTTTTACAGTTAAAGTCTCCAACTAAGAGTATTTTTCTATCTCTTCTTACCATGTTATCTAGGCACTTTATCACCTCTCTTTGCATATCTTTATGCTCTTCTGATCCCCATGTATTAGTCTTTGGTGGAATATATGTAACTATAATTTTTCTTCTCTTCAAATCTTCTATTCTGATTGTTACTCCCATTACTTCCAGTTTGTCCTCACCATATTGCACATCCTCCACACATATATTATCACGAATCATTATTAGCAATCCTTCTCCCCCTTTATCCTTCCTGTCCCTCCTCCAGGCATTATATCCCTCCTATTTAAAGTTGACATGGATCTCTTATTTCAGTTTTGTTTCAACGATGCACATTACATCCAGCTTTTTCTCTTTCAAATAATCTCAAACTGCCAATATGCTTTATTACAACCCATCTATGTTAATATAAGTCACTCTTAATTTATTGTCTCCTCCACGACCTCCTCTTCTTTCCTTAGGTACCACTTCTTTAGTCTCATATAAAGAACCCTCCAGTAAAAATTATTCTTCTCTATCTGTGTCCTTTTCTCTTTTTTTTTTTTCCTTAGTTTCACTTCTTAGCACTTTATCCTTTTCCCTTTCCTCTAAGTTCATATCTTTTTATCCATATTTCCTTGTGATCAACATCATCGGCCAGCTTCCCTTTTCTAACCATAATTTTCTCTACAGCCACTTGAGATCTCATTTTCACCTTCATTAGTCTCTTACCCCTTTCATTGTACCTTCCCAGCCTAATCACTTCCTCCATCTCCTGGTCAAATTCTTGTGTGCTGTCTTGTACTTGTTTGATAACAGTTTTGGCCATTTTCCTTTCTTCATGTTCTCTTGTGAATTTATTTGGATTTTTCTTTTCCCTCACCCCATAAATCACGATTACTTTTTTTCTTGTCCACTGCATCCCGCACCAAATCTTCCTTTTCCTTGATAACTTCTTAGTTCTTTCAATTTGTTACCACCTATACCACCTTCTGCCGTGTCCGTAATCCCGTCCTGCACTTTCTCTTGCAAGCTCCTTAAAGAGCTTTCATAATTTTGGCATGTTTTTAGAATGTCATTTTGCTTCCTTATTTCCTGAATCTCCTCTTTCAATTCCTGGTTTATTGCACTGACCTTACATTCAGCTACTCTCAATTTCAGGGCTGTGTTCTCTGTTAGCAATCGGTCTTGTTTGTCCATGAGACTGGACATCACCTCCTTCATATATCTTAATTCTCTTTCTACATTAATAAGCCTTCTCATATTACTTCGTTCATCATTGAAACCCGAGAAATCCTTTTCCATAGTATCATCAGTCAGTTTCCTTAAACCAATAGGGGTTTCTATAAAGCGTTGGTTTTCACTCGGCCTATGTTTTGATTCCGCCATGCGCCTGGCAGTGCTATTTGTTTTCATCTCTCTCTCGTTATTCACTCCTTACCTATATGTGATCTAACACTTATTTCATTTGGAGATAGGAGACCTATGGTCTTAGTTATTCTTAACAGTTTTGTATGATCATCAAATATAGCTGGTCACTACGTACGGTATGTTGTTAACATATACCTGGAACATAATGGGGATTAACATTGACCCCTGTGGCACTCAACTTGATAATTTACTCAGGATTAGTATATATATATATATATATATATATATATATATATATATATATATATATATATATATATATATATATATATATATCCCTGATCACAGTTTTCATCTCTCTGTCCATCAAGTAATCCTTTATCCAATCTAATATTATTCCTCTCAGTTCTCCCATGTTCTCCAATTTCCAAAGTAGTCTGTTATGAGAGACCCTATAAAAAGCCTCTTTTATGTCCAGTACACAGTGTCCACCCATCCATCTCTGCTCTCCAGTCTTTCCACTACTCTTGAGTATAAACTTAATAAATTTGACACACATGACCTTCCTGTCCTGAACCCAAATTGTCCGTTTGATATAACTTGTTTTTCTTCCAGATATTTAACCCTTTTTTTCTTTGATAACAATTTCATATATTTACCCCACAACACTTGTAAGTGACACCAGTCTGTAATTTAATGGCTCAGTTGACTTTACACCTTTGAATATTGGGATTATGTTGGCTCTCTTCCATTTCAGTCGTACTCTCCCTTCTTTTAATGAGCTTGAAACCATTTCCCAAACTGGTTCTAACAACTTATTTTTACATTTCTTTAGTGCCCTGCCCGACACACCATCCAGTCTCGTTGCTTTTCTAACATTCAAATTTCCTATTAGTCTTCCAATTTCTTCTTTGTGCACTATGATTTCTTGAAAGCCTTGACAGTGCAATACCCCATTTGGTTCAGTAAAATCCTTTTTTTCAGTAAAAACAGTCTTGAAACTCTCATTCAATATTTCACTCATTTCCTCTGCTATTTGGCATGTCTTTCCCTCCTTTAACGATTTTTTCTATTGCTTCCTTATTTTTCATCTTACCATTTATATACTTGTAAAAAGTTTGGGTTCATGTTGTTTCATTTCTCTGCTTTTTTTAGTTTCTTCCAAGCTTTATGTTTTTCCCTTTTAGCTTCTACACATCTGCCGTTGTACCAAGCTTGCACACTTTTCTTTACTCTATAGATGGGTACGTATTTCATCACTCCTTCATTTTATTTCTCTAGGAATATTTCATATTTCCCTGTTCTGTCCTTCCTTTCATAATGTTCCTCCAATCTATTTCACCAAAAAATCTTAACTCTTCAAAATTTGCTTTTGCATAATTTAATCTCTTTTTTTTGTATTCCTCTCTATATCTTATCAAGTCGTCTTCTTGCATTTCCAATACTAGTGTTACAAGGTCACTTCTTCCCATCACACTAAGGTACTGTATGCTAGGAGGGGGCTCCAGTTTCTTTGTTAATAGTAGGTCAAGCAATGATGGTTCAAGCTTCTCCTCTGAATTGTATTGATTCTTCCAGCCACTGATCCAGTGTATTCACCATGGTTAACTGTAACAACTCGTTGCTCCATGATCCAGCATTACCCATTACTTCCATCTCTGTCCAGTTTACTTTTTTACAGTTAAAGTCTCCTACTAATAGTATTTTTCCATCTCCTCTTATCATATTATCCAAGCACTTAATCACCTCTCCTTGCATTTTCTTATGTTCTTCAGCTCTCCATGTATTTCTCTTCAGAGGCACATATGTGACTATGATTCTCTATTTTTGCCCTTCTTCTGTCGTGATTGTTATTCCCATAACTTCTGCCATGCCATCCCCATAGTGCACTTCTTCTACTTGTATATTATCTTGAACCATTATTAGCACTCCTCCTCCTCCTTTTCCCTTTCTGTCTCTTCTCCAATTTTTATATCCCTCTTCCTTAAAGTTAACATGGACTTCCTCCTGTAGTTTTGTTTCTATTATGCACATCACATCTGGTCTTTTTTTCCTTCAAGTAGTCTCTAACCTCCAATACACTGGACAGCAACCCATCTATATTTGTATAAGTCACTCTTAATTTCTTAACTCTTCCAATATCTCTTCTTTTTCCCAAAGGTACCACATCTTCAGTCTCATGTCTAGAATTCTCCAGTAGAATTTCTTCTTCTCGAACTCTGTCCTTTTCTCATTTTTTTTCCTTAGCTTCATTTCCTAGTACTTTCTCCTTTTCTTGCTCTTCCAGGTTCATATCTTTTTTTATCCATATATCTTTAAATTCAGTATCTTCAGCTAATTTCCGTGTTCATGCCATTATCTCCTCTGCTACCACTTGAGATCTCATTCACACTTTCAGTGGACTCTTTCTGCCTTCACTAAACATTTCCAATCTGGTCACTTCCTCCATCTCTTGTTCTAACCCCTGTGTGTTGTCGTGAACCAGTTTTCTAACACTCTTAGCCAGCTTTCTGTGTGTATTTACTTAGTTGTATTTATCTAGTTGTATTGTACAAGGTTCGAGCAGGGCTCATAATATCCTGTCTCCATGTCTCCATTTATCCAATTTTTCTTTAAAGTTATGCACTTTATATTCTGTAACAACTTCATCATTCAATGCATTCCACTTCTCTACTGTTCTGTGTGGAAAACTGTATTTTCCAATATTCTTCACACACTGCCTCATCCTGATTTTCTTTACATAACCTCTTGTCCTTTCATCTTCTGTCAACAGCACTAGGTCTTCCTTTTGTATCTTTTCAATGTCATTGATGATCTTATACTTTGTTATTAGATCTCCTCATTCTCTTCTATCTTGTAAGGTTGGCAGTCCCATTTCCTTCAGCTGCTCTTCATATGTTAGGTCCTTTAGTTCCAGTACCATCTTTGTAGCAATCTTCTGTATCCGTTCTAGTCTTCTTATATATTTTATATAGTTTGGAGACCACACCACAACTGCATATTCCATCTTTGGAAGTATCATGCTTGTGATGATTTTTTTCATCATATCTTTGTCTGTGAATTGAAATGCCACTCTTATGTTAGTCATTTTATATGATATACCAAATATCTTGCTTATTCATTTTTGAGGGTTCAGATTTTCCTGCATAATCACTCCCAGATCTTTTTCCTCTTTAGTCTTCATTATTTGTTCCTTTTGTTCTTTCCTAGTTCCATTACATGACATTTCTTGGCATTGAACTCCAATTTCCACTTCTTACTCGCTCATAGATCTTGTTTATATCATCTTGTAACAGCAAACAGTCCTCTTGGGTTTTGATAACTCTTAGTAGCTTTGCATCATCAGCAAATAGGTTAATGTAACTTTATCCCATTGTGAATATCATTTACATAAATCTGAAATGTATTAAGGGTTAACACTGACCCTTGTGCCACTCTGCTTGTTACTTTATCCCAAGATGAGTATGTATCTGTGTATTTACCTAGTTGTAGTTTTACAGGGCCTGGGCTTTATGCTCGTGTGGCCCCTTCTCCATATCTACACTAGCACACCTTGCATTAAACCAATCTTTCTTTCCTTCTTTTTTATGTCTATATTTCGGGACATATTCCCTGACTCCTGTTTTGTATATATACAAAAATAAGTTATACTTCTCTTGCATCGTCTCTGAGTTTTCCATCTCCTCCCAGTTTACGTTTTTAAAATAGTTCTTGAAATTCTCAATATCAGCCTTTCTGTAATTTAATCGTTCTCCTTTGTATGAATTGTCTCTATCTTCCTTTCCCTCTTCTATATCCATTTCTAATATTACATGGTCACTCTTTCCCAATGGGCACATATCTTATATCATTCATTTGTATACCCCTTGTAAAAACTAGGTCCAATCTCACTGGTTCGTCGTTTCCTCTGAATCTTGTGCATTCCTTTACTCTCTGGTCCATCATATTGTCTATCAATAGGTTCAGGAATCTTTCTCCCCAGGCTTCTTCCCCCATACCACTTTCATAATTTTCCCAATCCACTTCTTTACAGTTGAAATCTCCTACTAATATCACTTTTCTCCTTTCTTTAACGATTCTCATTAGACTCCTTATTGTGTCATCTATCATGTCTTTATATTCTTGATTGGTCCATGAATTTGTTTTTGGTGGCACATATGTTACAATGATTGTTAACTCTTTATTATTAATATGCATCTTAACATACAATACTTCTGCTTTTCCTTCCCCACATTCCACTTGGTTTATCACTATCTCCTTCCTTAACATCATCATGACTCCTCCTCCTCCTTTACCCACTCTGTCTCTTCTCCATACATTATACCTATTATCCAAGTCTATTTTGATTGCCTCATTTAGTTTTGTTTCAGCCAGGCATACAATATCCGGATTTTCTTTATGTAATCTCTTAATTCTAATTTACTTGATAAAACCCTGTCTATGTTCATATACATCATTTTTAGTCTTTTGCCTTTATCATTTTTAGTTAAACTTGTTCCACTTTTTTCTCTTCCTTCTCGTTTATATACCATTTCCTTATCCTGTCTCCTAGAATTCTCCAAAAAAATGCCTTCTTCTCCTCTTCTGACCTTTCATTATTCTTTTCCCTTACTGCTGCTGCCAGTTCATTGTATCTCTTCCTTTCTTCCTCATTTCTATTTTTCTTTATATAGATATCCTTGCAGCCTTCTGTTTCTCTAAGTTTTGTTGTTCTATATAATATTTCTTCTGTTGCTGCTTGTGATTTTAGTAGTATTTTAATTGGTCTCGTTTTTCCTTCTTGATATGGTCCCATTCTGTTTATTTCTTCTACTTCCTCTTCCAAGTTCTGCCTATCTTTGTCGTTTAGATTCTTCAGTAGGTGTGTGTGTGTGTGTGTGTGTGTGTGTGTGTGTGTGTGTGTGTGTGTGTGTGTGTGTGTGTGTGTATTTACCTAGTTGTATTTACCTAGTTGTAGTTTTACAGGGCCTGGGCTTTATGCTCGTGTGGCCCTGTCTCCATATCTACACTTATCCAATCTTACTTTAAAAGTGTGCACACTCGTTGCAGACACTACTTCTTCATCTAAACTGTTCCATGTCTCAATACATCTCTGGAAACTATATTTTTAATATCTCTCAGACATCTTCCCTTTCTCAGCTTTTTACTATGCGATCTTGTGCTTGGATGTCATATTCTTCTCTCAGGATCAGTTTCTCATTATCCACTTGGTCCATTCCGTTGATCAATTTATAGACTTGTATCAGGTCTCCTCTCTCCCTTCTTTGTTCCAAGGTTGGTAGATCCATATAGCCTTTAGTCTCTCCTCATATGTCATCCCTTCAAGTTCTGGGACCATTCTTGTAGCCATTTTTTGTAGCCTCTCCAATTCCCTTATGTGTTTCTTTTTAAGAGGGGTCCACACTACTCCTGCATATTCCAATCTGGGTCTTATTATAGTATTTATCAATTTCTTCATCATTTCTTTGTCCATGTAGTGAAATGCTACTCCAATATTCCTCAGCAAAGTATATGTTTCTCTAAAAATTCTATCAATATGGCTTACTGGTTGATTGTTTTCTTCCATCGTCACTCCTAAGTCCTTTTCCTTTTTGACTTTCTCCAGTTCTACTCCATCTCCCATCTTATAGATTCCCACAGGTCATCTTTCATTCTTTCCCATTTCCATGACATGGCTTTTGTTCACATTGAATTCCATTTCCCACTTCTTACTGTGTGTGTGTGTGTGTGTGTATTTACCTAGTTATATTGTACAGGGTTCAAGTAGGACTCATAGTATCCTGTTTCCATATCTCCACTTATCTAATTTTCCTTTAAAGATATGCACATTATGTGCTTTAACAACTTCATCATTCAGTACTTTCTACTTTTCCATTGTTCTATTTGGAAAACTATTTTCCAATATCCTTCATACACTGCCTCTTCCGAATCTTCTTTTCATGTCCTTTTGTCCTTCCAGCTTCTTCTGTCACCAGCACCAGGTCTTGCTTGTCTATCTTTCCAGTGCCATTAACTATTTTATACAATGTTATTAGGTCTCCTCTTTCTCTTCCATCTTAGAAGGTTGGTAGTCCCATTTCCTTCAGCCTTTCTTCATATGTTAGGTTCTTTAGTTCCAGCACCATCTTTGTAGCTATCCTATGGATCTGTTCTAATCTTAGTATATTGCCTTTTTTCAAGCTCAGCGACCACACCACTGCTGTATATTCCAACTTTGGATGTATCATACTCGTAATAATTTTTTTCATCATATCTTTGTCCAAATACTGAAAAGTCACCCTAATATTAGTCAAAATTTTATACATTGTTCCAAATATATTACTTACAGTATGTGTTTTTTGGGGCCCAGATTTTCTTGTATAACCACTCCCAAATCTTTTTCCTCTTTAGTCTTCATTATTTGTTCCTCTCCCAACAAATAGTTCCATACTTCCATTACGTTGCATTTCTTGGCACTGAATTCTACCTTCCACTTCTTACTCCACTCATAAATTTTGTCTATCTTCCTGCGGCAGCAAATAGTCTTCTCAGGTCTTGATTACTCTTAGCAATTTTGTGTCATCAGCAAACAAATTAATATAACTAGTTACTCAATACAGTATGTCATTTACATATATCCAGAACACAATATGAGCTAACACTGACCCTTGTGGAGCTCCACTTGTTACTTGACTCCAGGATGAGTATGTATCACTGATCACAGTTCTCATCTCTGTCTGCATGCATGTGTGTACACACATGCTGATAATAATAATGATGATATTATTATTAATAATAATAATAATTATAATAATAGAAATAACAATAATAATAATAATGAAAGAGAGAGAGAGATTGTGGTAAGTAACATGGGGCTGGTACTAATCCCTCCTTGATTTTCCTCCTCCCTTGAGTCCCTTCCCTTCTCTGTAGGCATTGACAGCTGTTACTCAATCACAGGCTTCTTTTCAAATCCAGCTGCAGAAGTGACTAATGAATGTGTACTGAAGCCTATTTAGAGAAATGATTACCCTAAACTTGCGATGTATGAGTGAATAATATTTTCTAGAGAAGCGGGGATCTGATGCATTATCTTCCTATCATGCTCCAGGAGGTCACCATTGAATAAACAACCATGTGTAAAAATTTCATGTCAATCAGATGAATACAAATAGCAAAACAAGGATGAAATTATGAAAAATCTTTAGCAGCGAATATCTCCATATTATTTTACACAAAAAATTTTCACAAAATCGGTATAACCTCTGATCGACTTTTGTTTGGTATCATTTTAAACTACAACAAACGTGCAATCTTTTGTTGGAATTAGATTTCTGGTAACGTCAATAGAAAACAAAAAAGAAAAGGAAAAAAAGAACTGGTGGGCAGTTCAACTCGGACTTCATTCCCTGGGTCGGTCAGAGTCCGACTTATTAAATCAAGGTTCAACAGTATATATATATATATATATATATATATATATATATATATATATATATATATATATATATATATATATATATCTTTGTTAAATAATGTGGGACTCATATATATATATATATATATATATATATATATATATATATATATATATATATATATATATATATATATATATATATATATATATATATATATATATATATATATATATATATATATATATATATATATATATATATATATATATATATATATATATATATATATATATATATATATATATATATATATATATATATATATATATATATATATATATATATATATATATATATATATATATATATATATATATATATATATATATATATATATATATATATATATATATATATATATATATATATATATATATATATATATATATATATATATATATATATATATATATATATATATATATATATATATATATATATATATATATATATATATATATATATATATATATATATATATATATATATATATATATATATATATATATATATATATATATATATATATATATATATATATATATATATATATATATATATATATATATATATATATATATATATATATATATATATACTGTATATGTACTGTATATATATTATCTTTGTTAAATAATGTAGAATTAAGAATCTATCTGCCAACAATAAAGTTAACTGTCACTGCCAAGTCTTGTTCCATGTTTTGATGGTCAAGGGCTGCTGAAGCCTTACTGTGAAAAATCCACAAAATGCTTGTGGCTGTGGATTTTGTATATGCCTTCGTGCCCATCAAGAATCAATTCCTCATATTTTTGTGTTTTTTTAATAAAATTTCTTGTATATAGTTAATCTCTCTCACTGTGTACAGTGAATTGGATGTAGTTTCCCTAATAAGATCTGCAGCTTTTCACATAGTTATAACATCAGTGTCTGCACAATCATATGAGAAAAGATTTTACACTACTTGGATACATAAAAATCACCAGCTAACTATTGATTCTCTCTTTCTATACTCTACAGTATCCAGAGAGCATTATATGTAAGTGGATATCTAGAAGAACAAGGAAGAATGAGTGCACATGGACTGAATGAGGACCGGTTGTGAATACTTAGGTGTCATATGAGGCATGTAAAGCCAAATGGGCAAACCTGCCAAAACATAATTTTGAAAATGAGCCTTTAAAGTTTTGCAATTTTGTATTAACACAAAAAACATGGTATTAACCCATCTCTATCTCTGCCACATGGTAGAATTATATTTGGCAACCTATGCCTAATTATAAAGGAGAGCTACATCTCTCGTTTTACCCATGACTGAAAGAAGCTGAAATGTTGAGTTTGCCCCTTTGGCTCTGCTCACTACATATAAACTCAACAGTCCCTGCAGGTTTATCCATATTTGTCCTAATCAAACATCTTATCAGAAAAAGGAAATCTCTGGTGTAGCAAGAGTAAACTGGTTTCCTTGTCATGTCTTGATGGGAGACAACTGAATGTTTCTACAACTTAAACATATGTATTGAATGTGTATCCTCTCTCCCACACAGGCCCAGGGACAAAGGTACTAATTGTAAATGTAGCCCTAGGCAATGCCTGAGGATTTGTTGTGTATGTTTGAACATGTATACATCAAGATGCATGTGTATGAATGTGTGGATGCAACTTACCTTAATTCCTTCCTTTTGCAGGAATATCTGCTTGGTATATAGTTAAATAGAAATGAGAGAAATTATTACTATATAAGGTGGGACTACAAGGTTGTGTACAATGCATCCTTTTGGTATGCAGATATCAGACAAATTTAGCAAGTCATCTATATGTTCATTGTTGAAACAACTTTTTACATTGTATTTTTAAGCTGTTTATCAACTACACAAAAGAAATGTTACCTACAACAGGGATCATATACATGTGGGATATTTTATCATCCGTAGAGGAAGTCTACTTGCAAGGAAAAATCTGCACTTGATAGTGTGAGTTTATCTTGGGTGCCACCACAAGCTGAGCCATGTATGACATCACAAGGTATGAGGTGATCTTCATGCTTTCATTCATGGATGGAAAATTAGTATTCATTCTAGAACCAGCACACTTCTCATGTTTGATAAGTTTGTTGGTCTTTCATTCTGTCTACTACTACTAATCTATTAATACTAGAGAAGCAAGCTTATGCTTTTGAGATCATGTGATCCCGCATACATCAAAAAGCAGTCACACTCAGACCCTCCTTATCCCAGCTCAGACAAGATCAAGGCTTCCAGCATATTATGATTGTGGCCAGAAGTAGAAATGTAAATCTCCAATAAAAAGGTTAAAATAGCAGCACTCAAGCAATCACCTTGCAGTGCGAGCTTTGTGAGCATTCAGGATCCAAGTAAATCGTACTTTTTACTAATCAAGTAGTGATACACATAATTAATCTACCCACACTAAATCTTTTACATTATTTTTCTTTCATCAATTTTGTCATTTCTTTGTGATGTATCTGATATATCAGTATTTATAAGCTGTTTTTTCATACCAATTATGAATAATCTGATATAAAATTTTATATGATAAATGCATTGATTGCAACATGAGAGGAGCTGTGGCTGAGCGGTTTAATCAGGGCCCAATATAGCTCAAATGTTATTCAGCTTTGTTAACAGTATATCTAGAAAACTTTTTTATATTGTTATGGAAGACTTTCTACTTAATATGGCATAATTGATTATTTCCTCAAGGAAAGAAATATATGAAAACACTTTTGTTAATGCAGTAGTACACAAGTCAAGGGTATTAATTTTACTTCTTGTCTAAAATATAGTATAATTTTATTCAAAACAGTTGTTAAAGCACACTTACCTTATACTGTTATGTTTGTAGCACAAAATATGCACAAAATAAAGTTGATTTGAATTTGCTTAGTTTTCCTTTGCATAACAGATATTGGTAAGACTTTCTTTAAGAACATAATAAAATCAGGAAGTATACCATGAACAATCAGATTGATTTAGTCTGAGGTCCTCCACTTCAAAGTACAATACAATAAGCAAATAATTTGAAAGGAATAAGCAAATGGACTGGAGATTTAGAAAGATCTACACTGCAAAGTTGAATAATAAATTCAGATAATCTGATTGCAACTTCACTTCATCTGCAATTTATCAATAGACACTTCTTTTTATACTTATTGAACATACTTCCTCATGACAGAATCAATAAAACGGTACAGCTGAACACCTCTGTCTGTAGTAATGTTAGTGGCACCCATTACTTGGTAAAAGGCAATACTTGGAGTGTTCCAGGAAAGAACACTGAACTCAAGATGGTTGGCTTCCAAGGTAAGGCCATGCTGGAAACAGTATAATACAATATCAATTAGAATTATGAAAAAAAAATTAATAAATGAAAATTTCATTGGCAAAAGTCATGTGTGGTAACAAATAGCTGAATTTTAGCCTCAGCTTTTATATGAATAAATTATATGGCTGGAGAAATAGGTAAGTGGTTACAGAAGCATGTACAGTCACATAGAGAGGTTTCATTCAGCATCCTTTACTATACAACCCCTTCATCATGTCATATTATTAAAACAGGCTTATAAATTACACAAAGATAAGCTTTTCTTGATTCTTAAGACAAAAGATTTATTATTTGTGCTTGTCAATCACCTGAAAAGATGTACTCTATATGCTCTGTCAAATAATTTTGAGACAGTGTATAAAATAGAAGTAAAAGATATTGTAGGAAGATAATTGTCATGTAAGAAATACATTTAAAATGAGATAAAAGTATGATTATTACAAATGTATGCATTATATTAGTACATTATACTTGGAAGTAACTTGTGCTTCATTGGCTTGAAATGTGGCTTTTTGTTTTATTATACATCCAGCAATTATTAACAAGTGTTTGTGATTGAGTGGTGGTGTTCAATATTGAGACCTAATACTTTCATTAATACATTTCTAGTCTTAACTAGAGAAAGACAAGAATTTTGAAGGTAATTTTGCCCTAGGAGAGAGAGAGAGTATTTTAATTTCTCAAAAGCTCCTGGAATGGTGATTGAATTTAGAAAATGTTGGAAACCACTGGCCTAACCTATGGCTGCACCAACAAGATCAGTTGATTAACTCCATCCTCTAGCTTCTTACTCAAATGAGCAGAAACAATTGACAAGAGTGAAAAGACTGGGCAGTCTAAATATAGATATATAGATAGATGGACAGATAAGAGATATTAACAAAAATGTGAGTGATGGGTCTATCTACACTGTGTTGGCAACCAAGGTCATGCCTTTGTTACCTTCATGAATAATGATGAAAATTTGAGACATGCAAAATCTGAAGCAGGAAAGAGAAAGCAAACATCATGAACTGATAATGTAATACATGTATTTGTTTTCTTGTGGCTGACCAATCCCATCAGATCAAGTGTTATCATTGATTTCTGCCATTCTTAACAGTTTTCATCATTCTTAGCAATAAGTGGGTATTCTCTCATGTTATATCAAAACAGTAATGAACACTAAACTTGAGGCATTAGCAGATAATACTTACCTGAGCAACTTGAGCCATGAGAGCTGTTCCCAGGCCTTGGCTGCGGTGATCTGGCTTTACATAGAGATCCTCCATGTATATACCATAACCCTGGCATGAGAAAGTATGGTAGGGTAACACGTAACCTACCAGGGTCCCATCTTTCTCTGCTACAAAGCATTCAAAGAATGTGTCCGGGGAAGAATCTGTCACCAGAGCTGCAGAAGTCATTAATCATTGGGTGAGAAAGATAACTAATAAATTAATAAATAAACAATGGGGAAAAATGAGAGAACACTAATTTTAGTGAATCATGGTTATTAAGTATTAAGAGGCACAAAGTATTTCTGATCATGCAATCTTATAAAATTTTTATCTTGGGGCAATCCCATGGAGCAATGAATAACTGTTTCATTACAGAATTACAGGAAATTACACATTCTGGTACCTTCTTTTATGCTTAAAAAGGACTAATTACAAGCTAAAACCCAAACCTTGGATGCGCAATTATTTTTACAAGCAGATCACTCCATGGATACTAATACACTTTGAATACTACATTTCAAATTTAAGCGTAAATCCAATATTTACACAAAATAAGGTGTAAGAAGACAGTTTTTATAGAGTTTGTAGATTATGAGGCATTAGTTAAACATAGTGTAAAAGTTGGTCTTAATATAAATTGTCACTGCTATGGCCACTTAATTTGTACCTAATAATAATTATCCCTTCTCTCAAAGAAAATTATTAGTCTATGATGCATTATGTAGTAGGCCTTAGAAAATCTGGCAGTCAGTTTGAAAGTAGTCTGCAAACACTTTGAAATAGTTTAAAGTTTCTACACCATATATCCTATTGTGGACAGGTCTTTAAATTTTGATGATATGTATTGTCTGTGATGCAAGAAAATAACATGTCCTAAAGTTCCTGCAGCCAATTAAAAAAAAAAGTTCAACCAAACCTGATTAACAATGTGACACCAAAAGCCTACAAAGCACTGGCTGGATATCCATCACTTCTTTCTCACACCCATGTTTTAGGCATTAAGGCATGGATTTGTGTGATGTAAATCATAACTTCTCTACTAATAGTAACAGATAATAACAATAACAAAATTTTATGTTTACCATTTTGAATCAAATAAAGCATGATTGTTATACTACATTGCAATAGGACACATAAACTGATTGTCATACTAAATACCAGCAGTGAAAGAACAAATGGTGATCAGTATGAAAAGCATTTCACAGTGAAAACTGGTGCTGTACAGTCAGAGTGACAGTTACAAAGACCTTGAGTGGTACATAAAGACTTATTCCAGTACATACTGTGAGCATTTATCTTAGGACCATCAGACATCTTCTCATAATCTGCCAATTCTTGGATCATGGCCATCACGCTAGCCATGTCCTCAGGGATGGCTTGGCGCACCTGTGATGGCCTTTTGCTCTTACACCTGTGAAAAGAAATTCAGCAGCAAATTCGTTAAAAGACCTGCTGCAGTAATCACTCTGACTCTAAGCAAGATAACAACTAATTTTTCAAGTTTTTACATCCAGTGTCCCTATACTATTGGGCTAGGAAATAGCCTACTTTGGTTTTGGTATATGGGAACCTTTACCCTGAGTGAATGCCCTTCCTAATCTTGGACCATTGCCAGGATTTTGAACCCATGTGCTTGAGGACCCTGCAGCCCCGAAAGCACATGCAGTCTCACTGTACCACAGCAGCCCCTAAGATAATACCTAATGATTATGTGTAAATATTACAATCTTTATTTCCTATCTTTACTTGTCTATTCTGTGTTAATAGCTTTTTCTACTCAAAATCTGAGACATTCATTTATATAATTTTATATTCATACATATTCTTCACAACACTAAAATAAATTATAATTCTACTTAAGCAACTGATTGGTGTATGATGGAATAATCATTATTTGAGAATACACATAATATCTAGTATACAAATAAGGACATTGCACTCACCTGGCCTTCATTTCTGTCATTGCCTTACTGTCCATCAAGAAGAGATGCCAGTCCTCAGCTTCAGTAAGATTCTTAGCACCAAGCTTCTCAAACAGACCCTTAGCAGCCTTATTTGCTTTGTCTACCCTCACATCACACCGACTGCAACCCATGCTGACAGCCACCTGTCCATGGTAATGAGCAGTTTAACTTTATTCTCTTGTCAAAAGTTTGGTGTGCATTTGTGAGTGGATTTTAAGGGTACTTGTATAGTGTATGCATTGAATAAATACAGAAAAATTCCAGTGCATTTGAGAGAAAAAATTTTCTAATCTTTGTTCACACCCATATGTATTTTCACTGATAAATAAAAAGTTCTGGTATTACAGTGCAAATGAGCAAAATATCAAATATGTCCAACAAAAAATATATAGTATTTACATCTACAAGAATTGCATTTAAAAAATAGGAATTCTTAAATTTTTCTATCTTGAGCATTCAATATTACATTACTAAAGTTAGTGTGTAGTAAATATTAAAGGAAAAGTTCAATTTGAATCAATTGCTCTTTCTAGATCATGAAATACTGACTAACTGAGAGCACACCAAAGAAGTAGGTAAAGATCTAGTAATGCAGGGAGAAAGATGATTTGGAAGATGGTTTGGATATTTAAGGAAACAAGAAAAATTGTAAAATGGGAAATCTTTAACAAAAAAATATGCAGCTTCTCAAGAAATGTACAGTATTTGGATTGGATTTAAAAAAAAAGGGTGATGGGGAACATAAGTGTACATCAAAAAAAGAAAACTGTGCAAAATACACAGTAAAATGGAACCACACAAGTGACTATTTTACAGCTACATAAACACATTTCTTGATTCTTCATAAACTTAACAAAAAGTATGTCAACACAGCCTCCCCAAATACACCTTACTACATTAGTTCAGCAAAAAAGCATGTTAAAACACACACCTGCAACATTTCCTTGCACAAGTATGTGGCCACACCTGAGTGACGAGATGCAGGGACCACAAATATTTCCTTGATGTACATAGCACGGCCTTCCCAGGTAGAGTATGCACGGTGAGCCAGAATGTACCCAACCAACTCCCCTTCTTTAGTCTCCTTGCTCTCTGCCACAAATGCCATGAATACTGCTGCCGGACCCCAGCCACCCTCAGCAACAGCTGAAAAAATTAAGCTCCTTGGAAGTCATGTTATTTATCCAAAATCAGATTGGTTACTGTCTCTTTGCACAGATATTGAGTATCTAAAAATTACAATCTGAGTTCTCTCAGATTTATCAGGGACAGATCAAGGATGTACCGGATAATTAAGAGAACACAGTTGAGTCTGGACGCAGCTGAGAAGGCCCTGTAGTAAAGAAAATGGGGGATGGAGCTAGGGGGATGTTGGGTGGCTAACAGCCTGGTGATAGAGGGAGATATATACTGGTAAAAACATGCTACTTTTCAGCAGGATGTGTATATGTAGGTGAAAATGACTCTCTCTCTCTCTCTCTCTCTCTCTCTCTCTCTCTCTCTCTCTCTCTCTCTCTCTGTGTGTGTGTGTGTGTGTGTGTTGGTTTCTTTGGTCACTGAATATAAAGACAATGGTTACATAACATCACTTTACCTCTTTATTGAGGTGATCATTGAGTACCAGTACAGCGGCTGTACAGTCATACCTTCATGAGTGAGGTGAGATGGAAGAACAGTGTTCTGCTCTGCTGCTTGCTGTTGCATCAACTCAAAGATCTTCTTCGCATCAGTCTTCCTTGCCTCTCGTATGTTGACCCCAGCCATGGTTCAACTTAAAAGCAAATGTTTCTGGTCAATGCAATCTATTCAATACTACACTCTACTCATTTTATATTCTTCTGTAATAGTTAAGTGTAGCTGAATCTGAGATTATGACATTATTCTAGAAAGATATTGTTGAGGCTTCAGCATCATTATCACTCATACCCAAAAGTTGGATGAAATGGCTATGGGATGATGATAAAACATCTATCTATGCAGGTTATTTCCACATTTCTAGTCAATCTGTATGCAAAAAATTATTCATAAAAGCAGCACAAGGCATTGCCAAGTTTGTAAAATCAGGAACACTACAGTATAGGAGATGGAACACTAATGATGTTGATAGTATGGAGAGAGAGAGAGAGAGAGAGAGAGAGAGAGAGAGAGAGAGAGAGAGAGAGAGAGAGAGAGAGAGAGAGAGAGAGAGAGAGAGAGAGAGAGAGAGAGAGAGATGTGACGATTTTATCTATAAAGCCAAAATGATTTCCCTTGCAACAAGATCTCAGTATAAGCTAGTGAACAAAGTGCATTCATTCCATATGAGGTAACTGCACAACCTTGTCCACCTCTTGAGTCTCCTCTATCAGTCTTCTTCAGAATTAAGTTTCTAGTAAACCAATTACAAAGAGAGGAGCCCATGACATTATATACTGTAGACATTCAGAGTTAACTCCCACAATGTGTGAGTAGGACAGGAACTCAGTTTTCAAATGGATTCTATACAATGTGTAAATCTTGCCAAGAGTTACCTTAATTACATCGTTAAATGTAGCTACGGAGAAAATCAGGCAGCTGATTGCTGAGTTATTTGTCAAGCAAAGGATTGTTCACTATTTTATGTCAACCATATTAAGAAAGAAAGTACTTTATAAAAAGTCAAATTTTTCTAGGATATCCAATACACTATGTAAAATAGAAAAGTGGTGATGATTACAAAGTAAACTTCTATATCCATTCTCCTCAATAGGGAAAATAGTTAAGAATCCAGAAAAGCAAGGGTAAGGTTGTGTTGTATTAGTGGGGGAGCTAAGACATATGATTGTTCGCTGAAGAGTAGAAATATGCCACTTAGTCCATTGATAAATGTACCCTCAAGGATTAAAAGAAGCGACAGTAACACTTTCCCAGGCCAATATAAGAGCTGATAAGTGATCGATTAAAAGTGCCGATTCACCTCTATACTAACTCCACTTTTGAAGTTAGAATTATCGTCAATGGATTTCTTATAATCAGAGGACTTAGGTGAGAGATAAACAGCACAGATAAATCTAGCTATAGAGTGACTCTGAAGTCGAAGCCAGATAGTAGAAAACTCAGAAGATTCAAGAGCATGGTCACAAGAACAAGTCAAGTCGTTGCACACATAGACACAACATCCAGCTTTGGAGGGAAAATGAGGATTGAGAAAGTAAGAGGGAACAGAAGAGGAAATAGTGTCAGTTGCCTCAGGCACCAGTGCTTCGGTGAGAAAAAGGTGACATTTAATAGTGGAGAGATGGTATTAAATCTATACTTCATCGAGGACAGTTGTTACCTGTTTGCTCTTGACACAAAAGATATCATGAGCGAAGACGCTGTCAACACAGTGCAGGGCATCGTAAATCTGGGACAGCAGCAATACAACGACTTTATTGACGAGTGTTTTCTGAAGGGAGAAAAATCCATTTCTGAGCCCATTAAACGGAACAAACTGGCACTGTTTTCAAATCAGAAACCGCGTTCTATAAAACAAACCAGCCTTGGTGTCTTGAAAAGCGATCTAGCGCTCTTTGCTAGGCTGTACATGGCATGTCAGACAAGAGGTGGCAACTTTCAAGAGTTCTTTAGGCACGAGAACCAGCCATGGCCCCCATCTCAGGTACACCTGGGAGACCTCCGATCAGGCAGCAAGGCCGACCTTGTCATCAGCCTCACTACACATGCAAGTCGTCCCCCGTTGCCTGCTGCTGTTCAGCTCTTTGAAACCCCTGTGGATGACAATCCTGCACTCTTTCACGACCTACCCGATGTTCCTTCAGAGATCTCGGATGATACAGCCTCCATGATTGTTGTGGACCCCTCAGACAACACAGCAGATGTTTTAGACGATGCTGTCCTTGTCCCTGTTTCTGTGTGTACACCAGAGGTTGATGCAAAAGTCTTAGATGGTGCAGCAATAGTCCAGATGTTGTCACCGAAGCTGGCGAAAACCTTTCAGGAGTATGTCGACCTGATTTTCCTTCCATACATCCAGAGACAGTTTGAAACTGCAACACGGGTGGACATTGTTTGGGATGTGTACAAGAATTTCAGGAGTATGTCGACCTGATTTTCCTTCCATACATCCAGAGACAGTTTGAAACTGCAACACGGATGGACATTGTTTGGGATGTGTACAAGAATGACAGTCTCAAGGCATCAGCCAGAGAGAGGAGGGGTTGTGGCTCCAGGAGGATGGTCTTACCATCTGCCCAATTGCCTGGCAACTGGAAGGGCTTCTTGTGGGACAGTGACAACAAAACCCACCTCTTTGAGTTCATTGCAAAGAGCCTCTCAGAAAAATCGTATGGAGCAGGGAAACAACTCGTTACCACGATTGGCGACAAAGTTATGTGCTGTCCACACGAAGCCAAAGATACTTTGCAACCCTGCTCACACGAAGAAGCAGATACCCGTGTGATTCTGCATGCAGACGATTGTGCACGATCTGGGCTGTACAAGGTCCTCATCAGGACAACAAACACGAATGTTCTGGTGCTAGCGATTGGGCATTTCCACAAAATGGCAGTGACAGAACTGTGGATTGTGTTTGGGTGTGGGAAAAACTTCAGGTACATTGCCGCCCATGACATTGCTGATTTCCTTGGACCAAAAAGCACGTGCACTTCTGGCATTCCTTACCTTCACAGGATGTGACACAGTGTCCTTTTTCGCTGGGAGGGGAAGAAAACAGTGTGGAATACCTGGAATACATTCCCTGAAGCTACTAGAGCTTTTTTGGCCATGATGGACTAGGCAGGTAATGGAGGACACCTTCGCCACACTCCAACAATTTGTTGTTCTGATGTATGACCGCTCCAGCACACTGGCAAAGGTGGACGTTGCTCGTCAGGTCCTCTTTGCAAGAAAAAGTAAATCGTTGGAGAGCATTCCACCAACGGAAGCAGCCCTGAAACAACATGCCCTCCGAGCAGAATATCAGTCTGGCTATGTGTGGGCACAGAGTCTCGAGAAAGATCCACATCTGCCAAATCCGTCGAGCTGGGGATGGGAGAGAGAGGACAACAAACCCTGGACGCTATTCTGGACGACACTCCAGCAAGCTCAGGACTCCTTAAAGGAACTGATTCGCTGTGGGTGCAAACAGGGCTGCCGGGGCAGATGTTCATGCAGAAAGGCAAACCTGCAATGTACAGTAATACTCCACTTAATGAACAGGATAGGGGGTGTCAAAGCTGTTCGTAGAGCGAAAATTCGTTAAGCAGACGTAATTTTCCCATAGGAAATAATGGAAATAGGGGGGATGCGTTCTGTGCTAGTCCCCAACATACCACATGGGTAAAAAAAAAAAAAAAAAAAAAATATATATATATATATATATATATATATATATATATATATATATATATATATATATATATATATATATATATATACATTTGGCAGCATATTGGGCCACTGGTGTACCACTACTTTTATGATGTCATATGAGTCATTGAAAGTTAGAAGAGCTACGTACAAATTCTCTCACATTCTCGCATTTATGTTCACAAAACAACATTTCTATTACCTTTTTACAAACCTTGCCCCCAAGAAAGGATTGTTTTGTAATACGTAAAGTGAAATCTTACATGGAATACCAAAAAATAAAGTAGAGATGAGGTGAGCCACAGACGAAGCGGGAGACTCACGGCGACTCGGCCGCTTCTTCTTCTTCTTGTGACCCTTTTAGCCTGCATGTTGTCTTTCCTCATGATATTTGTTTCCACTCCTCTATTGCCTGCTATAAGGGATATCATATCTTAGTATTCATATACGCTCATGCCATGAGGATAACCTCAACTCCGTGGCACTGAGTGATATTGAATTATTAATGAAATACTGCGTTATTTCATTAGTAATTCACTATCACTCAGTGCCACGGAGTGAAGGTTATCCTCATGGCATGAGCATATATGAATACTAAGATATAATATCTATTATAGCAGGCAATAGAGGAGTGAAAACATAAACATCATGATGAAAGTAACACGCAAGCAAAAGGGTCACAAGAAGAAGAAGCGGCCAAGTGGCCGCGAGTCTCCCGCTTCGTCTGTGGCTCATCTCATCTCTGCTTTATTTTTTGTTATTCCATGTAAGATTTCACTTTATGCATTACAAAACAATCCTTTCTTGGGGGTTTGGTAATAAATAGACATGTTGTTTTGTGAACATAAATGCATATATAAGACAGTAACACCACCTCCAGAGGTGGTGTTCCCAGCAACCTGAGAGCAACCTGATAGCAACCTTGTCACCGTCCCTCCAAGCATTCATAGATGCCATTTCGCTGCAGGAGGTTGCTCTGACGTTGTTAAAGAATCTTGGATCCAGCTCCAGGAGCGCTAAAGACAGAGGTGGGGAGCCAGTCAATCACAGGGAAGCTACCATGTTCGGTCCCTGACCCTGCAAATTGAAACCCAGAAAATTCGCTAAAACGGATGTGGTTGTACATTATGCGGACTTTTTGGTCAAACTTTATATAGTACATTAAACCAGAAATTCGTTAAACGAACGTTCGTTAAGCGGAGTATTACTGTACTGTCTTGTGTGCCTTCGGCGGAGACTGTTCACATGAAGACTAGAAGGCTGATCCTGATGATTGTTCTGATTATAATTTACCTTTTGCCTTGGACATATTGTTCCATTTGGAGACAGATGAAAAGGATTGAATAACAGTGTACTGTGTTATGGCATTTTAGGTAATATTGGAAATGGCATTTTAGGTAATATTATCACTCTGAAACAATTGTGACCCAATTAATTAAGACCTCCAACATAAAACTCTGGACAATTTTTAACTGAATATGCCCTATGATGTTTTGGAAGTTGTTATGTCGTTGCTTTCATCAAAATACCCAGTTAGATTGAGCAAATGATGAAAGAGGCTCTATTCTAGTTTCCAGGTGATGTTGACCTAATCAACAGGCAGCCACGCCTACTAGCGGGGGTGATTGATGTGTTACTGTCGATAATATTGTTCAGAGATATCTTATGTACTTATATTCCAAAAGGCATGTCTCTACTATAAAGTGGACAATCGACCTGGTTTATTAGTCTTAGCTCCCCCACTATATGTACTTACATCAGTGGTAATGTGGACAGGTTACAAGGTTAGGCCATGAATCTGCACAGGGGTCCAGTTAAGGGCCAATATGCTTCCCTGGTTAGGTTAGGTTAGTGTCTGATGGGAATGTTTCATGTGAGTCCCAGTTCAAAGTTGGTTAGGTTAGCATCTGTGTGGTTATCTAGTAGGGGAAAACCTCTAAGTTAGAATTGAATAATGTCGAGTTTCTTTTATGTCAGGTACTATATGGAGAACTAAAGGGTCTTTGCCCATCTCTACCTAGTTAGGTTATGCTAGTTCTGTTTGGGGATCCAAGATATATATATATTAGATTTGCTATTTATATATATATATATATATTCTATATATATATATATATATATATATATATATATATATATATATATATATATATATATATATATATATATATATATATATATATATATATATATATATATATATATATATATATATATATATATATATATATATATATATATATTATTCAGTCAATCTCATTTTGTATGATGAAATAAATAGCAATATCTTCCTCAATTTCTTTCTATACCATGCTCAAAGATTCATCATTTGTTAGATATGACCACAAAATTACTAAAGATAATTATTTTAAAAGGTTTCATGAAACAAAATTACTAAAACAAAAATCTAGTAAGAAATGTATACAATAACGAATGAAATGTAATAATCAGAGGGGAGTGGAGGGTAAAAAAAAAAAAAAAAACTAAATCGAGCTTCCAAACTACAAAAATCTTTACTTGATAAATTGGGATTAGAGGTATGATGAGCTTGTGGGGGTCCACAGGGGTTCGAAGTTCCGACAAAGTGACAGGTAAAACGTATCTGCTATTTCATTACCACAAATTATTGTGCACAAGGGAATAAATAACAAAATGATGGAAATGTATTATGTGACAGCATATTCACATAAACGAATGAGAAAGAACACATAAAAAAGGGGGTGATGTAGACATTAGAAAAGACAACACCCCACCAAAATAGTAGCCAAATCTATATACCGAATACCATTGATCTATTAGTTAGTCGCGATATTGCCAAACTATCAACAAACAGTAAAACTGCGATACTCTAAGTGCAATAAAATGGTAACATTTCATTCACCAGTGTTGATCACGATGCCACGCGGAATTAAGATAGTTACCGTGATTCGGCAACTCTTGGCTGCCAGTGGCCCTGTGCCTGGCACACTGCGAATTAATAGATGACCTCAAACAAGTTAATTAGGAATAAATCCTGAACCACTGTCCAATGAGATAAGATAAACAAATCCTCCATCCAGTGCATGGTGTAGCTAGCTATCTACTATCTACCTACCTAAAACCAGAGCATATACCCCAGTCGAGTCAGCAGCTCCTGGAAACTTGGAAAGTGTCTTCCTACATGTTTAGCTTCTGGCTACAATCATGTTCTATGGAGAGTTGCTGATAATGTAAATAATTACATTTTCCGCACCCCTGCAACAGACGTGAGTATGCCTTTTTTTTTTTTTTTTTCATTTTCATCTTTCCAACTAATTGACATAATACTATGTGGGGTATGTCACATTATTTCATAATTTGTGGGGTATTGACACATTATTTCATAATTTGTGTAAACTGCATGGATTGTGGGTTTCCTCTGGCATTTTAAGCCACATCGTATCTTTCTAGGTTCAGTATCTTTCGTTTTCAACCAAAGAAGTTAGAACACGTCTAATGTCATAAAATTCAAACTTTGCCGCTGTTCACGGTAGTGGTTACGTGTACTTTAAAACAATCATTAATTGTTTATGTGTTAGTTAGGTATATAATCGTGATTCTCTAAAATCTTAATTTTTAGTACTGTATTTTTCTGTTATTCATTTTACATTCAGTTGGAATTAAATGCAAGTTATTCTGTGTAGTTAAGTTGTGTACACCGTCGATGAACATATTAGCACAACAGACTCCGAACACAGCTGGCGAATAGAGCGCCTAGTGCGGCTGGCAGCCTGGCAAAGAGAGTGTGTGTGGTGTTGTGCCGCTGTTTGGCTGGCGCTGTTTGTTGTTGTGTAGTTGCGTGCATGTTTCCCTCATCAGGCAGGATAAGTCCCACCACTCATTTTCAGCACCCAAGATTTTACCTACTACTCCGTCCACAAGTATGTTTTATTATTTTTCTCTTCAAGTAAATGATGAGCGCTGAGATTATATATTGCAAGCAAACTTTATGACTAATTTCACCCTGGATAAACTGTAATGAGATCACTAGATTTTGTTGCTTACAGAGGAGTAGAGTTGTACTTAATCAAGCTGTAGAAGGTCTTCCTCGCAGACGTGGTGGTCTACTACCCAAATATCTCGATTTCCCATAGGTTCCCCAAGATCGTTAAAAATGATAGGTAGGCATAAGTTGGAGTTAAAAAAAAGTCTTTACTCGAAAAATATTCATTTGCGTTGGAAGTATATAACGATAACTAATCCAACTTAACCAACTGGCACTGTCCAAATATATACGTCCCTCCAGCTCTCCTCGTTTCTTGGCTTCCTCTTCGTAGCTTTTTTCATGCAGCTGATTTCACGTCACATCTAGGAAGCCACGCTATTGGTCAACAACACACATGCTCCTTCTATTAACTTATTCGTATCATATTTTCACTTCCCTTATTCGTGATCATTCTCATTCCTATTTCTCCCTATTCCCTTATTTTTGTATGCAGATAATACCAGTGTTTAGAATAATAAAGGATGAGAGGGACTGTTGAAAATTCAAGATCTTAATAGAATGAATGAATGGTCAAAAGAAATGGCTATTAAGGTTTCACCCAAAGCAATGTAATTTGATGAGAATTGGTAAAACATACAGGTATGTTTCAATATACTATGAATGAAGATTTGAACTAGATTAAAGGAGAGAAAGATTTAGGGGTGAGGATCAACCAGGAGTTAAATTTCAAGGAACATTTTGCAGAAAAAATAAATAAAACAGATAGGATGGTTGGGTTAATAAGGACATTCGTTAGCATGGATGAGGAAATATTTAAATCTTTGTATGTGGCATTGATTCAACCACACCTGGAATATGCCAATCAATTGTGGTGTCCTTACATGAAGAAGGATGTGAAGGCCTTTGAAAGGGTTCAGCACGGCAATAAAATTAATTCCAGGTTTGAAGGATTTCTCCTATGAATAAAGGCTGAAGAAACTAGACCTACCAACATTGACATACTATAGAAGATCAAGAGGAGATATGGCAGAAACCTATGAAATTATCAATGGAGTGTATAACAAAGATGTATGTGAAGGCTTGTTTAAAATGCAGGAAGGATTGCAAACTTGTGGTCATGGAACGAAAATATTTAAGCAAAAAGCAAAATTAGACATCAAAAAGTATTCCTTTTGTGATAGGGTGGTGAATGACTGCAACAGCCTCCCAGACAGTGTGATAAATGCTAAATCAGTTCAAGAGTTGGAAAGAAAATTAGACGATGTATGGAAAAATTAAGAGCAAAGGTTTAATTATACTGAAAAAATAGGGAGCCACAAGTTTGACCTCAACCACAGGGTCTGGAAAATGTAATTCAGAGTTGGAGTTACAAGCCTGAACCGGACTCTTCCAGGAGTCGTCTGAGAGTTTCTGTGAGTTATTTATTATCCATTTTCTATCTGCTATTATATTACCATTTTCTCCTTTTCCCTTATTGATTACCATATTCTCATTTCCATTTCTTCCTATTCCCTTATTCATTCTCATTTTCATTACCATTTCCTACTATACCCCTATTCATTATCCATTTTTCTTTCTATCTGTTCTTTCATTATAGTATCACCCTATTCCTTTATTTATTGTCATATTTTCATTCCCATTTCCTCCTATTCCTGTATTTGTTATTCATTTTTTGTTTATCTCTTGTTTTATTCCTATTTCCTTCATTTGTTAGCCAATTTTTTGTTTATCTTGTTTTATTCCCATTTCCTTCATTTGTTATCCATTTTCTTTCTATCCTGTTTTATTTCCATTTCCTCCATTTATCATCAATTTTTCTTTGTCATTTCCTCCATTTAATATCTTTTCCCTCTCTTTTCCTTGTTGACCAATAGCGTGACGTCAAATCAGCTGTGTGAAAGAGCTGCAAAAGGGGAGCCAGGAAACAAGGACAGCTGGAGGAATGTCTATATTAGGATAATGCCACCTAACTTAGCTAACATAACTTGTTTGAGGGAGGTAGTAGACACCTACCGAAACAATAATTTACTCCCAGTGAGATCTAATAGCACTAGTTCAGGAGGTGCTGTGAACCTTCCATTAAAGCTAGTTGTGATCTCGTTGAATGTTTCCCTTTGTGTCTCACAACTCAAGGGGGTAGTCACAGCCTGCCCTGTAAAGACAGCTCTCCTTCACACAAAACTACATGCACTTACCACACATACACCCTTCACTCCAAATCAAAATTTAAAAGAAAAATGGGACCCGAAATAAACAACGCCTTGGAGTCCCCTCTGGGAGGGACCAAAATGTCCCCACGTCGGACACCTCTCCTGTTGAAGACCACAAATGCCTTGACACCTCCCTCAACTTTTTCTACATTAACTTCTGCAACATTCGCGGTCTTAGATCTAATTTTCAATCTGTGGAACACCACCTCTCCTCTACTAAACCTCATCTTCTTTTCCTCACCGAAACACAGCTGTCTGAGGCAACTGACAGTAGCCCTTCTCTGTTCCCTCCTACTTTCTCTATTCTCATTTTCATTCCAAAGCTGGATGTTGCGTCTATGTACGCAACGACTTAACTTGCTCTTGTGCCCACGCTCTTGAGTCTTCCGAATTTTCCACCATCTGGCTACGACTTAACAGTCACTCTCAAACTAAATTCATCTGTGCTGTTTATCTCTCCCTAACTCTTCTGACTATAGTAATTTCTTCGACTACTTAACTTCTAAAGTGGAGCACATTCTGTCCCTCTACCCTTTCGCTGAGATTTCCATTCTTGGAGATTTCAATGTTCACCACCAGCTTTGGCTTTCCTCTCCCTTCACTGACCACCCTGGTGAACTAGCCTTCAACTTTGCTATCCTCCATGACCTAGAGCAACTGGTGCAACACCCTACTCGTATTCCTGACCGTCTTGGAGACACGCCCAACATTCTTGATCTCTTCCTCACCTCTAACCCTTCTGCTTATGCTGTCACCCTTTCATCTCCGTTGGGCTCCTCCGATCACAATCTCATTTCTGTATCTTGTCCTATTTTTCCAATCCCTCCGCAGGATCCCCAAAGCGAAGGTGCCTCTGGCGTTTTGCCTCTGCCAGTTGGGGGACCTGAGGAGGTATTATGCTGATTTTCCTGGAATGATTATTGCTTCCGTGTCAGAGACCCATCTCTTTGTGCTGAACGCATAACAGAGGTGTTAGTATCTGGCATGGAGGCGTACATTCCTCATTCTTTTCTCAACCTAAACCTTCTAAACCTTGGTTTAACTCAGCCTGTTCTCGTGCTATACATGATAGAGAGGTTGCCCACAAAAGGTACTTGAGCCTTCCATCTCCTGAATCTCATGCACTTTATATCTCTGCCGGAATCATGCCAAGTCTGTTCTTCAACTTGCCAAACACTCTTTCATAAATAGGAAATGTCAAAATCTTTCAAACTCAAACTCTCCTCGTGACTTCTGGCATCTAGCCAAAAACATCTCAAATAACTTCACTTCTTCATCTTTCCTCCTTTATTTCATCCTGATGGCACCACTGCCATCTCTTCTGTCTCTAAAGCTGAACTCTTTTCTCAAACCTTTGCTCACAACTCCACCTTGGACGATTCTGGGCTTGTCCCTCCTCTCCTCCTCCCTCTGACTATTTCATGTCTACAATCAAAATTCTTCGTAATGATGTTTTCCATGCCCTTGCTGGCCTAAACCCTCGGAAGGCTTATGGACCTGATGGGGTCCCTCCTATTGTTCTCAAAAACTGTGCTTCTGTGCTTGCACCTTGCCTGGCCAAACTCTTCCAACTTTGTCTATCGACTTCTACCTTTCCTTCCTGCTGGAAGTTCGCCTACATTCAGCCTGTTCCTAAAAGGGTGACCGTTCTAACCCCTCAAACTACCGTCCTATAGCTTTAATCTCTTGCTTGTCTAAAGTTTTTGAATCTATCCTGAATAGGAAGATTCTCAAACATCTGTCACTTCACAATCTTCTGTCTGATCGCCAGTATGGCTTCCGTCAAGGTCGCTCTACTGGTGATCTTCTGGCTTTCCTTACTGAGTCTTGGTCATCCTCTTTTAGAGATTTCGGTGAAACTTTTGCTGTTGCGTTAGACATATCAAAAGCTTTTGATAGAGTCTGGCATAAAGCTTTGATTTCAAAACTGCCCTCCTACGGCTTCTATCCTTCTCTCTGCAACTTTATCTCAAGTTTCCTTTCCGACCGCTCTATTGCTGCTGTGGTAGACGGCTACTGTTCTTCTCCTAAACCTATTAATAGTGGTGTTCCTCAGGGTTCTGTCCTGTCACCCACTCTCTTTCTATTATTCATTAATGACCTTCTTAACCAAACTTCTTGCCCTATCCACTCCTACGCTGATGATACCACCCTACATCTTTCCACGTTCTTTCAGAGACGTCCAACCCTTCAGGAAATCAACAGATCACGCGGGACGCCACGGAACGCCTGACTTCCGATCTTTCTAAGATTTCCGATTGGGGCAGAGAAAATCTAGTAGTTTTCAATGCCTCAAAACTCAATTCCTCCATCTATCAACTCGACACAACCTTCCAGACAACTATCCCCTCTTCTTCAATGACACTCAACTGTCTCCCTCTTCCACAATGAATATCCTCGGTCTGTCCTTTGCTCATAATCTTAACTGGAAACTTCACATCTCATCTCTTGCTAAAACAGCTTCTATGAAGTTAGGTGTTCTGAGGCGTCTCCGACAGTTTTTCTCGCCCCTCCAACTGCTTACTCTGTATAAGGGCCTTATCCGTCCCTGTATGGAGTACTCTTCGCATGTTTGGGGGTTCCAGTCACACAGCTTTGCTTGATAGGGTGGAATCGAAAGCTCTTCGTCTCATCAACTCCCTCCTCTGACTAACTGTCTTCAGTCTCTTTCTCACCGCCGAAATGTTGCATCCCTTTCTATATTTTATCGCTATTTTCATGGTAACTGTTCTACTGATCTTGCTAACTGCATGCCTCCCTCCTCCTGCGGCCACGCTGCACAAGGCTTTCTTCTTCCTCTCATCCCTATTCTGTCCAACTCTCTAATGCAAGAGTTAACCAGTACGCTCAATCATTCATCCCTTTCACTGGTAAACTCTGGAACTCCCTCCCTGCATCTGTATTTCCGAATTCCTACAACTTGTCTTCTTTTAAGAGGGAGGTATCGAGGCATTTGCTCCCCTAATTCTGGCTGACGGTTTTGGCACTTTTTGAACTCTTTGGAGAGCCAGCCCTCAAGTGGGCCTTTTTCTAACTTTCTTTTTTTTGCCCTTGGCTGGCCCTCTTCCCTACGTAAAAAAAAAAAAAAAAAGATACGTCTTCTTCAGAGCCCTTCTGACCTATAGTATAATTAGGTTAGGTTAAAGTTAGGGTTAGGTTAGTTTTGGTTATCATATTTTCATTCCCACATCATTTCAGCCAAGTGAAAGAGCTGCAAAGGGGAAGCCGGGAAATTAGGTGAGCTGGAGGGACCACTTTAATAGGACAGTGCCTAGTGCCTACCATCAATTATTTCACTACAGTTCTCACCATAAAGACATGAGTCACATAAGAGAGTTCATGGTTGGGTGAAACTGCAAATTGACCAAAGAAATTTTCCATAAATCTAGGTTTCCCCCACCTCTTTTTTTTTTTTTTTTTTTTTTTTTTTTGCTTATTTTATGTTGAAGCCATCCAAATACAACCATTGATGCATTCATTATTACCAAATGTCAGACTCTTTTCCTCCAGACATTTACCCAAAGATAAATAGAGTACACATAGTATTCATGGGTATTATAGGGTTACGTTTCCCAAAAACAGATTAACCGAAACGATCGCTAACATTGAAATTATCAACTACATACATGTATTTCGCGATGCGTAAATAAACGACACTTTCTATGTTGTTAGTTGTTATTTACACCTTTAGAATTGGTAGTACTTACCTTGAGGAGTGGATGTGATATATATATATCATATAGCTGCTTCAAACCCTTCAAATTCTTGATATATATATATATATATGGATGTGATATATATATGGAGTTGTTTTGGATGGGTGGAGTTTTTTTCGAGGTAGCAGGACGAACTTTGAAGTACGACGAGATGACTCCTATGGAAGTAGATGGGATTGCTTTTGAGGTGGATGGGGTAGCTTGGGAGGTGGATGGAGTTGCTGGTGAGTGGTTTGAAGAAAGATGAGATGACTGTCTGTTTTGCCATCCTTTTCTTTGCCTCAAATAGTTCTTTATACACTTTCATGTCATTTTCTATAGCATTAGTCACGCCATTACTTCGGTTTGGGTTGGGGTCATTCTCCTGGAGAAGATGTATGGCCTGGTTAATATGATTAAAAATCTCCTCGAAAATCTTGACGGAGAGGGTTCTTTCAGGCTCCTTGTCCTCCTCCATTTCCTCCAAAGTATTTTGTTTCTCCAACTCCATGAGGTCGTCGTTGGAGAGAGGCTCAGAATGACTGTCCAGCAGTTCTTGTACGTCATTCTCGTCCACCTCATTGAAGCCTGCCTTATGGGAGATATGAACGATGTCTTTCCTTACTGCTGTAACATCGACAGGGACTTCCTGTTTACGTTCCACGCACTCAGGCCACAAATTACGCCAACATCCATTCATTGCCGACTTGGACACCTCCTTCCATGACTCGTCGATGTTGTCGATCCCCTTTTTAATGTTATAATCCTTCCAAAATTGTTTCATGGTCGGCTTGTCAGGGGTGTCAATGCAGGCCAACAGCTGTTTCATGGTGCGCCGCTGGTAATAGGCCTTGAAAGTAGCGATGACTCCTTGGTCCATCGGCTGGATGAGGGCAGTTGTGTTTGGGGGCATAAACATGACCTCAATATTATCTGCCCAGTCATTCATGCTCTCTGGGTGGCTGGGGCGTTGTCACACAGCAAGAGAAATCTGTTAGCAATGTTGTTTTGGGCAGCATATTCTTTTAGGAATTTGGAGAGGTATCCTGTCACGTAACTTTGCATGATAACAGTCGTCATCCACCCTTTTGTTTGCCTTCCATACTACGGGCAAATATTCCTTAATATAGCCAGACAGAGCTCTTGGGTTTTGGGAATGGTAAATAAGGCATGGTTTAAGCTTAAGATCACCAGCGGCATTCCCCCCCACCAATAATGTTAACCTGTCTTTAGATGCCTTGAATCCTGGTGCCGACTTCTCCTCCTTTGCTATAAACGTTCTCGATGACATCTTCTTCCAATACAGGCCTGTCTCGTCAAAGTTTAGAACCTGCTTGGCTGAATAACCTCCTTCCTCGATGCGCTCTTTAAGCAAAGGCTTGAAGGCGTTTGCAGCGGTTGATCCGAACTGCTGCCTCCCCACTAACCTTGAGGTTGTGTAGACTCCACGATGTTTGAAACGTTCAAACCACCCCTTACTGGCCTTGAAGGACACTGTCTCGCCTATGTTGAATTCTGGTTTCAGGTCCTCCCACAGGCTCAGTGCCTTAGTAGTAACGAGTTGGGTAGAAAGAGGCATGCGGCGGTGTGTGTGGTCTTCAATCCATAGCCTCAGCAAACGTTCCAATTTTTCCATAATCGGTTCCCTGTTACGAGTTGTTGTGTGTTTGTGCAGGTTTGTGACTTGGTTGGCCTGCTGCTTCACTTGTACTTTTTCTGGAGAACTGTTGATACAGTTGATTGAGATAAACCAAGGGCACGAGCAATAGAGTTTACCCCTTCACCACCCTCATGACGAGTCACAATGTTCAACTTAATATCAAGGCCAATGCTCTTTCTCGATTTTTAGCCTTATCTCCGGTGGAGAACAATCGTTGGGTCGCTTGGAAGCCATCACTAAGTTCACTTGATCACAAATAAGCACAAAAAGAAGTTTAGAGCGAGCGTGATAGAGTTGTTGTTGCACAATCAAAACAGCGGGAAAGACTGTGGTGTGTTTACTGCACGGGCCGCGGGTGGATGGAGGCGCTGCGATCGCGATTGCGATCGCGATTGCGATTGGTCAATCCGATCGTTAACCGAATTTTGGCGATCGTTAACCAAAAAATAGGGATTAATTTGGAGGGATCGTATGAGCGAAATATCGTTAAGTAGTCGATCGTTAACCGAGGGACACCTGTACTATGTATACATAACATTTCAGGAAATTACTTTCCCTGGAATTTTTTTCAGGTATTTCATAAATTTGTAGCTTCTACTAGTAACTCCTTTCACCTTTGTTTTCCTATGGCTGACAAGCTTGGTAAGGTGAAGTTTTTAAGAGGACAGGCAATGTAGCAGGAGTATTCTCTCTGCCCCTTGCTGGGTAAGTTCTCAATCTTGCATCCCAAATCTCAGTCTCAATCTTGCTTCTCTTGTCTTGTCTTAGTAGCTGTCATGTCTTTAATAATTCTTACTAACTGAAATGTTTTGAATATTTTATCATTTCCAGAATCATCTTGTGATGCCTAAAACCTGATAAAGAAGTTTAATATTTGTTCCTCTTGTTTTGAAGAGGACATAGAAAAGGTGAGAGATGGTCCTTTTTTTATATCATAGTTTCTGTGTACGGTATCTGCTTTTTATGTATGAAATTTAAAATTTTAGTGATGTAAGACATAACATCAAAGCTAATTAGTATTTTTTTGTGATTGGTATGTAATATCACTTTTAAGTTTTTATCTCTGAAGTTAGTTCTGTCTGTCTTGCCTTCTCCCATAATCTGTGGTTTCCCATTTCGTGCTCAAATTGTTCATGACATGCCTTAACCATTTCCTTATTGATCTTATTACTGTCTTTCATATTGGTTTGCTTGGTTTGTTGCTTAGTTTATAAGGCTTTCTAGTCTTTTTATGTTATTACAATAATTTTTATCTTGTTTCTCTTTCATTAACTTGGGGATCAGCTATGCATCTTTGCCTCAAAACCAGATCATTATTGATCAGTAATTTAAAGTAATTTCAATATCATAGGATAACAGAGTTAGTCACTACATACATATGTACACAGTGAATAATTTGGTAGCTGTTGAACTGAACAAATTCTTTTCTTTATCCTGTTGCCTTCGTACAATAATTGTTGGATGTAAGAAATGTTTGCATACCAATAATGATGATGATAACTTCATTAGTTCAGGATGAAATATAGCTAATCAGTAGCAGTGCCTTTGCTCTAAAACTATTTGAGTGTGTACTTGTCCTTATATCTGGAGTGATTCATCAGTGCAGCAGTATTGCATCCATCCCAGTAGTACTGAGAAACCTCTTGCTTGTGTGTTCTATGTGGAATGCACCAGTGCCATTGCTAATTTTCCTCACTCCTTTTGCATGCAAGTTGGGATGATGAGTGTTGTGGTTAGCAGGTGGTTTGTATTATCAGATAATATGAACTACACACAGAAATGGGTATTCAATACATAATATTTATGTATTGAATACCTATAGCTGGTACAAATGCATGACCAATACATGACAAATGCAAAACTTGTGGAAATAATGCATGAAAGTCAGGATATAAGAATTTAGGGCTGAGCATGAAACTCAAAGATTGCAGAACTTGAAAGATATTTTTATAGTACTTTATGGTAACATGATGGGTCTAATTGGGCCTATTTAAGAGTTTATGGATTACTTGAATCAACTTGGTTATTTAGCTAGATGGGTGTATGCATAAAGAGAAGACTGTTGTACTTTGAAACATTATTCCCAACCAAGTAAAATTTGTGTTGGAGATAAAACTGCAAATGCTAAAGAAAATATATGAAATTATTTCAAGGGCTTACTTTACTTACTTTAGAATATGTTCAGTGATATATGCATATGTATAGATTGCAAATCATTATTGTTACTGAAATAGCCAGGACAATTTGATCCACAATTTGAATGAATCTGTATGACACAGTACTCATATTCTGCTTAGTATGTATTTCTAATTTTCTCCTTATGATGCATTTTATTTGATTTACAGGAGATATGTAAGCATATCCCTAATTTTACTTTCTTAATTAAGTGTATGATTACCATTATGTGTTCATTACTGCTATAAACTTTGTGTATAATCCCTAAGGCAGTTCTTGCACCTTTACAGTGTTACAGAAATCATCCTAGCAACTTGGAGAAAAGGATGCCAGTGACTCACTCAGTTGGACTCTTCAAGGGCTGCATCACCACAACCAACCATATCACTACCACGTTGTGTCCCCAAAGTGAACTGGAAACATACTTTGGCTACCATAGCTGCCAACACTATTATTGCTGCTGCCCTCAGTTCCCCCAGCACTACTACCTCTTCCTATAGCTGGTATTCGCTTCCCTAATTTGGACAGAATGGAGCGACAGCTGATGAAAGAGCGCAATGCCTTTTTGAAGAAGGCATTGGAAACCCCGTAAGTCTTCTAGTTTCTATCTTAGAAAACACCTGTTTGATTTATATATATATATATATATATATATATATATATATATATATATATATATATATATATATATATATATATATATATATATATATATATATATATATATATATATATATATATATATATATATATATATATATATATATATATATATATATATATATATATATATATATATATATATATATATATATATATATATATATATATATATATATATATATATATATATATATATATATATATATATATATATATATATATATATATATATATATATATATATATATATATATATATATATATATATATATATATATATATATATATATATATATATATATATATATATATATATATATATATATATATATATATATATATATATATATATATATATATATATATATATATATATATATATATATATATATATATATATATATATATATATATATATATATATATATATATATATATATATATATATATATATATATATATATATATATATACATAAGGTCTCGGTTTACGCCAGAGCTACGTTCCTGAAACATGACATAAGTCGATTTTGTACGTAACTCGAGTTTCCTGAAACATGACATATGTCGATTTTGTACGAACTCGACATTTCAAAGCATATTATCGAGTTTTCAACCAATCATTGTTTATGGTCATTCAGGTAAGTTAAAGATTATATTGTTATATTATTTACAACTATATAGGAATATGAAACAAGTTTGTTTTTGTTGTTGATTAGGGCCACGAATGCGAAGGACAGCAGGTTGCCGAGAGGGGTGGCCCTGAAGCCGCCAGGAGGGTGGGCAGGTCGAATGTTGTGACGCCCAGGGCAGACAGCTGGGAGCGTAGTGCAGTGCGGTGGGAGTAGAAGCGTGGGCAGCGGGGCAGGAAATGCAATAGGAAAGGGCAATAGGGATCAGCAGACAGGTGCAAACGGTGCAAGTGAGCTGCGAGTGTCGTGTGGCCCAGGCGAGGCTCCAGAGTTGTTATTGTTGTGATGGGTGCGCGAACCCTTAAGGTCGTCAACTTCCCCGTTGTCATGGCAACGGGCTTCCCATTTTCTTCTTCACTCCCTCACACACAGCTGCTGCCTCCCTTCTCATGTCTTTAATTACGTCCTCTTTTTCTTGTAGCGTAATGGTTTTCCTTTTCTTAGCATCACTGCTGTCACTAAGGAGTTTTCTCTTTGGTGCCATTGAGCAAGATACTAAGAACTTGAGTCAGTAAACGCAGAAGTAGGATAACACTCTTGCCAGGGGCGACGGTGTGGTGGAACTGAGGCAGGATGTTATTGTATTCAAGTGTGAGGTGGGTGGTGTGACGGGCAACCACCAACAATAACAATAAATCCCGAGCTTTACGATTTATAAATTTTCAATTTTTTAAAATTTTAAATTGCCTTATAGTGGACTGACGTAACTACGAGTTTGACGTAACTTGAGACCGACGTAACCCGGGACTTTATATATATATATATATATATATATATATATATATATATATATATATATATATATATATATATATATACAGGCAACCCCCGTTTAACGAAGGGGTTACGTTCCTAAAAAACACTTCGTTAAGCGAAACTTCGTTAAGCGAACCGATTATAACAAGTTTAACCCCTGGTTTGAACTTCCATTGAGAGTAAGCAAAGTGAGAATGCATCATAGTACAGTAAAAGGTTTAATGAAAGTAAAAATTATGAAGTTAAACATTTAGGTAGTTTAATTTAAGGCATTATAATGTACACTAATGTATGTATGTACGTAACTTTATAATGTTGATGATCTTAACTTTATGAAGGGAGGGAGAGTGAAACGGGAAATACACTAACCGGCAACCTGTGGAATGTAAACAAAGTGCGCATCATGGTACTGCATACAAAACTTATGTACCACATTTCCACAAGGCTTTCCATTTTATCCATTGTAGAGTCACGAGTTCTGGTGGTTCTTTAGCTTGCAAGGAAGATGAGGTCTCACTAGCCTTCTTAATAGAGTCTCTTGACTTGAAAATAGTAGACAGTAGATGGAGTCAAGCCATGGTGGGAAGCAATGTTATTAGTTTTCTGGCCTTTCTCTTGTCTGTGAATAATACCCAGCTTCACTTCGAGAGTAAGACACTTCCTGGTCTTCTTAGGAACGTTAGGCCACATTGCAGGGTGTTTTGGTGGTAAGTTGAACTAAGGAAGATAAGCTGCTGGTGACGCTGTTATGCTTTGACTGGGCAGTGAGTGGTGCGTGTGATCTTGATTTTGATCTTGATGCTACAGGTGACACAGGATTTCTTCTGAGTCAGGCCTTTGTATCGGCAGAGCCTGTGTTGTCCACGAGAGGCTTGATCTTGATCTTTATTCTACAGGTGTGTCAGGATTTCTCCTGAGGCAGGCCTTAGTACCAGCAGCTCCTGATGTATTCAAAAGCCTGTCAGCTTGCATGAAACAGTGGGGCTTTCAAATTTTGAAAAATTACCTGGATAAAACCTCCATTTGCCGGATTTAAAGCCGGACAAGAGTTTGGTGTTCGATTTCAAAGACAGATCGGTATAGATAAATACACGTGAAACTTACACAAGTCTGCGTTATAGCAAAATTATCTACAGTTGCTAATAAAAAACAGTACAGATGTGTGTCCGGCATTGGCATGTGTTACGCCCCACGTGGTGAGATGATGATGATGATGGTCGTCGAACCTCCTGTTACTTCTATTCTTCCTGATCCTGCCTTTCTTTTATTTTTCTTTCTTTGTCTTCCACATCTGGTGCAAAGTTGCCTGTATATATATATATATATATATATATATATATATATATATATATATATATATATATATATATTTTTGCCGTTATTCCGGTATAACCTGTATAGGGTAAAGTGTAGACCCCGGACATTTTCCATTGCCGGACATTTGCCATTCCCGGACAAGCCTTCCCTTTTAGTCCGCAAATCGAGGTTGAGTGTATATAAAACTTCGTTAAAGCATGTTCGTTAAACGAGCAGATGGTAGTAAATGAAACTTTCGTTATAGCAAAATTTTGTTGTGTAAACCGTTAACGGGGTGCTGTATAACATATATATTATTAATAGTAGACAAATAGAGAAATTTGTCTCTTAGCTCACAACAAAGAATTAATAAGACAAATAGAGAAAGCTCAGCAAAAACTTAACAATGCTGAAGTTGCTCACGCCTTCAATATCGCCTGCAAACAAGAGAATATATATATATATATATATATATATATATATATATATATATATATATATATATATATATATATATATATATATATATATATATATATATATATATATATATATATATATATATATATATATATATAAATACATACATATATATGTGTGTGTGTGTGTGTGTGTGTGTGTGTGTGTGTGTGTGTGTGTGTGTGTGTATATATATATGAAATATGGATTATTTATGGGCTAAAGGAGACCTATCTGAAAGCTCACCAGTTTGGGAAATGTTACCCAGAGAGGAAGCCCTTCACTCTTGGACCGTGGCCAGGAATTGAACCCATGTAATTGGAGAGCCCCACTGTCCCCAAGGCCCCTTGAAGGATGGATGGGAAAGAGGAGACCTAATAATGATGTATAAGTTAGTAAACTGTATGGAAGAGATAGATAGACAAGACCTTGTAACACTAACGGAGATTGGAGATAGACCAACAAGGGGACATTCCAAGAAGATTATGAAAAGTCAGTGTTTGAGGAACATTAAAAAGTTCAGTTTCCCACATAGGACATTGGACATCTGGAATGGATTAAGTGATGAGATCGTAATAACAAAAGTGTGCACAAATTTAAGAAGTTGGATAAATGTAGACATAGAGACAGGTCACTATGAGCCCTGCTCGAACACTGTAACATACAACTAGCTAAATACAACTAAGTAAACACACACACACACACACACACACTAAGGAATCTAAATTTAAAAGGCCACAGGGTAATAGAGAGAGAGTCTATATGAAAGAGATTAAAGTAACCAAGCTTGAAATAAAAGAGTTAATGAAGGAACTGGATGAAGAGAAGGCAATGGGACCGGATGAAGTCTCAGGCAGAATACTGAAAGAATGTAGGGAAAAACTAGCAAGTCCTATATACAACATCATAAAATGCTCAATAGAAAATGGAACAGTACCAGTAGAATGGAAAAGAGCTGAGGTGGTTCCCATATACAAGAGCGGAAGGAAGGAAGAACCTTTAAATTACAGACCGGTATCACTAACTAGTGTAATATGCAAGATGTGTGAAAGAATAATAAAGAAACAATGGATCGAGTTCCTTGAAGACAAAAAATTAATATCAAATAGCCAATTTGGTTTTAGAAAAAGACGGTCGTGTGTAACTAATTTATTGAGTTTCTATTCTAGAATAGTTGATAGAGTACAAGAGAGAGAGGGATGGGTTGACTATATTTATTTGGATTTAAAAAAGGCATTTGACAAAGTGCCGCATGCAAGATTACTGTGGAAGTTAGAGGAGAAGGGTGGCTTAAAAGGAAGCACATTGAGATGGATGAAAAATTATTTGAGGGGAGAGAAATAAGGATGGTATAGTCTGACCGAGCTTAATTTACGGCTATGGGGGGGCGAGGGGAACTCTACAGTGCTGACACGTTTCCAAAAAATGTGATGTGAAATGGAAGTTATTGGTGTACAAGGCATCGCAAGTACCATCAATTCAGATGTATAAAATTTTGACTTGTGTATATAGATGGCTGAATCAACAGTAACCATCATATGCATAAAAAAACTATATAGTACCATACAAACATGGCATACATATTCAACAGTGTTGCTGACATCAACTGTAGTAACTTATAATGGTACTTAGCGTATGTTTAGGGTGTGTAATAATATCAGCGTTACAGATATAAGATAATGAGCATGGAAAAAAGAAATAATCTATTATCCAAAGTAAAAAAAAAATAGTTGGTCTTGTGAGTGGCGGCAATACTGATGAACCCAGCCTGGCCAGGCTTGTAGTACCAGATGTTGTTATAATTATAAGATAAAATGCTCACATTTACTGGCTTTTACAGTAATTTCAAGGGTGAGGCATAATCGCATTCATAATTCGTAAGCCAAGCTAATGTGTAGTTTCTATTTTTACAAAATAGTAGGTATATGCCAATACCTAAGTGAAAAAAAGAAGCATTTTTCACTTGTGAGCGGCAACTCTTCCACACCCAGTTGGTGGCCTTGACACATTGTGGTGGCGATGTGACTGACCTCGTACACTATATATATATATATATATATATATATATATATATATATATATATATATATATATATATATATATATATATATATATATATATATATATATATATATATATATATATATATATATATATATATATATATATATATATATATATATATATATATATATATATATATATATATATATATATATATATATATATATATATATATATATATATATATATATATATATATATATATATATATATATATATATATATATATATATATATATATATATATATATATATATATATATATATATATATATATATATATATATATATATATATATATATATATATATATATATATATATATATATATATATGTATATATACAATATAAATGACTCTGCTTACCTTTGATTCTTTAGTAAGAGAGAGAGAGAGAGAGAGAGAGAGAGAGAGAGATAACAGAACAGTAGTGAAAACGTGGCAACACTGTACAGAGACGCTTGCACCCCCATGGCCGTAAATTAAGGCTGGTCAGACTATAGTTAAAGATATGAAGTCCAAGTGGAGAGCAGTAGAAAGCGGAGTGCCACAGGGGTCAGTATTGGCACCAATACTTTTCCTCATTTATATTAACGACATGCCAGAAGGAGTAAACAGCTACATAAATCTGTTTGCAGATGATACGAAACTGTGCAGAGTTATAAAGCAAAAGGAGGATTGTGAAATACTGCAAGAAGACCTAAATAAGGTCTGGGAATGGAGTAAAAAGTGGGAAATGGAATTCAATGTGAACAAAAGCCATGTCACGGAAATGGGAAAGAGTGAAAGACGACCCGTGGGAATCTATAAGATGGGAGATGGAGTAGAACTAGAGAAAGTAAAAAAGGATAAGGACTTAGGAGTGATGATGGAAGAAAACAATCAACCGGTAAGCCATATTGATAGAATTTTAGAGAAACATATAATTTGCTAAGGAATATTGGAGTAGCTGGAGTAGGCAGTAGTCACCTGCCGCCCGGTGGAATACTCCAGGAGAGGTACTTACGGGGATGTAGGCAGTGCTGCAGACTGAGTGATTCCCCGTGTCCTCTCTTCCCGGTTCCCTTTGTGGTCTCATTTATACAATTGAGCAGCTGCAGCCTGCCCTCTAAAGACAACTTCTACTACTTCCTACACTACACTACAACACCTTACACTTTTACACTCTCTTCAAATCAAAATTTAATAATGGCTTCACCACGCCCTGCCTCGGAGTCCCCCTCTGGGGAGGGGACCATAAATGTCCCCAGGTCGGACTGCCCTCTGCTGTCGACCTTGGGTGTCTTGACACTTCATCTAATACTTTCACTATCAATTTCTGCAACATTCGTGGCCTTCGTTCTAATTTTCAATCTGTGGAACACCACCTCTCCTCTACTAAACCTCATCTTCTCTTCCTAACTGAAACACAGTTGTCTGTGACTACTGACAGCAGCCCTTTTCTGTTCCCTCCTACTTGCTCTATCCTCATTTTCAATCCAAAGCTGGATGTTGCGCATACGTGCGTAACGACACCACTTGCTCTCGTGCCCACAATCTTGAATCTTCAGAATTTTCTACCATCTGGCTAAGACTTCAATGTCACTCTCTAACTAAATTCATCTGTGCTGTATACCTCTCACCTAATTCCTCTGACTATGTAAAATTCTTTGACTATTTGACTTCCAAGGTGGAGCACATCTTATCTCACTTTCCTTTTGCTGAGATCTCCATTTTAGGGATTTCAATGTTCACCACCAGCTTTGGCTTTCATCTTCTTTCACTGACCAACCTGGTGAACAAACCTTCAACTTTGCTATCCTTCATGACCTAGAGCAGCTAGTGCAGTTCCCTACCCGTATTCCTGACCGCCTTGGAGACACGCCCAACATTCTTGATCTTTTCCTAACCTCCAACCCTTCTGCTTACTCTGTTAAACTTTCCTCTCCGTTGGGCTCCTCCGACCACAATCTAATTTCCGTTACCTGTTCTATCACTCCAGTGCAGCCTCAGGACCCGCCTAAGCGGAGGTGCTTCTGGCATTTTAACTCTGCTAAGTGGGAGGAACTAAGGCAGTACTATTCTGATTTCCTTGGGATGATTATTGTTTTCATGTCAGAGATCCTTCTCTTTGTGCCGAGCGCATAACAGAGGTGATTATCTCTGGCATGGAGCTATACATTCCTCATACTTTCTCTAACCCTAAAGCTAAAAAGCCTTGGTTTAACTCTGCTTGTTCTCGTGCTGTCAATGATAGAGAGGCGGCTCACAAACGGTTCCGTAGCCATCCAACTGCTGAAACTCATGCCCTATATATTTCTGCCCGTAATCATGCCAAATCTATTCTCCAACTTACTAAAACTCTTTCATCAATAGAAAATGTCAAAGTCTTTCCAATTCTAACTCCTCTCGAGATTTCTGGCATCTAGCCAATAATATCTCTAACAACTTTACTTCTTCGTCTTTCCCTCCTTTACTTCATCCAGATGGCTCTACAGCTGTCTCTTCTTTTTCTAAAGCTGAACTCTTCGCTCAAACCTTTGCTACCAACTCAACTTTGGATGATTCTGGGCATATTCCTCCTACTCCTCCACCCTCTGACTACTTCATCCCTAAAATTAAAATTCTTTATAAAGACGTTTTCCTGGCCCTCTCTGGCCTTGATTCTCGGAAGGCTTACGGTCCGGATGGAGTCCCTCCTGTTGTTCTCAAAACTGTGCTTCCGAACTCGCTCACTGCCTGGTCAAACTCTTTCATCTGTGTCTCTCTACTTCTATTTATCCTTCTTGCTGGAAGTTTGCTCACATTCAACCTGTCCCTAAAAAAGGTGACCACTCCAATCCTTCTAACTACCGCCCTATAGCTTTGATTTCCTGCCTTTCTAAAGCCTTTGAGTCTATCCTTAATAGGAAGATAATGAGGCATCTATCAGCTCACAACCTTCTCTCTGATTGCCAGTATGGTTTCCGTAAAGGCAGATCTACTGGTGATCTTCTTACTTTCCTAACTGAATCTTGGTCATCCTCTTTAGGGACTTCGGTGAAACCTTTGCTGTCGGCCTTGACATATCGAAAGCCTTCGATAGAGTCTGGCACAAATCTTTAATTTCTAAACTACCCTCCTACGGATTCTATCCTCTCTGTACCTTCATCTCCAGTTTCCTTTCCGATCGTTCTATTGCTGCTGTAGTAGACGGTCACTGTTCTTCCCTAAAACTATCAACAGTGGTGTTCCACAGGGTTCTGTCCTATCACCCACTCTCTTTCTATTATTCATCAATGATCTCCTAAATCTGACTCAATGCCCTATCCACTCCTATGCTGATGATACCACCTTGCATTATTCAACAGCGTTCAACAGACGCCCAACCCAACAACAATTAAATGACTCAAGGCGAGATGCTATAGGACGCCTAACTTCTGATCTTTCACTTGTTTCTGATTGGGGCAGAGAAAACCTGGTTTTGTTCAATGCCTCAAAAACTCAATTTCTACAACTATCTACTCGACATAACCTTCCAGACAACTATCCTCTCTTCTTCAATAACACTCAACTTCCCCTCTCCTCTACACAGCTTTACTAAACAAGGTGGAATCTAAAGCTTTTCGTCTTATCAACTCTTCTCCTCTAACTGACTGTCTTGATTCTTTAAGTCACCGCCGCAATGTTGCATCTTTATCTGTCTTCTACCGCTGTTTTCATGCTGTCTGCTCTTCTGAACTTGCTAACTGCATGCCTTCCCCCCTCCTGCGGCCTCGCTGCACAAGACTCTCTACTTCTTCTCATCCCTATTCTGTCCATCTTCCTAATGCAAGAGTTAACCAGTATCTTCACTCCTTCATTCCCTACACTGGTAAACTCTGGAACTCTCTACCTGTGTCTGTATTTCCACCTGCCTATGACTTAAACTCTTTCAAAAGAGGAGTGTCAAGACACCTCTTACGTTAACTGGACCCTCCTTTTAGATTTTTTGTTTTTCTCTTCTCCTACTTTCCTCTTAACAGGGCCTGGCAACCAGCGGATTTTTTTTTTTCCAACACTTTGTTTTCCCTTGGCCAGTGCCCTTGTAATGTAAAAAAAAAAAAAAAAAAAAAAGCATTTCACTACATGGACAAAGAAATGATGAAGAAATTGATAAGTACTATAATAAGACCCAGATTGGAATATGCACGAGTAGTGTGGACCCCTCATAAAAAGAAACACATAAGAAAGTTGGAGAGACTACAAAAAATGGCTACAAGAATGGTTCCAGAATTTGAAGGGATGACATATGAGGAGAGACTAAAGGCTATGGATCTGCCAACCCTGGAACAAAGAAGAGAGAGAGGAGATCTGATACAAGTTTATAAATTGACCAATGGAATGGACCAAGTGGATAATGAGAAACTGATCCTGAGAGAAGAATATGACATTGGAAGCACAAGATCGTATAGTAAAAAGCTGAGAAAAGGAAGATGTCTGAGAGATGTTAAAAAATATAGTTTCCCACAAAGATGTATTGAGACGTGGAACAGTTTAAATGAAGAAGTAGTGTCTGCAACGAGTGTGCATACTTTTAAAGTAAGGTTGGATAAGTGTAGATATGGAGACGGGGCCACACGAGCATAAAGCCCAGGCCCTGTAAAACTACAACTAGGTAAATAGCTAGGCGGATATATGACTAAATTGTTCATTTTGGGTTAAAAGCATGACATTTGGCAGAAAGTTAGGCTAGGCCTATATGATGATTTTCAGATATGGGGCCATCATGAACTCTGCCCAGGAGGCGAATGGCAGCCATTTTCCAATATGGCCGCCAGTAAAATGTACATAACCTAATTCAGGGTAATTTTGTCAGCATAACGTGTTTAAAAGTGGATTAAATGCTTTCAGATTAATAAGATATTTATTATGACGTTCTGAGGGTAACTACATATTTGACCTATGATGACCTATGATGACCTTGGTTGACCTTAAAATGACAATTTTTGCGAAAATAGGGGGAAATACCCCTTTTTTACCCAAAACATCATATTTTTTCGGATTTTTGTCCTCGGTAAGTTTTATTACCATAGTATCGCTCGGTCGAGTCAATCTCCGACCGTCATCAGGCGGTTGCTGACCCTGAGAAAGGCCTAATAATATGTTGAATATGGACAACCTACTTCAAAAAATACGTAAACAAAGCTGAACCGTTACGCGAACTTGAGCCCTATATGTAGGTAATACATAGTGGTACACAATACACTCGTACAATACACTCAATACACAAAGAGTGGGGTACAAAATGTCATTACTACACAAACTATACACTGACGGTCCAGTACCGTACACACCCGAGCCTCAGCCGATAGCCCCAGTGAGTGTCACTGTTAGTTTTCACAGTCACCTCCACACTGGCAGAGAGCAGTACACCTCAAGGCCGCCTTGTTGCACTTGCAGTGACCTCTGCAACCTTTTCTGCAGCCACAGCACAGCAGCTCTCGAGAGGAGATGCTGGCCTCAGGAAGGGTAGTCCACAGTGGCTTCCAGTCTGGTGGCTCTGTCCAACCCCAGTCTCCTGGAGATGGAAGGGCAGGAGCGGCAGTAAAGGCTTGCCCCCCAGATGTGGCCAGCCTGGTAGACTGCCCTCTTGGCATGCTGCACCAGTGCAGCTCTCGTTGGCGGCAGCGATTCCATTGGCATGCCCCGCTTGGTGAAGAGATGCTGGCGCACTTCGTCAATGCTGTCCAGGTCACTGGTGCGGTCATACAGGAAGACTGTGAAGTGCTCCAGCATGGTCATAGCTTCATCATCTATCTCTCCAGGAGCATCGCACAGGAGACCAAACGTGGCTGTTACATCATCAAAGGCATTCCAGGTCTGCCATGCTAGCTTCTTCCTCTTCTGGTGAAGGATGAGACGACATCACACCCTGTGTAAGCATGGAACATAGGTAGAGCAGTGGCTCTTTCAGGACCAATGCGAGATGCTATTTCGTCGGCAGGTATGTATTTGAAGTTCTGGCCAGTCCCAAAAGCAATCCACAGGTGCTTTAAGTGTAGCCTTGGCACTGCAGCGACTGACAGGACCACCACATCGGTATCAACTGTACGCAGGACAATCTTCTGGCATCCTTGTCGGACAGCATCAGCAGTGTGCAGCAGCATTCTTGTGTCGGCTTCTTCCTGAGTACAGGGCTCAGTGCTGCAGTGATGCTTTCATCTGGTGGATTGCAAAGAACACCATCACCTAGGGTGGCAACAAGCTGCTTTCCATCTGGTCGGTGCTGCATTTTCATTGTGCATCTAGCCAGGAATGTGAACAGTTCCTGCTTGTTTGCATCAAGTCTCAGAAACTGCTGCCAGTTGCCAGGTAAGTTGTTGTTCCTTGAACCCGGCGTCTGATCCCTTTCCGCGGCGCTTTCTGGTTTCAGACTTCAAGCTGTTCTCAAGGTACTGGTCCCACACTATATCCACCCTGTCTGCTCGCTCCAGCTGCTTTTCAATGTAAGGCAAGAAGACTTTGTCTGCATAGTCATTGAATGTTGTGCAAACAACTGGCTTCAGCATGTTCACAAGCGCAGCACCATCGAGGATGATCGCATCAGAATCGGGAGCATCAATGCTACACTCAACACTGCTAGTGAGGCAGTCAAGAAGATCTGACTTCTTGCCCTGGCGTAACTTGCCATCCTGAGACAGAGACGGTGGGCACCTCTGATTTTCGTGTCTGAAGAATTCATTTAGATCACCGTCTCGTGATTGACACGCAATGTACAGTCGCGAAAATAGTGAGCAGTCACTCTTAAGAGACTGTAACTTGGACGTGGACTGAATAGGGTTAATGGAGCAAAATTCTAGCATTTTGGGGTTCAAAATTTTTTTATGACCACAAAAATTCATTTTTGAACTTCTGATATTAAAATCTGGATTTATTTCGTATATTTTTCAATTTGACCTGACATGACCTAAGATGACCTTTACCTGACATTGACCTCATAAATAGATAAACTGATGTAAAGTTAATCTCCATGTCAAATATCAATCGCCTTGGGCGAAAAATGGGCTAGTTATAAAAGCTACAGCTGAGTTACCTACGAAATAGTCGATTTGTGACAAAATTTTGACTTTTGACACGTTATAAGTCCCACATTTTTGACCAATTTCAATGTTATTTTTTTTTGTTAGAAGCCCTATGAATTCTTCTTAGGATGTGGGTTTGGTTTTTGCTCCCTGTTTTTTGGTTTTGGAACAGTCCTCGAAAAACCGTAGGGAGGGGGCATATAATATTCTACTGGCGGCCATATTGGAAAATGGCTGCCATTCGCTTCCTGGGCAGAATTCATGATGGCCCCATATCTGAAAATCTTCATAAGGGTCTAGACTAACTTTGTGCCAAATGCCATGCTTTTAACCCAAAGTGAACAATTCGGCCATTTTTTGTCATATATCCGCCTAGCTATAAATACACACACACCGCTTAGTGTAGTGGTTATCACACTTGGCTCACAATTGAGAGGGCCCGGGTTCGAGTTCTAGGAATGGGTGAGGCAAATGGGCAAGCCTCTTAAGGTGGAAATTCGTTAATTTGGTCAAAAAAATTGAAAAATTGGAAACTTGGTACTTGGGTTCGTCTCTGGAGAGGGAAGCCATGGCCGAAGTTGCCAGGCACATAACGCACTGCTTACCTGGTAATGGCGGGTTTAAAGGGCCGGCCCTTTCAATACCCAAGCATGCATACGCCTTTTTCTTCTAGTCTTTGTTTTGCTTGTATTTATTTTTTTTTGAGCTGTTTTATTTATTTTTGCGTGATGTACGATAGTTTAGTATCAGGCAGTGAGGGTGAGGAAGACGCTACTCCCTCAGTACCAATCGATACAGCCTTAGGAAGTGCGCGTGCAGCCTACCTGTTGATCGATTTTACACGTGTTGGTTCCCAAATTGTGACAATGTTGACATGTAAGGCCATGATGTAACATGGCATGAAACTATCTAAACAGCCACTACCAGCCTCCAAGCAGTTGTCAAGGGATTATGTAAGTACATATCTGAGTTTGGTACATATTGGAGTGAGTTATTTTTTTTTTTTTATACCATGTGGGCTTTTCACGGGAATTTATGGGCTAAAGGATACTTTTAGGGTACCTCCTATCTTAAAGCCCACCTGCTAGGAAACCGTTGCCCGAGTGAGGAAGCGAGTTATGTGGGGTTTTGAAGATGTTCACAGAAAATGCGTTTTCTCGACTTTCAGTTTTTCAGCATATACTGTTGAATAACTTTTTCAGTAATTGGTCAATTTCAAAAATTTTGCAGCAAAATGATCAACAACCTCATCTTAACAAATGCCAGCATGATAATGCATGAACTCACTCAAATAAATTTACAACAGGCTTATAAACTCAAATTTTTGATGAAAAAAAAAAGGTAACAATTTGGCGTGTAATGAAATTGTTATAACATAGGTTATGTGTATGCCGATGCTAACATTTATTTGTTGTTATGTATATTATATGTGGTTAAGAGGAAATTGCCACACTGTTATTAGTTTTGATTTTATAATGGTATTTTGAATTATTTTCTTATCGCCGAAAAAATATTTATTGCAAAAAAACTACGCCACATTTGTGTACCAAATTAACACTGAAGACGTACACCATAAACGTACACCTTGTGTATAAATATTATTGAATTCGGTGAAAAAATAGCAATGGGAGAGCCAAAAAACCGATATTGATATCGAGTCATCGAATTACCACCTTAAGGAGACCATCCGGTTAAGTTTTCAAAAAATTGAAAATAAGGAAGTATGTGAGTAGTTTTTTTTTCACTGATAGATGATTATTACAAGATGTTAGTTTAGTAGTTACAAGCGAATCAAACCATAAATAACTGCATGAAAAAAAAAAAAACTCAATTTTTCTTAAATAACATTTTTCCTATTAACTTTGTCACCGGAGAGCAGATTTCAATTTTGCTGGTACTTATAGAAAGTATGTTATATAACAAAACTTTCCATCTCATAGAATTTTGAATTTTTTTATTTTGATGGCCATTATGATTGCTTTTTTTTTTTTATTAAAAAAAAATTTTTTCTTTTTAATTACATTGTGGCACAAAATAAATTTTTCAAAATTCTATGAGATAGAAATGAAGCAGCTTCGTTGGGCTTCAAAATGATACCTCAAAATTGAAAGCCCGTTGAGAAATGTGGGAGAAGATATAATTTGAATGATAAAAAAGTGAAAACTGAGAAAAAGACAAAAACCCAGAGATGTCATTTTCATCCTCTATGACACTGTACATTTATTTGGGTTGAATATTTCATGCTCATACACCACCATGTACATCATATATGTTTTTAGGCAGGTTTAGAATATGGCACCTGGTCCCCCCTACAATGACTGTATGTATTAGTTGCTCGAAGGCGAGGGTGTCTCCCATCAGTGCATGGTTGGCACAACTTGTAATTTCCTCTTGCACTGTTTGTTTAGACATTGTAAGGCAAAAAAAGCAGGCAAAATAGGCTGGATTGTGGCTTGCAAGATGTGACACAACGGGCGAGATACTCAATATATCCTCCTCCCGTCGCAGTCACATGGATACTGAAATGGAAGGGGAGAGGTGTGTTCCTGTGTACGCCATAGTACTGAGTTGCCAGCGCCTGCCATTCCTTACCAAAGAAACCACTTTTCATGGCTTTTTCTGTGCTTATCATCATTTGTGGTACAGCGAGGTGGGGAGGGGAATTCCAGGGCTGCGTTGGGTGGGGCAGGGGCTCTTTAAAGTTTAAATACCCCAAGTAGCTTAGCGTATTTCCCCAAAATACTCCATCACTATGTTGCCATTTGTTTGGGGATGCTCTGGTGGTGTTTTGGGGATTTTTGGTATTTTTCAGATTTTTTGGTACTATGGCCAACGGACGGTCCCCTTAATGTGTAGCCCCTGTTCACCTAGCAGTAAATTGGTACAGGATTTAACTCGAGGGGTTGTGGCCTCGCTTTCCTGGTGTGTAGAGTGTATGTTGTGGTCCCAGTCCTACCCGAAGATCGGTCTCTGAGCTCTGAGCTTGCTCCATAATGGGGAAGACTGGCTGGGTGACCAGCAGACGACCATAGTGAATCACACACACACACACACACACACACACACACACACACACACACACACACACACACACACACACTGAATAACACTGTGCTCTACAAAGTAACATTTATCTTTGTCATGGAAACTCATGTTTTTATTCTCTCTCTCTCTCTCTCTCTCTCTCTCTCTCTCTCTCTCTCTCTCTCTCTCTCTCTCTCTCTCTCTCTCTCTCTCTCTCTCAAGTTCAGTGCTGTAAAACTTAGTACTAATCCTGTGGCATCATTAACATATGGAATAGGTTTGGTGTTTATCAACAACTAAGTACGAGTAACACATATGTATTTGTTCTGTGGTTTCTGTGGATTTCTATTTTTTATTCTGTTTGTCTCATCATTGTTTGTATTTCTCTGTTTCAGATTAGAAGTCAAAAAGAGGCCCCAAATACCACCACCTCCTGAGCCTCAGAAGAAGAAGGTTCCTAAGTCCCTTGCATCAGACCCCAATGCGTAAGAATTAGAAGTAGAGCTGTTTGGACACTTTTGGATGTCAATTTCTTTTTCTGTGATCAGTCTTCCTCAAGACTTGATTTCCACACCTTTTGTGATCTACAGATTTGCAGTTTACTTTCATTTTCAAGATGTTTAACTTGCTGAGCTAATCATTCTGATTATTATATTTTTAAAGTTTTGTTTTTGTACAGCACGATCCATAATTCAACTGATCACATTACTTGCTGAGGCTTTCTGTCCAGAGTTGAAATGTTCTTTTACTCTCCTACTGGGCTACCTCTGACATAAGAACATAATAATAGTATAAGAAAATAAGGGAATCTGCAGGTAGCCAGACATTGCACTTTATCTATAAAACATATTTTCTTATAATTCTGCTTAAATTTATCTTATCTTATGAAGCTTCATATTGACTTGGCACCCCCCTTCTGATAACTGAGTATTCTTGTCATCATCAGTTCTGTTTGAGAACCAATTTCTTCCTATCTCCCATTTTAAATCTAACTTTATCAAGCTTGAACCCAGTTTTTCTTCTATCATGATTTCTAATTCAAATGATTTTCTTTACATTATCCTTGTATTTTTTCTTCTATCATAATTTCTAATTCAAACAAGTTTCTCTATCATCTTTGCTATATTCTTTACAATCCTTAAATCCCTATGTTAAATCCTTTCTTAATCTACTTCTTTTCTTATGTAATGTGAACATTGTTGAGATAGTTATATGGACAGTTGAGTAGTGAGTTGAGTTGAGTAGTCTCAGATCGACCCATGAATACTTTTAATACTATAGCAATTTGACAAAAAAGTCTTCTTCAGAGAGATATGGTACAACACAATCCTCATGGCTCCCAGGTAGAAAGCTATCACCACTCCTGAATTGGGCCTGTTGTTATTGTTGGAAAGCAAGTGTATGAAGTCATCCTTCTTATTAGGTTTTCTATACACAAAATTTCACACACTGGCCATTATACTTGAGATCCAAGAAGATATATAGTGCCAAGTTCCTGGAGGAGGAGCTCAACATATAACCATTGCTTGCCCATTTGCCTCGTCCCGGTAAGCGGCGAGGCAAATGGGCAAGCCTCTTAATGTGTGGCCCCTGTTCACTTAGCAGTAAATAGGTACGGGATGTAACTCGAGGGGTTGTGGCCTCACTTTCCCGGTGTGTGTTGTGTGTTGGTGTGGTCTCAGTCCTACCCGAAGATCGGTCTATGAGCTCTGAGCTCACTCCGTAATGGGGAAGTCAGACTGGCTGGGTAACCAGCAGGCGAATGAGGTGAATTTTAATAAGCTGATGTATCTGCTAGGTTTATTATACTGGTTAAGCAAGAAAGTATCAACACTCACACGAAGAGTTAGATCCACATCAACAAAAAAGGTAACTGAGTACTTGACAAGAATAGGGATAAACATTGCCCATACATTGGGTAACACAACGGGAGTGTTGTATACAAAATCCCTGTGGTTCATGTGTATTATGTGTATTATGGAGAAATAGCAAGAGACTGAAAGGAGGAAATATAAGCACAACCTGCCTGTACCACTATAGAACTGCCAACTCTAGTTATACATGGTGATGAAGAGGATCATTTATGGGACTAGGCTGAAGGGAAAGGAGAACTGTGAAAGCAACATGCATAGCCACGAGGAAAACAACCTGGCAATGGGGCAAAGATGGACCAATCACAATGTTCCATTGCCAGACTTACCATGGGCTGAGCTACGAGAAGTGTACATATACAGTGGAGACTCAATTCTGGAACTTAATTAGTTCCAAATGGCCGTTTGAGCATTAAAAAGTTCGACTATTGATACCTATAAATCAGGTAATTCATTCCAACCATTGCCAAACCCAAGTTTAGAAAAAAAGCAGCAGTTTAATTTTGCAGTTGCCGCTAGCATTGGTGCACAGAAGCAAGGTTAGCCTGTCTTTCATGGGCTTGTGTGACAATCACTTCTCTTCCTTTGTTATATAGATCATGTTTGGTAGTTGTTTTTTTTTTTCCAAAACAGGCCAGTTTCATCACAATTAAAGATCTGTTGTGGGCTTAAGCACTCCTTATCCACAAATTTCTTAAATTCAGGCACAAATTACTCAGCGGCAACTCTGTCAGCACTTGCGGGCTCGCCGTGCGTCACAAAATTAATTCCAGTTCTTTTCTTGAAATTCACAAACCACCCTTTACTTGCTTTAAAATCATCATTGCAGTCAGATGTAGTATCAGAAATAAGATCACGATGCAGCAGCCTTGCCTTTGCACAAATTATGCCCTCTGGCAAAGAATCACCAGCCATCTGCCTTTGGTTTATCCGATCAACAATTTTTCCATTTCTTCCACTGCCGCAGGTTGCTTATTTTCACACCAATCGCCACATCAGCTCTTTTAATGAGCTGTCTTCTTCAGTATTGTGGCTACTGTAGACTTAGCCATACAGTACTCAGCTGCAAGATCAGTTATTCTTCCTTTTCTCTTGTATTTATAAATAATCTCCTTTTTCCTTTCGATGGTTGTCACCATATTCTTTCTTGTAGCTTATTTTCACCACTAACAAGCCTCTTTGGTACCATTGTAAGCTTCTAAATGCAAAAGAAGAAAAAAAAAAAAAAACTCCAGAGAGAAAGCGCAGGATAATGTTATTCTTATGACAGCAAAGGATCAACTGGCTGCGGTGGACCGGTGGGTTGTGTGGGGCGGCGGGAAGGATGAAAGCGCACGACAATGTTATTCTCATGACAGCGAAGGATCAACTTGCCGCGGTGGACCAGTGGGGCGGCGGGAAGGATGAGTCCTTTTTTGTTTACAGCCACATGGGCGGACGTTCGACTAATAGGTATTTTTTCGAGTATTAAGTCGAACTTTTGTGTTCGACTATTTAGACATTCAAGTATTGAGTCTCCACTGTACTTTATAATCTTGTGTTGTACTGGATCTCTGAAGAAGACTTGTTTTGTAGTTGAAACATTAGGCCAACCTGACCCAACCATCTTCAGAAGTCAAATCTGAACATTCTCAAATGCTTATTATTTAAATTGGGATACTCAGTGAACTTCATCCATTCCTCACTCTTGGTACAAATGTTGCTATTTTATACCCTGCTTTTGTTACATTCTCTGGATTCCCAGAGAGGAAGAATGAAGAGGCAAGATTATGCAAAGTTGGAATGGATGCCTTGGATGAGAAGAAAGCCCTGTATTAGATAGAGGAACAATGTTGGAATAATTTGAGAGAAAATAGGATTTCTCTAGTTCATATCATTTCTTGTCTCCTCAGAATTCTCTCTGGCTCACTTTACAGATACAAAACTGTGTCGGGAGGAAGCCAGTACAAGTTTGGAGTACTGGCGAGAATTGTGCGGCACATGAAAACTCGCCATCAAGATGGGGAGATGCATCCACTTTCCATTGATGAAATTCTTGATGAGACCAATCAACTTAATGCTGGTCCCAAGGTCAAACAGGTGAGACTCTGCCCTTATGTGCCCTCTCTTAGTCTTGTCTCTTCTCTTTTCTACTTTCTTATTGACCTTGCTTTTTTTTTCTCTATTATCTGCATCTTTTCCCTCAGGAGCAAAACTAATTACCATATTTTACGGCTTACAAGATGCACTTTTTTTCCTAAAAAATACCCTGAAAAATACTAGTGCGTCTTCCAAGACAAATGTTGTATTGTAAGGCAACACCCAGCCTCAAGTGAGCTTGGACACTTGACCGATAATGACCTGGATTTGTATGTTGAGTCATTACATTATGATGTTAGCATAAGTACTATTTAATTCAGCCTTTTATATGATGTAAACTCAGTACTTAGCTGTTACAAGTATTTCCAATACCATAATCCTTCCTGGAGCCTACTCAGCATGTGGAGAAAATGGGCTGCTCCTTCATCTCATAGCAACACACATACATACACACGAACGTGCACACATGCCAGGTGCCTTTATACCTTTATTAATAGAACATCCAAATGGCTTACTCATTCAAGCAAGAGTCAAAACTCCACTTGTGAATTATATTCACATTGATAAAGCATGTGAAGCACTATTGCAAAATAAAATAAATACGAACTGCAGCACTTACGCGTTAGGTTTTGGTGATTGGTGGATTCAGCTATTTTAATAACCTAAGTTATTCAGCCTCCCAAGTTTCCAAAACTTTGGAATTTCCAAATGACAAACCTCCGAAATTGAGGACTTTTACTGTATAAAAGGTTTGCTTACACTCTAACTAACCACCAACTAGTATGTAATTTGCGCGATTGGTTTGCTTATACGTGATTTGGCCCAACTGCATTTTCAAACTGAGTGCCAGACACAATTTCAAACTGCGCGCCAGAGAGTTTCGCAGCTGGCCGATAGGTGGGAGCTCCAGGACCGGATCCAAGAAGCAGGTTGTTTTCTATGTTGGTACAGACAACCTCCTGCTCACATACCAGCCTTCGTAAAATAGCATCCACAAAGATTCATTGCTGTTGGCGGGTATAGGTTGGTAGTCCGCCTAAAAGTGCTCATTGGCTTCCAGGAGCTGGATCCAAGAAACTTTAACAACATCAGAGCAACCTCCTGCCGTGAAATGGCATCCATGAATGCTTGGAGGAACAGTAACGAGCTTGCTATCAGGTTGCTCTCAGATTGCTGGGAACACCACCTCTCGAGGTGGTGTTACTATCTTATATATGCATTTATGTTCACAAAACAACATTTCTATTAGCTTTTTACAAACCTTGCCCCTAGAAAGGATTGTTTTGTAATGCATAAAGTGAAATCTTACATGGAATACCAAAAAATAAAACAGATGAGATCGGCCACAGACGAGGCGGAGACTTGCGGCGACTCGGCCGCTTCTTCTTCTTGTGACCCTTTTAGCTTGAGTGCTGCATTCACCACGATGTTTATGTTCCCACTCCTCTATTGCCTGCTATAATGGATATCATATCTTAGTATTCATATACGCTCATGCCATGAGGATAACCTCGACTCCGTGGCACTAAGTGATAGTGAATTACTAATGAAATAATTCACTGTAATTGTGGCCGAGTCACTGCAAGTCTCCGCCTCGTCTGTGGCCGATCTTATCTCTGCTTTATTTTTTGGTATTCCATATAAGATTTCACTTTATGCATTACAAAACAATCCTTTCTTGGGAGCAAGGTTTGTAAAAAGGTAATAGAAATGTTGTTTTGTGAACATAAATGCATATATAAGACAGTAACATCACCTCGAGAGGTATGTACGTAAAATACTGTACATGTATTGTTCATATACATATACAGTGTTCCCCTGCCACTTTGCAGTTCACGATATAAATGAAAAAAATATAACCATATCGGCAACCACGTTGCGGAAAAACATGCTGTTTCATGTTGATGTGTGAGAGAGAAGGTTTCCCAGCATGCCAAACAAAGAGATGAGTTGAGTCAGAGGCTTTGTACATACCCATAGGCACTCATACAAGGCGCATGATTGGTTCCCAGCGCAAGATCGACCAATGAAAGCACGAGTGGATTTATCCCATGAGCTGATTGGCTGTGTATCATCGCAGCCTCACGCAACATCTTCCCTTGTTGTATCTCGCCAGTCTCGTCCACGCTGTTGACTGTCTCACATACTGTATCTTAGTGTTGTGTTCACAATAACCTTTATGTTTAAGTAGTGATTCGTTAAGCCCTTACAATGCCGCCTAAGCGCTGTGCCCCTGTGAAAGCTTCCTCTAGTGAGCTCAAGAGGAAGAGGAAGATGATGACCATCAGTGAAAAAGTGAAACTTTTGGATATGATCAAAGAGGGCAGAAGAGGGTGAGTGTTACATATCGTATGAGAGAGAGAGGGAGAGAGAGAGAGAGAGAGAGAGAGAGAGAGAGAGAGAGAGTAAATGTATAATTACTGTATAAGGTTTTATTATTAAATAGATTTAAGTGAAATACTGTACGTATATGTAAAGTATAAATAATGTTTACATATTTTAAACATTCTGGTACCCACATACACATACACGAAAATTGCTACTTCGCAGTATTTCATTAGTAATTCACTATCACTCACTGCCACAGAGTCCAGGTTATCCTCATGGCATGAGTGTATATGAATACTAAGATATGATATCCATTATAGCAGGCAATAGAGGAGTGGAAACAAATTTAATATCGGGGTGAAAGACAACACGCCAAGCTAAAAAGGTCACAAGAAGAAGAAGAAGAAGCGGCCAAGTCGCCAGAGTCTCCGTTGTCTGTGGCAGATCTCGTTATCTCTGCTTTATTATTTGGTATTCCATGTAAGATTTCACTTTATGCATTACAAAACAATCCTTTCTTGGGGGCAAGGTTTGTAAAAAGCTAATAGAAATGTTGTTTTGTGAACATATATGCATATAGAAGACAGTAACACCACCTCCAGAGGTGGTGTTCCCAGCAACCTCGTCATCGTCCCTTCAAGCTTTCATGGAAGCCATTTCACGGCAGGAGGTTGCTCTGAGGTTGTTAAAGAATCATGGACCCAGCTCCAGGAGCGCTAGAGACAAGTGGGGAGCCAGACAATCACAGCGAAGCTGCCGCATTCGGTCCCTCACCCAGCAAATTCAAACCCAGAAAATTTGCTAAAACGGATGTGGTTGTATGTTATGCGGACTTTTTGGTCTAACTTTATATTGTACGTTAAACCGGAAATTCGTTAGACTAACGTTCGTTAAGCAGAGTATTACTGTATATATAAACTTGAGGTTTTGCTAAGATTGGAACAAATGACCAAATTTATAGGTATCAATAGTTGAATTTTTTAATACTCAAACAGCCATTTGGAACGAATTAAGTTCGAGTATTGAGTCTCCACTGTATTTGAAACATTTTTATTATCCCATATAGATGTATTTATATAGTAATTCTAAAATAGTCACATATAAGTATAGGGAGCCCATTTAAAGCCAAGCTTGTGGGGCATTGTGCATAGGGACAGTTTGCTGGTTGGTGGAACACCTGGTGGCCACGTGACAAAACTAAACCAGCTACACAACTTGATTTTTTTGACATCGCGTTATTCTAAACAATCCACGTAATTTGAAAAAAAAGACTAAATTTTTCACCTCTTGTTATTTTGAAATGGCATAATCTGAACATGAGTAAATCAAGAAATGCCTGTACAGAGATTTTACTGTGGATATATTTTGATTCATCTTATTAACCCCTTCCTTACCGTAGCCACTCCCCGATATAAACAAAGCGTTCCCCTCCTATACCGCAGCCCCCTGCCCGTGTGCGCACGTGCCTCACGGCCAGATCTACACATTATATTTCTTTCTAACTCAGTGTTATGTACTTTTTTCTAAACATATTTTTGTCATTTTATTAATAAAAGAAAACGTAAACAATCATAAATTGTGCACTAATCATAAATTCAGCACCACACACTCTGCACCTGGTGAGGGTGGCCCTGAGGCAGTCATAACTAGGCTGCTCCCCCTCACTTGCCGAGAGGGTTTCAACACTGCTGTCACTATCACTCACTCCTATTTCTTTTTCAGGATCATAGTCTGAATCATATTCATCTGGAGAGTCTTCTAGTATATCCTCACTATCTGTCTCATAATTATGATAATCCTCATCGCTGCTACACGAAGCAGACGCCATTATCTCTAACTAGAGGCAATAGAACAGTTTCACCACGGCCGATACTAGAGAACTGATGTTCTTGGGGGGACTGTGGGAATAATATATGTCAAAGAATAGTGATTGGCTCTATAGTTTATGCATGAAAAATTAACTCCGATATTGATTGGCTAGTGGGGGGGATGGTTTTGTTACGCTGGGGTGGCTAAAAATAACGCCTCCAGTGTTTGTTTGTTTATAGTGAACCACGTAGAGTATGAAAAAGGCAAAATCCGCACTCAGGCCACGGTTATACACGGAAATGTATTGGTGTGGTACGCACACACGGCAGCATCTTCGGTACCACGAGGTCGCTTTTGCGCGTGGTACGCACGTACCACAAAACAGTCTTGCGGTAAGGAAGGGGTTAAAGGTTAGAATTAAGATAGCCATTTTTAACCATACAATATATAGTGAACAACGGGCTATTTCGTTTTTGTGATGTCTACCATTTCCACAGTGGTTGGTGACGGAGGCTTTGCCCAACAATCCCAAAGTGCAGGAAGTGGAGGGCAAGTACTTGTTTAAACCACCACTTCCTGTGAGGGACCGTAAGTCACTGCTCAAACTTCTTCGTCAACACGACATGAAGGGACATGGTGGTGTGCTGCTTGATGACATTCAGGAGTCTTTGCCTCATTGTGATAAGGTTATGAAGGTGAGGTTTTAGCATTATATGAACCTTTAAGTATTTTTTTCACATTAATGTGACTTTCCATCCACCAAGAAATAAGCAATTTGGGAACAAAAGAAAAGGCAGGTAATTTGCAGTCTTAACATGAGAAGACAGAAATATTAAAAAATGTTATGACTTGTTCTAACTATTGGATACATTAAGAGAGGTTTAGAAATGTAAGAATTCAAAATCTTCACAATCTTATGATTCAGTGTCAAGCCATCTTTTGACAAATATTCTCATGTGTTACATATAAAAGCAGTAAGTGCAGAAATAATAAGTTTATTGAAAGTGGTTTTGATTAATATTTTGAAACTGTAGGCTTCATTTACTGGCAAGTCATGTGTTACGTGGTGACATCATGAGCATTCCTTGCAGTTTGACGGGAACAAGCCTAGGCTCACTTCTTGTCTTGTCTGTTATCAACATGCATTCCTCTGCAGTTTCATTGACATCTCTTTTGTTATTGTTCAGAAATAACTAGTAAATGCATACTAGAGAAATTTTATTTTTAGTTCTCATAAATTTTCAATGTGGTCAGTCATGTGTGGATTGCAGCCTGGTATATTGATAAATTGATAGATTTTTTTTTATTTATTTATTCATTTATTCATTTCTTTGTTTATTTATTTATTTATTTATTTATTATTTTCTTTATTTGTATTTTCGTACAAATAATATGTCATTTTCTAATTTTGTGTATATAGACAGTAAGTTAAAAGGTAATGAGAGGGTCTTTTAACTTTCCTGCTTCTTTTTACATAAACAGTAAAGATTTAAAGAATAGGTTTCTCTAGCAAGTGATTTTCTTTCTAACCAGTAGAACATGTCTTTTATTTTCTGACTGACTCAATGGTAATAGTACAGGTAGCTTGTCAGAGTCAGAAAGATCAGCAAAGTTTAAATTGTATGTGACCAAAATTAATAAGATATGAGACATGTAGCAGATCATCTATTTTTGCTCATCAAACATTGAAAAGGAAAACAGTACATTTTTTTACAGACATTTTCTACTTAGTTCAGTGGTTACAGATGGTGGATATTTAGAAATGAAAAAATGGTTGATCTGCAAATTACATTCAAGGTTAATCAGCAGAGCCAGGTGATCCATTTCTTTAGTCTGCTACTCTGCTTGTTGTGGACTCTTTAAATGGTAATGGGGTAGTGGTATCAGTTTCTATAGGCAAAAATGTAGCAAGGGAGGGGATAGCCTAGGGACTCGAAAAATTCAAAATTGCTACTGGTGTGATTTAAAAAAAGTTTTACTTATATATCTAACAAATAAACTGTTGATTTTGGGTGTAATATACAGATATTAAGTAGTAGTTTGAAAAATTTGGTAGCAGTACCCACTTCTATAGATGAGATTTATGTTGAATAGCGTATATTTGTTTTATTATTATTATTTGTTTTTAACAGGACTTTTTCCTGTATTTCTTATGTGAACCACTCCTAATTTTTATTGCGCAAAATATATTTAAAACCTTTTCTCCCAATGTGACAGCAACTAGACAAGGAAATCTTGCGTGTTGTGCGGCAGACAGACAAAAAACAGATCATTTTCTATCATGACAAGGGCATCAATTTCCCAGTGGAGAAGGAGTTCCAGCAGCTTTGGCGTAACACTTCTGTTGATGGCCTTCAAGATGACAACATAGAAGAATATCTTAACAAACAGGCAAGTCATCTTTCTTTACTCAACCACTGTCTTACCCTTATCTCCCAGTGACTCACCTCTCAGGATAGATTCAAGATTTATGTTTGGTATTTTCAAATTATTTACTCTTGGCATTTTAAGCTGAAATAGAAAAATCTTATTTGTGTTAATCATAAAAGAGGCAGAGGTACACTATATGCATATATATGATCTTGCCAAAGACCACCAACTATGCACTTGGCTACACTTGTGTGTGACAAATAGTGTGACCCCACAGTGCAAATGACTGTTACTAGAAAACTATTGTATTCTCATCTGTAATGTTTGCTTTCTCATAATGCAGACTTTATGATATGTATTATTGGTTAATGTAATTGATTTTTCTACATAGAAGTTAAAATTGGCCCCACTTTCACAAATATTATACATATAAGGCTTAAACTAAGAAAATGTCAACAGAATGCATGTCTGCTGTTTCCTGGAAGACATATTAGTCACTTTTGATAGATTTTGTATTTTATAGTTCAGTATTCTTCAAACTTTTTTTTCATCACAACTCATCTGAATTTATATATTTCCTTTGTGACCCAGTATGTCTATTCTATTCTACCTTTACACCTCTAATATGGAAATTGATTCACACACACACACACACACAGCAGTAAATAGGCACGGGATGTAACTTAAGGGGTTGTGGCCTCGCTTTCCCGGTGTGTGTTGTGTGTTGATGTGGTCTCGGTCCTACCTGAAGATCGGTCTATGAACTCTGAGCTCGCTCCATAATAGGGAAGACTGGCTGGGTGACCAGGAGGTGACCGAGGTGAATTACACACACACACACACACACACACACACACACACACACACACACACACACACACACACACACACACACACACACACACACTATGTGTAGACATTGTGATGACCAGACGCATCTGAGCAGCTCACAGGGAAAAGCTACAACAGGAGCTGGAGACTGGCCTAGACGTATATACAGGGGGGAGGGGGCCATAGGTTTTCCTGTCTCCATATTAAATAAGTTTTGGATTGTATATATGGAAAGAAGGAAGAGAGAGAGATGGAACAGAGTAGTGCTGCCAGACATTTGACGGAAACAAAACATAAGCCATCGTGTGAAAACCAACGGTACATTGAAACTCTTGTTGGTCTAAGGAAACTAACAGATGATATTATGGACAAGGATTTTTCTGGATTCAGGGACGAACGAGGTAATATGAGAAGGTTAATCAACATAGAAAGGGAATTAAGGTATTTGAAGGAAGTTATGTCGAGTCTAATGAACAAACAGAACCGACTGACAATGGAAAACACAGAGCTGAAGTTGAGATTGGTAGAATGTGAAAAGATCAGTGCAATCAACCAGGGATTAAAAGAAGAGATACAAGAAATAAAGAAACAAAATGACATACTAAAAGCCATATGCCAAAACTATGAAAGCTCCTTAAGGAGCTTACAGGTTAAAGTGCAGGATGGGATTGTGGACAGGGTAGAAGGTGCATTGGGTGAAAACAAGCTGAAGGAACTATGAAATGAATGGAAGTAGGAACAGGAAGAGGAAAAAGTTAAATTTTCAGAGGTTGTAAAGAGACAAATTCAGAAAAACATGAAAGTCGCTGTAATTGAAGTAATTAAAGAGAAAGAAGACCTAGTGCGGGATACAGTGGATGAGAAAAAAAAGCTTCATGATTTTTGGTTGAAGGAAAAGAAAAATCCAAATAGATTCACGAGAGAACGTGAAGAGAGACCAGGAGGTGGAGGAAGTGATCAGGCTAGGAAGATGCAGTGAATGGGGTAGGAGACCAATGAAAGTGAGAATGAGATCCCAAGTGGCAGTAGAGGAAATTATGGCTAGGAAAGGGAGGCTGGCCAATGATACTGAACACAAGGATATATGGATAAAAAGAGATATGAATCTAGAGGAGAGGGAAAAGGAGAAAGTGCTAAGAAGTGAGGCTAAGGAAAAAACGAGAAAAGGACAGAGATAGAGAAGAAGAATTTTTACTGGAGGGTTCTGGATATGAGACTAAAGAAGTGATACATACGGAAGAAAGAGGAGGTCGTGGAAGAGGCAAGAATTTAAGAGTGACTTATTCTAATATAGATGGGTTGTTATCAAGCATGTTGGAGGTTAGGGATTATTGGAAAGAGAAAAACTGAGAGAGCAGATCCATGTTAACTTTAAAGAGGAGGGTTGTAATAACTGGAGGAGAGACAGGAAGGATAAACGGGGTAGGAGGAATGCTAATAATGGTTCATGATAATATATGTTCGGAGGATGTGCAATATGTAGAGGACGAAGTGGAAGTAATGGGAGTAACAATCAAAACAGGAATTGAAGAGGAAAATTATAGTTACATATGGGCCCTCTAAAACTAATACATGGGGAACTGAAGAACATAAAGGTATGCAAAAGAGAGGTGATTAAGTGCCTAGATAACATGATCAGAAGAGATAGAAGAATACTTTTAGTTGGAGACTTAAACTGCAAAAAAGTGAACTGGAGAGAGATGGAAGTAATGGATAATGCAGGGCAGTGGAGTGAGGAAGTGTTACAGTTGACTATGGTTAATGCAATGAATCAGTGTGTGGAGGAATCAACAAGGTACAGGGGGAAAGAAGAACCAACATTGCTTGACCTTGTATTCACAAAGAAACCAGAGCCACCTCCAATCATACAGTACCTTAGTCCAATGGGAAAAAGTGATCATGTGACATTAAAGATGCAAATTCAGGAGGAAGATGGGATAAGTTACAGAGATGACTACAAAGGAGAGAGATTAAATTATGCAAGAGCAGATTTTGAAAAATTAAGGATCTATTTTGCTGATATTGAAAAGAGAAATATTATGTACAGAAAGACAGTACAAGGAAAATATGATATATTCCTACAGAAATATAATGGAGGAGTAAAAAAATTTGTACCTGTTTATAGAGTTAAGAAAAAAATACATGCATACAAACTAAAAAGGCAAAAGATAAGGTGTGAAAAGGATAGATGACTAGACGGTAGTACAAGGATGCCAGAAATCAATATATTAGAGTAAGTAGAGAGGAAGAAAGAAACTTTGAGAAAGATGTGGTGAATAAAAGCAAAGATGAACCGAAACCCTTCTACAAGTTTATAAATGGCAAAACAAAGAATAAGGAAACAATTAAAAAAATAATTAAAGAAGGGAAGACATACCAAACAGACAAGGAAATGTGTGAGATAATGAATGAGAGCTCCAAAACAGTGTTCACTGCAGAAGAAAATTTCACAGAACCTAGTAGGACATTGCATTACCAAGGATTACAGGAGATCGCAATGCAGAAAGAGGATATTGGAAGATTATTGGATAAGTTGGATGTCAGAAAAGCAATGGGGCCAGATGGTGTATTAGGCTGGGTGTTAAAAGAATGTAAAGAGCAACTTCTGGATCCAATTTGGGAAATTATTACAAATTCAATAAATTATGAGAAAGTTCCACTAGAATGGAAGAGAGCTAACATAATTCCAATATTTAAAGGAGGAAAGGCAACTGAACCATTAACTACAGACGTACAAGTGTCTTGGGGAAATTGTGTGAAATAATTATCAAAGTAAAATGGGTTAAATTTCTAGAAGAGGAGCAAGTCTTATTGAACAGACAATTTGGGTTCAGGATAGGGAGGTCATGTGTATCAAACTTATTAAGCTTCTACTTGAGTTATTGCAGGACTTGAAAACAGAGATGGATGGGTGGACACAGTATACCTGAATATTAAAAAGTCTTTTGGTAAAGTCCCTCATGGAAGACTACTTTGGAAACTAGAGAGCATAGGAGGACTGCGAGGAACTTTGCTAGAATGAACAAGAGATTATTTGAAGGATAGGGAAATGAGAACTGTGATCTGAGATACATACTCATCTTGGGATAAAGTAACCAGCAAAGTGCCACAAGGGTCAGTCTTAGCCCCCTTGTGTTTCAGATTTATGTAAACGACATTCACATTGGGGGTAAATAGTTATATAAATTTATTTGCTGATGATGCAAAACTGCTAAGAGTTATCAAAACCAGAGAGGAGTGGCTGCTATTGCAGGAAGATATAAACAAGATCTACGAGTGGAATAGGAAGTGGAAATTGGAGTTTAATGCCAAGAAATGTCACATAATGGAACTAGGAAAGAGTAAGAGAAGACCAGTATGGAACTGTTTGATGGGAGAGGAACAAATAATGAAGACTAAAGAGGAAAAAGATCTGGGAGTGATCATACAGGAAAATCTGAGCCCCAAAAACACACAAGCAAGATATTTGGACTATCATATAAAATATTGACTAATATAAAAGTGGGATTTCAATACATGGACAAAGATATGATGAAAAAAAATCATCCAAGGCTGGAATATGCAACAATGGTGTGGTCTCCGAGGTCTGAAAAGGATACAAGAAAATTGGAAAGGATACAGGAGATTGCTACAGAGATGTTGCCAGAATTAAAGGACCTAACATATGAAGAATGACTGAAGGAAATGGGACTGCCAACCTTACAAGATAGAAGAGAATGTGGGGACCTAATAACAATGTACAAGATAGTCAATGGCATTGAAAAGATAGGTAAAGAAGACCTGGTGCTGTTGACAGAAGAAGATGGAAGGACAAGAGGACATGAAAAGATCAGGATGAGGCAGTGTGTGAAGGATATTGGAAAATATATTTTTCCACACAATAGTGGAAAAGTGGAATGCATTGGACAATGAATTTGTTACAGCACATAATGTACATAACTTAAGAAAAATTTGATAAATTAAGATATGGAGACAGGACACTATGAGCCTTGCTCGAACCCTATATAATACAGGCAACCCCCGCTTAACCCTTAAAGTACGGGGGGTTGATTTACTTTGCGTATGTTACAACAGGGAAAAATCACACCTGTCAAAAATGCTAAAAATATTTTTTCCTTATAAAAACATATTTGTGTTATTCTGAGTACAACGATGTAGTTTTTAACATGTTATGACCTCTGAGAGCAAAGTTATTGCATATAAAAAATTCATGGCAGAAGCTGCCGCTAAGAAATACACCCCAAGCTCCGATAACACCTGTTACGTTCACCGGTTTAAATGGGTAAGATTGGCATCGGGGAGCCGGTGAACAATAACAATAAAAAAAAAAAACAGTGCAGGTTCAACTGGTGAGGATATGCAAAGGGGGCACTTAAAAAGCTATTTAACCCTTAACTTCCGGCGGTCGTATATAAACGTTTGCGTCAGAACGTCCGGTGACGGATTCGTCAGTAATCAAGATTTTTCCGCGTAATTTTAAGTCTCTGGCGCTCTCTTGAGGCGGATGGTGAGTAGAAGTATCTGGCATCTTTTACCACACAAGTGTTTCCACAAGAGCTCCTAATTTTAGAGGTAACTGAACTGTTTTCCGTTTATGGGCGACACTTGGCAACTCGGTGGCGCTGGGTAGAAAGGTCAGTGATAACAGCGAAGGATCGGGTCAGATTGTAAATCACCATGGAGCAAGGCAGAACCCTTTACTTAGCAGTGGTTCTGAGCTAGAAGAAAGTGACAGTGAATATATAGAAGAAGAAACTGGGAAAGTGAAGAGACTAGTAGTGAGGACACGGATGTAGAGCATCATTCACCTGCTTTCTCAGGAGAACAGACAGAGAGACAGAGACTCTTACACAGTATAAGTGACAGTGAAGGCAATAATGATGAAGAACAGACTCCAGATAATGTGTCAAGGACACAGAGTGTTTCTAGGAGACGCAGGCATGCGCGTGCTCCTCGCGTTCTGGGGAGACGATCAAGGGGGCGTGGCAGAGGTGGCGCGAGACCCCGACCTGTCTTTCAATGGAGGGAATTCAATGATGATTTTTCCCAGTTATGCCTGATTTATCTGTGTCTCCTGGCATAACAGCTGAATTCCCTCCTGTGCAACACAATTGTGACTATTTCATGGCGTTTCTCAGTGATGCTTTCTTGGACCATATAGTGAGTGAGAGCAACACTTTTCATGATGAAGAAACAGCAGATGATGATGATGTGCCCCATAGCTCTCACGAGAAAGAGTGGAAAAACATCACAAGAAATGAACTCCTGGCGTTCATAGCCGTCACGCTTCTTATGAGTCATTCGAGAAAAGCTTTGAGGTAACTCATCTGAGTCACACACGGGCCTACACACATCAACACTTGTCAGAGAGAGAGAGAGAGAGAGAGAGAGACACACACACACACACACACACACACACACACACACACACACACACACACACACACACACACACACACAGAAATCAGTGTATCAGAAATCACACACACATGACACACACACACACACACACACACACACACACACACACACACACACACACACACACACACACACGTGTCTCAGAAATCAGTGATAATATGTCCTTCCTTCCTCCCTCTCTCTCTCTCTCTCTCTCTCTCTCTCTCTCTCTCTCTCTCTCTCTCTCTCTCACACACACAGAGAGAGAGAGAGAGAGAGAGAGAGAGAGAGAGAGAGTCGCTCTCGGGCTGTTTCCTCTTGACTGGTCACACCGTTCGGAGGAGGAAACTTTGATAAGGCAATAACTAAACTCTCAGACGTCATATCGAGCTGGAAAGTACATCATTGTATTCAGAATAACACAGAGAAAATAATTATCAGTATTCAAACTGTGTTCTGACAATTTTAGGTGTACCATTTTTCCCGTCATTAGACAGGAAAAATATTTTAATCCCGGAAGTTAAGGGTTAATAACAATAACAATGAAACTGACATACACATAGATGTAACATTAAACACATGAAACTGACATACACACACACACATATATATATATATATATATATATATATATATATATATATATATATATATATATATATATATATATATATATATATATATATATATATATATATATATATATATATATATATATATATATATATCACAGAAATAAATACAACAATAAAGAACCCAACTTAATACCTAACAATAATACTAATCCTATATGGAGGCAATGTGGAAAAAACGGGACGAGGAGAAGTGATGCTTATGAGGTGTCGCAGTGGTGAAGTGCTGGGTGAGGTGGATCCCACGGTAGTCCAAGAGGCGTTGTGTTCACTGGTTAAGGCCTTGACCTCGACTGACTTCCAGAAATCAGGGAGCTTGCTTAACACTTCTGTTTGAGTCGAATGGGGCCACGTGAATCCAACTTTGGGACAGAAGCAGGGCTTCATGAGACGGTGACGTGGAAGGGGAGGTGGAGAGGTGGCGAACGAGGTAGCAAGCGGAGGAGGTGATGGTAGTGGAGTATGTTATGGGCGAGCTGTAACATTTCCTCCCCCTTAAGACCTCTGTAATAGGCTCATGAAGGAGATGAGACGGGAGATCTTGATAAGGCGTCGGCGATGATGTTGTCCACCCCCTTGATATGGTGGACTTCCAAGTTGAAGGGTTGAGTTAACAAGGCCCACCTAAGAATGCATTGTTTTCGGTTCTTCATGGCGTGAAGGAAGGCCAGAGGGTTGTGATCGGTGAAGACCTTCGTAGTTTGAGGACCAGGATGAAGGTAGCACTCAAAACGTTGGAGCGCCAGGACGAGTGCCAGAGCCTCCTTCTCGATGGTGGAGTAGTTGAGTTGGTGTTTCTTCAGCTTGGCGGAGTGATAGGCGATGGGATGGAGGATGCCGCTTGTGGGGTCTGCTTGTAGGAGGACAGCACCCACTCCAACTCCACTCGTCCACTTGTAGATGGAAGGGGCGGGAGTGATCTGGCGTCCAGACCACTGGCTCCGAGGAGAGGAACGCCTTGAGATGTTGGAAGGCTTGGTCACAGGTCGGGGTCCAGTGGAAGGGGACGGAAGTGCTGATAAGGTCCGTCAGCGGGGCGGCCAGGGTGGAAAAGTTCCTACAGAATCGTCTGTAGAAACCAGCCATCCCCAAGAACCTCATGAGAGCTTTCCTGGTGGTAGGGACAGGAAGCCAAGGATGGCCTCCACGTTGGCTCTCTTGGGCGAACCTTGCCGTTCCCCACCACATGTCCCAGGTAGACCACCGTAGACTTCCCGAAGGTGGACTTGGCCAGGTTGATTGTAAGACCGGCTTCCTGCAACCGACCCATCAGCCTCCGGAGACGGGTCAGATGTGTCACCCAGTCGTCCGAAGTCACCACCAGGTCGTCCAGATAGGCAGATGTTCCCTCCAAGTCCTGGGTGATGTAATTTATAGCCCTCTGGAAGGTGGCGGGAGCATTAGACAAGCTGAAGGGCATCACTGTGTATTGGTATAGCCCGAAGGGGGTGATGAAGGCGGATATTATTCGGGCCTCGTCCGAGAGGGGAATCTGGTAGTAACCTTTAAGTAAATCTATGGTGGTTACAAATTTGGCTACTCCTATGCTATCTATAAGGTCCTCTATCAAGGGCAATGGGTAGGAGTCTGGCACCGTCACTTTATTTAATTTCCTGTAGTCGGTGCAAAATCGACTACTACCATCTGGCTTAGATGTTAACAGGCAGGGAGAAGCCCAGGGGGATATACTAGGTTCTGCAAGGTGATGACAGAGCAGATAGTCTACCTTTTTTTTCATCAAGACTCTTTTAATGGGTGAAATGCGATAGGCTTGATGTCATTAGATATTAATGTTATATCATGTTGGATAGTCGTACAAAGTCCTGGAAGGTCACCTGTGATTTCTGAAAAGTCTAGCAATAACTTTTTTAGATCAGACTGTTGTGAAAGTGTTAAGGGAAAAAAACCTCATCAAGGTTGGACATGATTTGGCTGTTTGAGGGGCGTCCTTTAGGTGACGAGAAGAGGAATTCGATGTCGGACTCTTCCTCGGGGGGCACAGGACCAGACTCCTTCCCTACCAGACATACAGGTACAGTGCAAGACAAGTCGATCTCTGGTTCTCTGGAGTGGTAAGGTTTCATTAGGTTAATATGAACTAGTTGGGAATCCTTACGATGGTTAGGAGTGTGGACCACATAGTTTAATGGACTTAGTTTTGAGCCACAACATAAGGTCCCATGAACTTACTGTGAAGAGCATTGCCTGGAGTGGGGAGAAAAAGTAAAACCTTGTCTCCTGGTTTGAAACTTCTCATGACAGATTTGGGAAGAGAATTTTGTTGCATTTTAGTTTGAGATTTGAGGAAGTTTGATTTAGCAAAAGATCTGACTTCACTGATTTTATTCTTAAGGTTACTGATGTAGTCAGACACACTGGGGCTTGAAGGAGTATTTTGAGTAAACCATTGATCCTTTAATATTTTGAGAGGCCCCCTGATCTGTCTACCATAGAGTAATTCAAAAGGGGAGTAACCTAAAGAATCTTGAGGAGATTCTCTTAAAGCGAAGAGAAGGAAAGAGATACTTTCATCCCAGTCTCCTTGATGCTCCAAGCAATACTTCTTCATCATGGATTTCAATGTTTGATGAAACCGCTCCAGACAGCCTTGGGATTGGGGGTGGTAAGCTGAGGAGGTTACATGGTCGATGTTTAGCTCATTCACTATCTGTTGGAAAAAATTGCTAGTGAAATTGCTACCCTTGTCAGACTGAATTTGTTTTGGAATTCCTACCGAGGTGAAAAAATGTATTAGATGTTTTACAATGGTCTTTGATGTGATGTTCTTAGAGGGAATGGTAGTGGGATCCATGAGGGTTAACAAATACTGATTCCCTCGTTTGGTTTTGGGTAAGGGCCCTACGCAGTCCAGAACGATCTTTTCGAAGGGGTCCGTCTGAACTGGAATAGGCGTCAGAGGAGCTGGCACAAGGCGTTCGTTAGGCTTACCCACAATTTGACATATATGACATGTTTTTACATAGTGTGACACATCTTTTTTCATTCCTGGCCAAAAAAAATGTTGAAGAGCCTTCTTGTAGGTTTTTTGGATGCCTAGATGACCTGACAATCCATCATGAGCTAGTTCTATAATGGCTGGTCTTACAGACAAGGGGATGACAACTTGATGTGTTTCTGACCAGGTGTCTAGTTGTTTCAGTTCAGGAGGTCTGTAGGCACGCATCAGGACTCCTTCCTGATAATAAAAACAAGGCAATTTAGACATATCCTTTGTCTCACTGGCAACATGTCTGATCTTAGCCAAAGTGAGATCCTGTTCCTGAGCATTAATCAAATTCTCCTTTGAAATGATGTTATTGTACAAGTTGTCAGTAGAGGCAATCATTGGTGGAGGAGGTGATGAAAGGGCAGGGGACTTGGACTGAGACCTGGTGACTGCACACACTGGGAAGAAGTGAGGGGATGTTTCGTCCAGGGTCTTAGTGGGACTTTCTGTTAAGGGAGAATCAAGAACAATTAAGTTTGGAACAGCCAAGTTACCCGCAAGATCATTACCCAGTACAAGATGTACCCCGGTACTGGCAGTTCACCAGGTTTAATGGCTACCAACCTCTCCTGAAATGAAAGGGCACTGTAAGCTAATTTTAGCCAAGGGATAGGAGAGCTGTGATTCGAGACCTGTAAGGATCACCTTCTCCCCAGTGAAAGCCTGTTTGATGTTAGGGATGACATCTTCCTTAAGATGGATTGGGCAGCACCTGTATCACGCAGAACCTTGACATTTATTGCCTTGTCTTTACCATCAGTCAGGGACACTTTACCTTGATACGTGTACCAGTCATAAAGTTCTAGAGGAGAGTTGACAGGGTTAGCTAGAGCCACTGGTTTCTTGTTCTCAAAGGTGTTAGGTTTAGGGGCCACAAAAGAAGGTTGACGTTGAGAGGCCTTGCAATTTGGGTATCTACATTTTTGGATCGTGTGACCTGGTTTCTTAAAGTATGTACACCAGGGGGAATTATATGCATTTGGCGAGAATCCGATCGGCTTACCACCCGCACCCCCAAAACCTTCCCCAAAGGAGGACCTAACATTAGATAGTGAACCACGACCTCTACTACCCAGGGATCCCATCAACAAAGCAAAGGCATCAGCCACTTTAGCGGCAGACATAAGATCACTCTCCCCGTTCTTCCACATGCCTCAGAATATTAAAGGGTAACTTGTTCTTCCATTCTTCCAGGACCATTAGATTGAGCAACTCCGAAAAGGTGGTAATGTTAAGGGCGGCTAACCATTTCTTAAATTGTCTTAGTTTCTCACTAGCAAATTCAACATAGGTGTGAGAGTCTGGTTTCACATACTTTCGGAACTGTTGTTTGTATCCATTGTAAGTGATAGAGTAGGTGTCTAGAATGTTACCTTTGATCTCTTCATGCTCTACCTCATCACTAAGGCCGTTGTATACCCTATAAGCTTTTCCTACTAGCTTAGGGACAAGGAGAGTCACCCACTGGTCCTGGGGCCATTTATTCCTATTAGCAATGCTCTCAAAAGCGCGAAATGACCCGTCAACATCAGATTCATCAAAAGGGGGAACTAGCGGAGCAGCTGTAGCAGGATTAAAGCTTGCTAACTTTTTCTTTATATCTATTTCTTCCCCTCTAAACTTAGCGTCATTTCGTAGGGTTAACTCCTGAATTTCTAACTCTTTCTCCTGCCTTTTAAGTTGTAACTGAAATTCTCTCTCTTCCTTTTCTGCCTGTAGTTGCATTTGTCTTTCCTGTAATTCTCTCTCTTCTTTTTCTGCCTGTAGTTGCATTTGTTTTCATGCATCCGGTATTCTAGTCTAAGCTTCTCAATTTCCCACTGACTTATCCTACTCTTATCCTGTTCTTCCTGGGGACTGTGTATTATAGTCCTCGTAGAGGCTGACATGGGAGTTAACTCTTCTATGGCATTTCCTAGCAACTGACCTTCTTGCACTAGATGTTCAACAACTACATTCTTAACGACCTCTTTAGTCATCTGAGACGTGATGGGAACATCAAAATGTTTAGCGATGGCTTTCCATTGGTCCTTTTTATATTAGCACCTTTAAGTTGTTCCAGAGAAGGGTCAGCACAAAATCTTCAACGTTAAACTGAGCAGAAGCCATATTAAATAGATGTTAAACAAACAACAAAAAAATGATAAGCGAATTACTTAAGTGAGGAACTTGGCAGAGTGATAATAAAGGCAACCTTGGAAATTACCTAGATTATACTTAAGTAAACACTTATGAGTACAATCACTAATGAGGGGTAAACTAGAGAATTACGGCATTAAGAGGGATCCGGATTACTCTAGTTACGAGACTTGAGAGTGAGGAGCGAATTGTACTGAGACTTGTTATTGATAAGGAGGCGGATTAGTCTGAGGGACTAGTTAAAATGGCCAATTCTAACTAGCGAGAAAAATGATCCGCGAAGTGAGGGGATTGAGGGTTCGCATGAACATATGATGATCCCAACACTTGGATAACACTTATTACACACCTGCCTATGTGCAAAAATAGAGATAAGTGCTATCGGTGAACACGCCTTTCTACCTGGTTTCCTGCTCTACCACTGCTATGCGATACCAATGAAAGTCACGAAGCACTTTTAACCCAAAAGGAGCCACTTGATCGCACAAAGGTAAATTTAAACCACACGCAGAGTAAGTCACAGAAAAAAACACATCAAAGTCACAACACCACAGAAACACATAAGAAAATAATGTAATCACAGAAAAAGTCACTGGAAAAATGGAACACTGAACAAGGGTTATAATGGTCCTGTCACGGTCGCCAATTGTTACGTTCACCGGTTAAATGGGTAAGATTGGCATCGGGGAGCCGGTGAACAATAACAATAAAAAAAAAACACTGCAGGTTCAACTGGTGAGGATATGCAAAGGGGGCACTTAAAAGCTATTTAATAACCCAATAATGAAACTGACATACACATAGATATAACATGAAACACATGAAACTGATATATATATATATATATATATATATATATATATATATATATATATATATATATATATATATATATATATATAACACAGAAATAAATACAACAATAAAGAACCCAACTTAATACCTAACAATAATACTAATCCTATATGGAGGCAATGTGGAAAAAACGGGACGAGGGGAAGTGATACTTATGAGGTGTCGCAGTGGTGAAGTGCTGGGTGAGGTGGATCCCACGGTAGTCCAAGAGGCGTTGTGTTCACTGGTTGAGGCCTTGACCTCGACTGACTTCCAGAAATCAGGGAGCTTGCTTAACACTTCCGCTTGAGTCGAATGGGGCCGCATGAATCCAACTTTGGAACAGTAGCAGGGCTTCATGAGACGGTGACGTGGAAGGGGAGGTGGAGAGGTGGCGAACGAGGTAGCAAGCGGAGGAGGTGATGGTAGTGGAGTATGTTACGGGCGGGCCGTAACACACCGCGCACTCTCTCTCTCTCTCTCTCTCTCTCTCTCTCTCTCTCTCTCTCTCTCTCTCTCTCTCTCTCTCTCTCTCTCTTTCTCCTTTTAGCACTTGCATGTCAAGAAAATGTGAACTCAGATATATGAAATTATGTGCAAAACAGGAAAAGAAAAAGAAAACACATATTACAAGTATTATGGATTTCTATAATTTTTTTTTTTTTTTTTTTTACGTAGGGAAGAGGGCCAGCCAAGGGCAAAAAAAAGAAAGTTAGAAAAAAGCCCACTTGAGTGCTGGCTCTCCAAAGAGTACAAAAAATGCCAAAACCGTCAGCCAGAATTAGGGGAGCAAATGCCTCGATACCTCCCTCTTAAAAGAAGACAAGTTGTAGGAATTTGGAAATACAGATGCAAGGAGGGAGTTCCAGAGTTTACCAGTGAAAGGGATGAATGATTGAGCGTACTGGTTAACTCTTGCATTAGAGAGTTGGACAGAATAGGGATGAGAGGAAGAAGAAAACCTTGTGCAGCATGGCTGCAGGAGGAGGGGAGGCATGCAGTTAGCAAGATCAGTAGAACAGTTACCATGAAAATAGCGATAAAATATAGAAAGGGATGCAACATTTCGATGGTGAGAAAGAGACTGAAGACAGTTAGTCAGAGGAGGGGAGTTGATGAGACGAAGAGCTTTCGATTCCACCCTATCAAGCAAAGCTGTGTGACTGGAAACCCCCCAAACATGCGAAGAGTATTCCATACAGGGACGGATAAGGCCCTTATACAGAGTAAGCAGTTGGAGGGGCGAGAAAAACTGGAAAAATTGGAATCTGGCAACTCTTATTAGCAATAGGATTCACGTGACTTGGCTGACAAGCACAGTCTTGTAGAAGCAACCATGGGTGACACACACCAGCGCATTGCTCGATGGGAATAGGCTACGTGAGGAGGTTTATGAACGTCGCTGTGAGGGTTGGTCTCTGTCTCCCAGATCACTATCAGAATCACTACAGGCATCTTCACTTTTTTCTGTCTCAATAAAAAATCAGTCTTCATTTTTATCACTCCTCAATGTCATTACTAAGTAAAACTTACATAACATCACTTGGAGTACTGTTTCCTCCTCCTGGGTCACGAGGGTTGCCAGATGTCACCTCAAAATGGGAAAAATTACCTATTGTGAGGGAACATATGTCTCAAGGCTCAAGCAGGCGAGCGAGAAAAGATGCCAGATAGCTCCACTTGCCCCAGGATCAATAGTGAGAGGGAGAAATTCAAACATTTATCGCGGAAAAATCATGATTACCGGTATGATCCCCGCCTCTCCGCACGCGACGCTACAATCGTACCAATACGATCACCATACTTATAGTGTTAACAAAGGGTGTTACGTTCCAAAAAAACCCTTCGTTAAGCAAATTTTCGTTAAGCGAGCCAATTATAACAAGTTTAAGCCCTGACTTGAGCTTCCATTGAGAGTAAACAAAGTGCATCGTAGTACAGTAAAAGGTTTAATGAAAATAAAATTATGAAGTTCAACATTTAAGCAGTTTGATTTAAGACTAAGTCATTATAATGTACACTAATGTATGTATATAAATAACTTTATAATGTTGATGATCTTAAATTTATGAAGAGAGGGAGAGTGGAGCGGGAAATATGCTAACTGGCAACCTGTGGAATGTAAACAAAGGGTGCATCATTGTACCGCATACAAAACTTATGTACCACATTTCCACAAGGCTTTCCATTTTATCCATTGCAGAGTCACAAATTCAGGTGGTTCTTTTAGCTTGCAAGGAAGATATGATCTCACCAGCCTTAATAATAGAGTCTGCTGACTTGAAAATGGTAGACAGTAGATGGAGTCAAGCCATGGTGGCAAGCAATGCTATTAGTTTTCTCGTCTCCTGTCTGTGAATAATATCCAGCTTCACTTCAAGAGTAAGAGACTTCCTGGTCTTCTTAGCAACGCTAGGCGACATTGCAGTGCGTTTTGGTGGCATGTAGAGCGAGGGAAGACGAGGTGTTGCTGACGCTGTTATTGTTTTGAACTAGGGGGAGTGTGTGGTGCGCTTTTTGTCCACGAGAGGCGCTGGTGTATTCAAAAGCCTGTCGGCTTGCGTGATACGGCGGGGCTTTCAAACTTGGAAAAATTTACCTGGATAAAATTTCGTTAAAGCGAGTTTGGTGTTCGTCAAACGAGCAGATGGTAGTAAAAGGAAACCTTCATTGTAGCTAAATTTTGTTGTGTGAACCTTCGTTAAGCGGGGATTGCCTGTACAACTAGGTAAATACACACACACACACACACACTGCTGACACTGCACTGAGAGGACGTGCTGAATGGCTCCCAGGGAACAAGCTATAGCAGGTGTTGGAGCCTGACCTAGATGTATGTACAGGGGGCTAGCGGGCCATAGGGTTCTCTTGTCTCCATAATGAATAAGTTTTTGGATCGTACAGACGAAAAAAATGAAGAGAGAAAAACGGAGCTGCGTGGTGTGGCCCGACGTATGACATAATCAAAGCAAATGCCACTGAGTGAAAATCCACGATTTAATGGAACACCTGTAGGACCCAGGAGATTGACTGAGGATAATATAGATAAAGAATTTTCTGGATTCAGAGACAATATGAGAGGAAATATGAAGTTGATCAACGTAGAAAGAGAGTTAAGATACTTGAAGGAAGTGATGTTGAGTGTAATGGACAAACAGGACAGATTGACAACGGAAAACACAGAGCTGAGATTGAGATTAATCGAATATGAGAAGGTCAATGTAATCAATCAAGGATTATAGGATGAGATACATAAAAGATATGTGTCAAAGCTACGAAAATTCCTTGAGCTTACAGGATAAAGTAAAGGTTGGAATTGAGGAGTGGGTGGAAGGTGGATTGGGTGAAAACAAACTGAAGGAATTACAAAATGTATGGAAGCAGAACAAGAAGAGGAAAAAGTAAAATTTTCATAGGTAGTTAAGAGGCAAATTCAGGAAACAACAAAAGATGCTGTAATACAAGTAATTAAGGAGAAAGAAGATCTAGTGCATGATACAGTGGATGAGAGGAATTGTTTCGTGACTTTTGGGACAAAGGAAAAAGAAATTCAAATAAGTTCATGTGGGAATGTGAAGAAAGAGAATTGGCCAGAACTATTATCAAACAGGTCCAGGACAGCACACAGGAGCTGGAACAGGAGGTGGAGGAAGTAATTAGGTAGGGAAGATTTAGTGAGGGGGCATAAGAGACCAATGAAAGTGAAAATGAGATCCCATGTGGCAGTAGAGGAAATTATGATAAGGAAAGGGAAGCTAGCTGATGATATTGAACATAAAGATATTTGGATAAAAAGAGATATGAACCTAGAGGAGAGGGAAAAAGAGAAAGTGCCAAGAAATGAAGCTAAGGAAAAAACGAGAAAAAGATTTTCTACTGGAGGGTTCTGGATATAAGACTAAAGAAGTGGTATCTACGGAAAAAGGAAGATGTTGTGGAGGAGGCAAGAAATTAAAGAGTGACTTATACTAATATAGATGGGTTGTTATCCAGCATGTTGGAGGTTAAGGATTATTTGAAAGAGAAAAACCTGGATGTAATGTGCATTGTTGAAACAAAGCTAAGAGCAGAGCTCCATGTTAATTTTAAGGAAGATGTATATAATAGCTGGAGAAGAGACGGGAAGGGTAAAGTGGGAGGAGGAGTGATAATAATGGCTTGTAATGATATATGTATGGAGGATGTGCAGTATGGTTAGGGCAAGGTGGAAGTAATGGGAGTAACAATCAAAACAAAGGAATTGGAAAAAATAAAAATCCTAGATACATATGTGCCACCTAAGACAAATACATGGGGAACTGAGGAACATAAAGACATGCAAAGAGAGGTGATTAAGTGCTTAAATAATATGTTGAGTAGAGATGGAAGAATACTTTTACTTGGAAACTAATTGTAAAAAGATAAACTGGGGAGAGATGGAAGCAATGGATAATGCTGGACAGTGGAGCTAAGAAATGTTGCAGTTGATTATGGTAAATACAATGGACCAGTGGGTGGAGGAGTCAACAAAGTACAGGGGGGAAGAAGAACCATTGTTACTTGACCTAGTATTCACAAAGAAACCAGAGCCCTCTCCCAGCATACAAACCTCAGTCCAATGGGAAGAAGTGGAAATACAAGAGGAGGATGGGGTATCCTACAGAGATGACTACAAAATAGAGATTAAATTATGCAAAAGCAGATTTTGAAAAATTAAGAAACTTTTTTGCTGACATTGAATGGAGAAACATGATGTATGAAAGGGCAATACAAGGAAAATATGAAATATTCTCAGAAACCTAATGAAGGAGTAAAGAAATACGTACCTTTGTATAGAGTTCAGAAAAAATTCACGCTTGCTACAATGCTTGATGCGCAGATGCAAAAAAAGCAAAAGATAAAGCTTGGAAGAAACTCATTAATCAGAGAAATGACAATAACAGACAGCAATATAAGGATGCGAGAAATTAATATATTATAGTAAGGAGAGAGAAAGAAATTTTGAGAAAAATGTGGTGATTAAAAGCAAAGACAAACCCAAGCTTTTCTACAAATTCATAAATGGCAAAATGAAGAACAAGGAAACAATAGAATAAATAGTTAAAGGAGGGAAGACATACCAATCAGAGAAGGAAATGTGTGAAATAATGAATAAGAGCTTCAAAACGGTGTTCACTGTAGAAGATTTTATAGAACGAAATAGGACTTTGCATTGCCAAGGATTACAGGAAATCACAGTGGACAAAGAAGGTATTAGAAGATTATTGGATAATTTGGATGTCAGAAAAGCATTGGGGCTGGATGGTGTTTCAGGCTGGGTGCTAAAAGAATGTAAAGAGCAACTAATGGATCCAATTTGGGAAATAATTACAAGTTCACTAAATGAAGGGAAAACTCCTCTAGAATGGAAAAAAACCAACATAATACCGATATTTAAAGGAGGAAAGGCAACTGAGCCATTAAATTACAGACCGGTGTCACTTATAAGCATTTGGAAAAGTTGTGTGAAACAATTATCAAAGAAAAATGGGTTAAAAACATCTGGAAGAAGAACAAGTCATAACAAACAGACGATTTGGGTTCAGGACAGGACGGTCATGTGTGTTGAATTTTTTAAGCTTCTACTCGAGGGTAATTGAAGGACTAGATAACAGAGATGGATGGATGGACGCATTATACCTGGACATAAAAAAAGGGTTTTGATAAAGTCCCTCATGGAAGACTACTTTGAAACTAGAGAACATAGGAGGACTGCGAGGAGCTTTATTAGAGTGGACAAGAGATTATTTAAAGGACACAGATGAGGACTGTGATCAGAGATACATACTCATCTTGGGGTAAAGTAGCAAGCAGAGTGCCTCAAGGGTCAGTGTTAGCCCCCATTATGTTTCAGATGTATGTAAATGACATTCACAATGGGATAAACAGTTACATTAACCTATTTGGTGATGATGCAAAGCTACTAAGAGTTATCAAAACCCAGGAGGACTGTTTGATGTTACTAGATGATATAAACAAGATCTATGAGTGGAGTAAGAAGTGGAAATTTGAGTTCAATGCCAAGAAATGTCATGTAAAGGATCTAGGAAAGAGCAAAAGAAGACTCATATGGGATTATTTGATGGGAGAGGAACAAATAATGAAGACTAAAGAGGAAAAACATCTGTGAGTGATTATACAGGAAAATCTGAACTCTCAAAAACATATAAGCAAGATATTTGGTATATCATATAAAATGATGACTAATGTAAGAGTTACATTTCAATTCATGGACAAAGATATGATGAAAAAAAATCATCACAAGCATGATACGTCCTAAGCTGGAATATGCAGCTGTGGTATGGTCTCCGAGTTCTATAAAAGATATAAAAAGATTAGAACGGATACAGAAGATTGCTACAAAGATGGTGCTGGAACTAAAGGACTTAACATATGAAGAGCAGCTGAAGGAAATGGGACTACCAACCTGACAAGATAGAAGAGAATGAGGAGATGTAATAACAGTGTACAAGATAGTCAATGACATTGAAAAGATAGACAAGGAAGACCTAGGTTTGTTGACAGAAGAAGATGGAAGGACAAGAGGTCATGTAAAGAAAATCAGGATGAGGCAGTGTGTGAAGGATATTAGAAAATACAGTTTTCCACACAGAATGGTGGAGAAGTAGAATGCATTGAATAATTAAGTTGTTACAGCATATAATGTGCATAAATTTAAGGAAAAATTGGATAAATGGAGACAGGACACTATGAGCCCTGTACAATACAACTATAGTCCGTTCATCCAAAGAATCCAGGCCGAAACTGCTAGTTTGGTTGGCAGCCCTGCCCATCCCCGCCGCCACTAAACCTTCCCGACACTTAAATTTTCTTCAAGTACATTTGTTTTTCTTCACTTAACTCAATAGATATACAAGTTTATAATTTGAAGAAAAATAAATGTACTTGGAAGAAAATTTAAGTGTCGGGAAGGTTTAGTGGCGATGGGGGTGGGCAGGGCTGCCAACCGAACTAGCAGTTTCGGCCTGGATTCTTTGGATGAACAGACTATAGGTAAATACACACACACACACACGCCGCATAGTGTAGTGGTTAGCACGCTCGACTCACAATCGAGAGGGCCGGTAAGCGGTGAGGCAAATGGGCAAGTCTTAATGTGTGGCCCCTGTTCACCTAGCAATAAATAGGTATGGAATGTAACTCAACGGATTGTGGGCTTGCTTTCCCGGTGTGTGGAGTGTGTTATGTGGTCTCAGTCCTACCTGAAGATCGGTCTATGAGCTCTGAGGTTGCTCCGTAATGGGGAAGACTGGCTGGGTGACCAGCAGATGACCAAGGTGAATCACACACACACACACACACACACACACACACACACACACACACACACACACACACACACACACACACACACACACACACATATGGTATAATGGGGTATAATGCTATATGTGCAAGAGCTAAAAATTGCAAGGACACAACTTAGAAAAAAAATCAAGAAGCAGCAAAATGAAACACACAGAAAGAAGTTATAAAGAGGCACAGAATGAATATATTAGAAAAACAAGAAAGGAAGAGAAAAATTTGAGAAAGAGGTAGTGAAGAGATGTGAAGAGGAACCCAAGGTTTTTTATGAATATATAAATGGAAAAATGACAAACAGAGACCATTACTAAGTTAATTAAAGAAAATATGACGTATGAAACAATGGAAGAAATGATTGAATTTATGAGTGAGAGCTTTAAATCAATATATAATGAAGAGGGAGAGTTCATAGAGCTAAGCAACCAAAAGACACTGGAAGGATTAAGAAACATTGTGATGCAAAAATAGAATTACTAGAAAAAAAAAGATAATTACTAGAAAAAGTAGATGTAAGAAAGGCAATGGGGCCAGACAGAGTGTCAGGATGGACACTGAGAGAATGTAGAGAACAACTGGTGGAACCAATTTGGGATGTACCGTATTTTACAACTTGCAAGACGCTGCATCTTGGAAGACGCACCCTAATATTTGAAAAAAATTTCTAGGAAAAAAAAGTAATTCTCATACAAGAACACATTCACCATATACCCGACCACTGAACACAAAAACATAAGAAGCAAGGAGTCTGCAAGACACTATTGTTTCACCACTCATTACAAATTTGATGGAGCACTCACCACAAATTTAAAACTATGTAAATAAAAACACCATAGGTAAATACACATATACACAGTGAAACTGTCCATCTCTTCTTGTTTTAGTGGCGGGTGTCGGCATGTTTTGGACCTGTTGTTTACATTACGAAATCACTTGTTCAATCACCCAAACTGAATGCGTCAGTGCTGCAGTTTGTATTTATTTTATTTTGCAGTCATGCTTCATAGGCTTTATCAATGTGAATACAATTCACAAGTGGAGTTTTGACGACTCTTGCTTGAATGAGTAAGCCACTTGGATGTTCTATTAATAAAGGTATAAAGGCACCTGGCATGATGTGTGTGCGTTCGTGTACATGTATTTGTGTGTTGCAATGAGATGAGGGAGCGGCCCTTTTTCTCCACACACTGAGTAGGCTGCAGGAAGGATTATGGTATTGGAAATACTTGTAACACCTAAGTACTGAGTTTACATAATATAAAAGGCTAAATTAAATAGTACTTATGCTAACATCATAATGTGATGACTCAACATACAAATCCAGGTCGCTATCTGTCAAGTGTCCAAGCTCGCTTGAGGTTGGATGCTGCCTTACAATACAACATTCATCTTGGAAGATGCACTAGTATTTTTCAGGGTATTTTTTAGGAAAAAAAGTGCATCTTGTAGGCCGTAAAATACGGTAATCAACAGCTCTCTAATGCAAGGGAAGGTACCAAGGGAGTGGAAAAAAGAGCAAATATAGTCCTAATATACAAAGGATGAAAATAGACTGAAGCCTAACTAATGTTGTGGGAAAGATTTGTGAAATTGTTATAAAGAAAAAATGGTTAGAATATCTGAAGAAAATGAAATAATAAATAACTACCAATTTGGTTTCAGAAGAGGAAGATCATGCATAACAAATTTCCTAAGCTTTTATACAAGAGTAATAGATGAAGTACAAGGGAAAGATGGATGGGTTGACGCCATGTATTTAGACATTAAGAAGGCGTTTCGATAAACCTTTGGTTTTCAAAACATGGCCTTTTATTTTTTTATTTTTTTTTTTTTTTTTTTTTTTTTTTTTTGGTCCTGTATGTTTGGCAGCACCACCTAATTCCACCTCTCACTCCATTTTTCCATTATATACGGTATCCACTATTCTAATCCTCCACATAAGTATCTGAAGCTGTATAAAATGAAATTGTAAGCAGAATGAATATGAAAATGCATCATGGTACTGAAGGAGTTAAAGGCATTTCTCCGTGCAATATGGCCTTTCACTTGGGTCCATATATATATATATATATATATATATATATATATATATATATATATATATATATATATATATATATATATATATATATATATATATATATATATATATATATATATATATATATATATATATATATATATATATATATATATATATATATATATATATATATATATATATATATATATATATATATATATATATATATATATATATATATATATATATATATATATATATATATATATATATATATATATATATATATATATATATATATATATATATATATATATATATATATATATATATATATATATATATATATATATATATATATATATATATATATATATATATATATATATATATATATATATATATATATATATATATATATATATATATATATATATATATATATATATATATATATATATATATATATATATATATATATATATATATATATATATATATATATATATATATATATATATATATATATATATATATATATATATATATACACAGTAAGTTCTTGTTATACGGTACATATGCGTTCCTGAAAACCTTACCGCAAATCAAAATTACCGTATACTGAACCCATTACAACATGTAATAATAGGGGATGTGTTCCAGCACGTTGAAAGTCACCCCTACAGACATGAAAATACATGAAAAAAGTCATATAAAAAAATTTTAAATTACTGCACAAAAGAAGTAAACAGAAAATGTCTTTAATTACCTTTCACTCGCCACGTATTTTATCAGGTGATGTCCCTCCCGAGGCTAAGGGACAGTAGGGATTTCAGCCCTTACTCATAATATCCACAAAAAATGCGCCGTAAGAATTTCACTTGTGTTCAGTGGGAAATGCGGAAAGAGACTGATTGTTGTGGTGGACAGGTGGCATGGTGGCGCTACGGTATGGTGTAAGCAAAACACGAGTGGATACCGTATCTGTGAATTTTTCTTACTGTAAATAGAATTGAGGGTAGTAATTACCAAACACCGTAACTGTGAATTTACTGGATAACAAAGTACTGTATAAGGAGGACTTACTGTATATATATATACAGTGGTACCTTGGAGTACAAATGCTTTTGAGTACGAACAACTTGGATTACAAAAAAAAAAAAAAATTTTTTTTTTTTTTTTTTTTTTTTTTTTCCATCGGAGGACAAACTTTGCTTTGGAGTGCAAACAATAACAAACGCAGTCAACAGATTGCGTGCAGCACTGTGCGATCAGCTGACTTCATGCTGGGGCACCACGCGGCCTCAGTGCCTCAGGAGTGTTGTTTGCAGTTGTTTGGTTGTTGTTTTGTAGTGCCTGGAATAATAACATTAAGTGTTTTTAGTTATTAAGATCATTGCCTAGCATAGCGGCACACATGGTCACAAGACATAAAGACAGATACATGGAAGATTCTAGAAGATCCGTGGGGAAGAGAGAGTATCCAGCTCATGAATTAAAAGCCTTAACCCTTATAGCCCATCAGGCACAATCGTGGCTCTTTCGTTAGAGCCTTTCAGGCATGATCTTGGCGCTTTTCAGAAGCCGCGCTCCTTTATGCCGCACAGTTTGTTTATGCTTGAGGCTATCTGTCATATATCGAGGCCTGTCATTGGCCCATTGTTTTCAAGATGGTGTACACTTAGCCAATCATGTATCAGCTTTTACAAGGATATGTTTGTGTAGGTGTGAGAGCACTAAGTTTGAGGATGGTGAGAGCACTTATGTCAGTATGCTGTATTTTATAATTTTTTACGTATATCTTGGTGAGATATAAGATATACATGTATTTCCGTGGATAAGTAAGCAGTTCAGAAACATATGATGCATGACAATATTGGAATTGTTATTGGTTTAGATAAGAGTGCATAGTGCTGGCTTGATGGAGTCAGCTGAGGAGGATGTGTTGACGCTGGGTCATGATCAAGACGGCCCTCCCCGACGGCCCTACACTACAGACCACCGCAGCCTCAATTTCTTTTTTTTATCCGTAAGATGGTTTTAAATTATAATTGTTAATAGAGCATCTTATACTAAGACGGATTGTATTAATAAATCAGTCGTTCCCCACTCCCCCATCCCTCCCCATCCTTCCTCACCCAGTGATAGGTACTGTACCACATAGTACCGTACGTGAGTGCTTACTTTTAATCACTGCAATAATGTTATCGTGTAATGTTTATCAGTAAATTGCATACTTGTTACAATCTGTCTAAAATCTAAGATTGCAAAACATAATATTAAAACATTTGGTATTTAGCCAAGTGGCACCTCCGGCTACTGCAGCAAGCCAACAACAGTCGTCGTCACCTCATAAAAACACAATGGACTATCGCATAATAGTAGTAGTATATATAGTAATAGTATTCAAAAAGTAAGAAATTAGGTGGAAAATTGAATTTTTTGGTCTTGGGAGGTGGTTTGGAACGAATTATAATTACTTCCATAAAAATATATGTATTTTGATTCTTAGGAATAAAAGCGTTTGAAATAACAAAATTTTGAACGGATTAAGTTCGTATTCCAAGGCACCACTGTATATATATATATATATATATATATATATATATATATATATATATATATATATATATATATATATATACACACACACACACACACACACACACACACACACACACACACACACACACACACACACACCTAACCCTCCATCATCGCACAAAATTGGTGCCTAAAAAACTACGCGATAGCAGAAAATGCAATAACGGAAGTGAAGAAAAATAGGAAATAAATTGGTGCCTCAACCCAAAAATTTTCCTAACAAACCAGCTCTGAACAACATAATACATGTGCAAGACTGAGGGGTGGTGGTGGTGAGCAGAGTGATCAGAAACAATCAGTTCCCTTATTTAAATCACATGACGTGAATACACAGTGATGATTGCCTGCTGGCTCCTCCTCCTCATGATCATCATCTTTCTCCCCCTTCACCTCCTTCTCCTTCACCTCCTCCTCCTTCTCCCCCATCTAAACATTCGTCAGTGTGTGGGTGGGATATTGGAAGTACTACTTCTACTACTACTACTACTACTGTGGGTGCATGATAACGACTTTCCAGATGTGCTAAAACTGAATTTTGCAAATTTTCATAAGTGCCCAATAACGGAAGGATGCAATAACAGAGGTTTAGGTGTGTATATATATATATATATATATATATATATATATATATATATATATATATATATATATATATACACACACAGTCAACCCTCGGCTATCGCGACTTCACCTATCGCGTTTTATTGCTATCACGCACCCATGAAAAGCTGCTAAAATTTCATTATTGCGACCTCAGATGCCTGCTATTGCGTGCCCAGCCATAATGTCATGGGATATCTGAGCACTCATTGTCCAAAACCACCTTCACGCCAAGATCAATTCGGCTATTGCGATTTCGGCTATGGCGTGGCTATTTCGGCCCCAATTGGGCGTGATTGCCGAGGGTTAAGTGTGTGTGTATATATATATATATATATATATATATATATATATATATATATATATATATATATATATATATATATATATATATATATATATATATATATACACACACACACACACACACACACACACACACACACACACACACACACACACAGTAAGTCCTCGTTATATGGTAGTTCTTTATCTGGTAAATTCACAGATACGGTATTTGGAAATTACTACCCTCGATTCGATATACGGTAAGAAAAATTCACAGATACGGTATCCACTCTGTCATCCGAGAGGGCCCAGCGCGGGGGAGCAGGGGTGATGACGTCACCCACGCCACACCTCCCCGCCACTCACAGTACTGACTTTAACATGACCACCCTGTGCCATAGGACTGGCTTCGATGAAGTTGATGATGATGATGTTCAAGATCTTTTGGAAAGCCATGATGAACCTCTCTCAATGAACTTAACCCCTTCAATACGGTGACGCCTATGTGGACGTCTTGAAGCCCCAGTAGCAAATACGGTGATGCCTACGTAGACGTCATATTTCTTTTCTGAGCTTTCTTCAGTTCAGTTGTCCCGTATAGTGTGTTGGATACCAACTACACACGCCGTATGCTGTCCTTGAAATCCTAGTGCTCCTCCCACCATCTTTGTCTCCACCAATCACTAAAGATAAGCTACATGCATCCCGCCTTGTGTCTAAAATTACCCAATGGCATAGACTGTTCCCATCTCTCTCTCTCTCTCTCTCTCTCTCTCTCTCTCTCTCTCTCTCTCTCTCTCTCTCTCTCTCTCTCTCTCTCTCTCTCTCTCTCTCTCTCTCTCCGAAGAGAGAAGCGTCCACTTTCCTCTTCGAAGACGATATAATGACTAAAAAATAGCAGCATAATACACAAAGATGACAAGTATGACAAGCTTGCAAGAGTTTCCCGGGCTCGGGCGCGCGGCAATACTACCCGTATATCATACAGGTGGGCTTTTTTAACATCCGGCGCGAAGGGGTTAAAGAGCAAGACATTGCATCACAGGAGACAGAAAAAGAGGGAGACGAGGAAGAAGAACCTCTGCGTGGCCTGGACAACAAAACTCTTAGAGAATGTCTCGGTGGTATCAAAAAAGCTCTGGAAACTCTGAAGGAATGTGACCCAAATCCTGCCAGGAGTAGCAAAGTGGCTCATGACGTAGAAAAAAGTTTCAAGATTTATAAAGAAATCTATGATGAAAAAGCAAGAAAAACCAAACAGTCCTCCATCTAATCGTTCTTCAAGCCAGTCAGACATGCCGTCCCTGTCACAGCTGCCGACCCTGCTACAGCTAGCCCTTCCACATCCGCTGCCGATGGTTCTACAGCTGGCCCTTCCTCCTCTTTCTTCAAAACAGTGAAAAGTGCCGACTCTGCTACAGCTGGCCCTTCCTCCATATCCTCTTTCTTCATACCAGTGAAACATGCCGACCCTGCTACAGCCGACCCTTCCACATCGTCCGACAGTGCAGACGACGACGTTTTATCCTCGTCTGCACACTCAGTGGAAGATGAATAAGAACTGAAATCCCTATTGTCCCTTAGCCTTGGGAGGGACATCATCTGATAGAATACGTGGCGAGTGAAAGGTAAATAAAAACGTTTTGTTTATTTCTTTTGTGCAGTACAGTAAGTCCACGTTATACGGTAGCTCTTTATACGGTAAATTCACAGTTACGGTATTTGGAAATTACTACCCTCGATTCGATATACGGTAAGAAAAATTCACAGATACAGTATCCACTCATGTCATCCAAGAGGGCCCAGTGCAGGGGACCAGGGGTGATGACATCATCCACGTCACACCTGTACTGACTTTAACTTGACCACCCTTGGAGCCTATTATCTCTTCCCGTCCCCCCCTTTTTTTTTACTGCATTACATACTACTTACATGCATTACTAATTAGATGAATAAATAGAATATTAAAGGGTCTATTGTAAGCACAAATATATTCATAATAATCATGGCAAAGACTAAAAACTATTACAAGCGGCAAACCATGCAGCAACTGATAAAGGACACAGATGGGCCTGGCAGACCCACTATCAGTGAATGGTGGAAGTCATATAACATCAAGCATGCCATAGATAACATCAAGTCATCTTGGGACGAAGTGAAGACAACTACCATGAACTTGGCATGGAATAAAGTATGGCTAGAATGCGCGCATGACTTCCCAGGCTTCACTGAAGATGATATTGGTGTGATCAGAAATGACAGTAAATCTGTGCCATAGGGCTGGCTTTGATGAAGTTGATGACGATGATGTTCAAGATCTTTTGGAAAGCCATGCTGAATCTTTCTCAAATGATGAACTTATAGAGCTAGACAAGGCATCACAGGAGGCAGAAGAGGAGATGAGGAAGAAGAACCTGTGCGTGGCCTAGACAACAAAACTCTTAGAGAATGTCTCAGTGGTATTGAAAAAGCTCTGGAAACTCTGAAGGAACGTGACCCAAATCCTGCCTGGAGTAGCAAAGTGGCTCATGATGTAGAGAAAAGTGTCAAGATTTATCAAGAAATCTATGATGAAAAAACAAGAAAAACTAAACAGTCCTCCATCTACTCGTTCTGCAAGCCAGTCAGATATGCTGTCCCTATCACACCTGCCAACCCTGCTACAGCTGGCCCTTCCTCAATATCCTCTTTCTTCAAACCATTGAAACGTGCCGACCATGCTACAGCTGGCTCTTCTACATCTGCTTCCGACAGTGCAGACGACAATGTCTTGCCATTGTCTACCCACTCGGCAGAAGATGAGTAAGGGCTGAAATCCCTACTGGCCCTTAGCCTCGGGAGGGACATCATCTGATAGAATACATGGCAATTGAAAGGTAAATAAAAACATTTTCTCTTTACTTCTTTTTCGCAGTACAGGCAACCCCCGTTTAATGAAGGTTCACACAACGAAATTTCGCTACAACGAAGGTTTCATTTTACTACCATCTGCTCGTTTAACGAACACCAAACTCGCTTTAACGAAGTTTTATCCAGGTAATTTTTTTCCAAATTTGAAAGCCCCACCATATCACACAAGCTGACAGGCTCTTGAATACACCAGGAGCTGCTGGTACTAAGGCCTGCCTCAGGAAAAATCCTGGGACCCCTATAGAATAAAGATCAAGATCAAGATCAAGCCTCTCGTGGACAACGCTCAACACTCACTCCCCAGTCAAAACATAACAGCGTCACCAGCAGCTTGTCTTCCCTAGCTCAACTTACCACCAAAATGCCCTGCAATTGGCCTAGTGTTCATAAGAAGACTAGGAAGTCTCTTACTCTCCAAATGAAGCTAGATATTATTCACAGACATGAGAGAGGCCAGAAAACTATAGCAGTGCTGGCCACTATCTTGACTCCATATTATACTGTCTCTATTTTCAAGTCAGCAGACTCGATTAAGAAGGCTGGTGAGACCGTATCTTCCTTGCAAGCTAAAAGAACCACCTGAACTCATGACTCTACAATGGATAAAATGGAAAGCCTTGTGGAAATGTGGTACATAAGTTTTGTATGCAGTATAATGATGCACACTTTGTTTACATTCCACAGGTTGCCGGTTAGTGTCTTTCCGTTTCACTCTTCCTCCCTTCATAATGTTAAGATCATCAACATTTTAAAGTTACATACATACATACATTAGTGTACATTATAATGACTTAAATTAAACTACCTAAATGTTTAACTTCATAATTTTTACTTTCATTAAACCTTTTACTGTACTATGATGCATTCTCGCTTTGCTTACTCTCAATGGAAGTTCAAATCAGGGGTTAAACTTGTTATAATCGGTTCGCTTAACGAAGTGTTTTTTAGGAACGTAACCCCTTCGTTAAATGGGGGTTGCCTGTACTTTACTTTATTTATTTATTATTTTCTTAATAATTATTTTCATGTACAGTAAGGTCCCGGGTTACGTCAGTCTCGAGTTACGTCAAACTCGTAGTTACGTCAGTCCACTATAAGGCAATTTAAGATTAAAAAAATGGAAAATTTATAAATCATAAAGTGCGGGATTTATTGTTATTGTTGGCTGCCAGGCGTCACTAGTGGTTACCCGCCACACCGCCCGCCTCACGCTTGAATACAATAACACCCTGTCTCAGTTCCACCACACCGTCGCCCCTGGCAAGAGTGTTATCCTACTTCTGCGTTTACTGACTCAAGATCTAAAGTATCTTGCTCAATGGCACCAAAGAGAAAACTCCTTAGTGACAGCAGTGATGCTAAGAAAAGGAAAACCATTATGCTACAAGAAAAAATGAGAAGGGAGGCAGCAGCTGTGTATGAGAGAGGGAAGAAGAAAATGGGAAGCCCGTTACCATGACAACGCGGGGGGTTGACGACCTTGAGGGCTCGCGCACCCACCATCACAACAATAACAACTCCGGAGCCTTCGCCTGGGCCACACGACACTCGCAGCTCACTTGCACCGTCTGCGCCTGTCTGCTGATCCCTATTGCATTTCCTGCTCTGCTGCCCACGCTTCTACTCCCACCGCACTACACTACGCTCCCAGCTATCCGCCCTGAACGTCACAACATTCGACCTGCCCACCCTCCTGGCGGCCTCAGGCGTCCACCCCTCTCGGCAACCTGCAATCCTTCGCGTTCGCAGCCCTAATCAACAACAAAAACAAGCTTGTGTTTCATATTCCTACATAGTTGTAAATAATATAACAATATAACCTTTAACTTACCTGAATGACCATAAACAATGATTGGTTGAAAACTCGATAATATGCTTTGAAATGTATGGAAACTCGAGTTACGTACAAAATCAACTTACGTCATGTTTCAGGAATGTAACTCTGACGTAAACTGAGACCTTACTGTATTTTCATTTCTGTAGGGGTGACTTTTGATGTGCTGGAACGCATATGACGATTTTCATGTACAGGCAACCCCCGTTTAACGAAGGGGTTACGTTCCTAAAAAGCACTTCGTTAAGCGAACCGATTATAACAAGTTTAACCCCTGATTTGAACTTCCATTGAGAGTAAGCAAAGTGAGAGTGCATCATAGTACAGTGAAAGGTTTAATGAAAGTAAAAATTATGAAGTTAAACATTTAGGTAGTTTAGTTTAAGTCATTATAATGTACACTAATGTATGTATGTACGTAACTTTATAATGTTGATGATCTTATCTTTATGAAGGGAGGGAGAGTGAAACAGGAAATACACTAACCGGCAACCTGTGGAATGTAAACAAAGTGCGCATCATGGTACTGCATACAAAACTTATGTACCATATTTCCACAAGGCTTTCCATTTTATCCATTGTAGAGTCACGAGTTCTGGTGGTTCTTTAGCTTGCAAGGAAGATGAGGTCTCACTAGCCTTCTTAATAGAGTCTCTTGACTTGAAAATAGTAGACAGTAGATGGAGTCAAGCCATGGTGGGAAGCAATGTTATTAGTTTTCTGGCCTTTCTCTTGTCTGTGAATAATACCCAGCTTCACTTCGAGAGTAAGACACTTCCTGGTCTTCTTAGGAACGTTAGGCCACATTGCAGGGTGTTTTGGTGGTAAGTTGAACTAAGGAAGATGAGCTGCTGGTGATGCTGTTATGTTTTGACTGGGCAGTGAGTGGTGTGTGTGATCTTGATGCTACAGGTGACACAGAATTTCTTCTGAGTCAGGCTTTTGTATCGGCAGAGCCTGTGTTGTCCACAAGAGGCTTGATCTTGATCTTTATTCTACAGGTGTCTCAGGATTTCTCCTGAGGCAGGCCTTAGTACCAGCAGCTCCTGATGTATTTAAAAGCCTGTCAGCTTGCATGATACAGTAGGGCTTTCAAATTTGGAAAAAATTACCTGGATAAAACTTCGTTAAAGCGAGTTTGGTGTTCGTTAAACGAGCAGATGGTAGTAAAATGAAACCTTCGTTATAGCGAAATTTCGTTGTGTGAACCTTCGTTAAACGGGGGTTGCCTGTATTTTCATTTCTGTAAGGGTGACTTTTGACGTGCTGGAACGCATTCCCTATTATTACATGTTATAATGGGTTCGGTATGCGGTAATTTCAATTTACGGTAAGGTTTCCAGGAACGCATATGTACCGTATGACGAGGACCTATTGTATATATGTATATATACATTATATATATATATATATATATATATATATATATATATATATATATATATATATATATATATATATATATACACTGGTGTTAAAGTGATAATTGAACCATGAAAAACTTGTGGTTTACTGTACTATAAAAATCCATGAAAATTGCAGTGGAAGGTTGTAAGAAGTGGAGCTTTATAACAGGTTATGAGAGCTTGAAAACAATGTTAATGGTGCTTATCCCACTGCATCAAGAAGTGTTGCATTGTGATAGATTTTTTATTCTCTTCTCTAGTTAGATTTTTTTTATTGCTCCTCAAAGCTTTGGATATCCTCATTGACACGGCCTTTTACATTTATATTTTTGTTTTCTTCGTTGACCTTTTTTTGGTCTCATTGGAGAAATACACTCACTCATAGTGGCAACATTTTGTTCCATCTGGTAAGGCAGGATGGTAACTCTGATTTATATCTCATACCTTTTCAGTACAGGGTGAACAAAATATGATGTGAAAGATGAACTCATTTTGTCTTACTCAGAGCAGAATTTCATCCTACTGTCTTAAGCTGTGTTTCTGAATATACTGACTAGTTCACCACTGCCATCTCTTCTGTCTCTAAAGCTGAACTCTTCTCTCAAACCTTTGCTCACAACTCCACCTTGGATGATTGTGGGCTTGTCCCTCCCTCTCCTCCTCCCTCTGACTATTTCATGTCTACAATTAAAATTCTTCATAATGATGTTTTCCATGCCCTCGTTGGCCTTAACCCCTGGAAGGCTTATGGACCTGATGGGGTCCCTCCTATTGTTCTCAAAAATTGTGCTTCCGTGCTTGCACCTTGCCAGGCCAAACTCTTTCAACTTTGTCTATAGACTTCTACCTTTCCTTCTTGCTGGAAGTATGCCTACATTCAGCCTGTTCCCAAAAAGGGTGACCGTTCTAATCCCTCAAACTACCGTCCTATAGCTTTAATCTCTTGCTTGTCTGAAGTTTTTTAATCTATCCTGAATAGGAAGATTCTCAAACATCTGTCACTTCACAATCTTCTGTCTGATCGCCAGTATGGCTTCCGTCAAGGTCACTCTGGTGATCTTCTGGCTTTCCTTACTGAGTCTTGGTCATCCTCTTTTAGAGATTTCGGTGAAACTTTTGCTATAGTGTTAGACATATCAAAAGCTTTTGATAGAGTCTGGCATAAAGCTTTGATTTCAAAACTGCCCTCCTATAGCTTCTATCCATCTCTCTGCAACTTTATCTCAAGTTTCCTTTCTGACCTTTTTATTGCTGCTGTGGTAGACGACCACTGTTCTTCTCCTAAATCTATTAATAGTGGTGTTCTTCATGGTTCTGTCCTGTCACCCACTCTCTTTCTATTACTCATTAATGACCTTAACCAAACTTCTTGTCCTATCCATTCCTACGCTGATGATACCACCCTACATCTTTCCACATCCTTTCAGAGACCACCAACCCTTCAGGAAGTCAACAGATCACACAGGGATGCCACAGAACGCCTGACTTCCGATCTTTCTAAGATTTTTTATTGGGGCAGAAAAAATCTAGCAGTTTTCAATGCCTCAAAAACTCAATTCCTCCATCTATCAACTTGACACAACCTTTCAGACAACTATCTCCTCTTCTTCAATGACACTCAACTGTCCCCCTCTTCCACATTGAATATCCTCAGTCTGTCCTTTACTCAAAATCTTAACTGGAAACTTCACATCCCATCCCTTGCTAAAACAGTTTCTATGAAGTTAGGCGTTCTGAGGCATCTCCGCCAGTTTTTCTCACCCCTCCAACTGCTAACTCTGCACAGGAATACCCTGATAACCGAAGTGGTTACGTACCTGAAAGACTATTTGAATAGCGAAACTTCGGTTATTGAAGCAATTTTTCCCGTAAGTATGTTAATAAAAGGAGACAATACGTTCCAAGTACTCTCCTGACTTCCATTAACTATCTACCTCCTCCCCCCAAGAAAAGCATAACAAAACACAAAATATCTTGTTTTCTTTGGAAATTTATTACAAATGAAATAACATAACATGCGTGGTGGTCTGCAGCCAGGCAGGCATCAACCAGAATGCGTAGGTGAGTGTTGATAAACAGCTGTGTGGTTCACTGTTGAGGCAGCCCAGGAGGGAGGCGGCAGGGTTGCCACATCAGAATCTGAAGTCTCAATTTCTGCGACTCATTTGAGGTTTTGGAGGGTTAGAGTCGACTAGTTAGAGAATTTTAGGGTCACTAGACGAGGATGGGGACAGGGATGCTTTTTACCAGCAGGAAGGGAAGGGGATGAACTATGCTTGGGCATTTTGCACAAACTGAAGGCACAGAACAGGAAAAAAAAGCACAAAGCACTGGAAAAATGCCACAGATCCTCTCAGTACAATGGAAGGCACACAAGTGAACTGAGAGCGGGAAAACAGATGCGCGGAAAACAACACACACCTGCATGACCATACGCACCACCTCACGCCAAACGAAATTCGGCTGTAGTTTCAAATTCAGAAGAGCGAAGCAGACCATTCGGATTGCAGAAATGTTCACTAATTTTTTATTTTCGAAAGAGTGAATCTTCGGTTATCGAACCTGCGAATAGCGGGGTATTCCTGTGTAGGGGCCTTATCTGCCCGTGTATGGAGTACTCTTTGCATGTTTGGGGGGTTCCAATCACAGTTTTACTAGATAGGTGGAATCAAAGCTTTTCGTCTCATCAACTTCCCTCCTCTAACTAACTTTCTTCAGCCTTTTTCTCACTGCCAAAATGTTGCATCTCTTTCTATCTTTTATCGCTATTTTCATGCTAACTGTTCTACTGATCTTGCTAACTGTGTGCCTCCTCTCCTCCTGTGGCCTCGCTGCAGAAGGCTTTCTTCTTCCTCTCATCCCTATTCTGTCCAACTCTCTAATGCAAGAGTTAACCAGTACTCCCAATCATTCATACCTTTCACTGGTAAACTCTAGAACTCCCTCCCTGCATCTGTATTTCCGACTTCCTACGACTTGTCTTTTAAGAGGCATTTGCTCCCTAATTTTGTCTGACGCTGTCCTCTTTGTTAAGAGCCAGTACTCAAGTGGGCCTTTTTTAATCTCTTTTTTTGCCCTTGGCTGGTTCTCTTCCCTTCATAAAAAAAAAAAAAAAAGGAAACTAATGAGAGTTTTTGTGCCCACAGGGAATCAAGTCGATGCAAGACACAGGGCCGAAGATTAAGCCTATCCGTAAGAAAGTGAGAAAATCTCGGTCTCGAGCTACTAAGATTTCTGACAATGAGCACATGCAACATGTTCTGCAGACTTATGATGATGCCTAGCATATCCTGCTTTGCTACCATTTACCTCTGGTCCTTCTGTCCTTTCCCTTCTTCCTTTTCAGCATCACAACTGCCACTCATTTCAAAGAAAACACATTTTTGTAGAGTAAATATTTACTTCTGAGTCTACTGACCTGGAAGTTATATTACTCTTCTGTAAAAACACTGATGATATAAGTTCTCTCTTCCTGTTGTCTCTATTTGTTGTTTTGGTTTTCAGGTTTTTCTATTTGTTTAATTTTTCTGTACTATTTTCTTTAGTTTATTATCTAATATTTCACATGTATTTCTTTCCTTTTGCCTACACATTCACATAAATTATTTTTTTTTTTTTTACTTATTCATGTATTTGTTTATTTATTTTTTACTTAGTTTTCTCCATTCTTCCTTCCTTCACTTTGTACCTTCTTACACTTATATGCTTTCATGTTTTTTACACATTTTCTCATGCCTTCAAATTAGTTAGTTGTGTTGCTTGGAGAAAGTTGGTTTCTCAATTGTCTCCTTAGATATGCTATCTGGTTTGGTGTTGGTATTCCAAGACAGTTAAGGGAAGGAGAATAAATTTTATCCTCTTACACCAGGTTATGTGTGGATATGGGTGTGGATTTGAGTGTAGCATATGTATTGATTGGTATGTTTTAGAGGACCCATCAGTCTCTGGTGTAGGTAAGTATCTTTGAGCTGCAGTATTGTGCTAATTTCCTGAAAATGAGTATTGAGAAGTGGTACATGGCTGTCTTATCAGATATGGATGGAACCTCATTGGAGCATGATTGTGCAGTTGCATTTACATTTATTACTATTTCATTTGCTCCATATTAGCTTCCAGTCTTTTGCCTTGAAACTACTATTTTTTCTTCCATTGAAAGTTAATGAAATGATATGTAAACATATTGTTATGTTCTGTTGTTTTAGATTGTTATGCCTTCAATGTTTTACCTTTAAACATGTTATGTTTGATTGTCTTGACAAGATGCAGTGCAAATTTGAGTGAAGAGCAGTCCATAATTCAATACTATTTTATGTCTTACGAATAAATTTAGAAGTTATATAAATACAATGGATGTCCATTGTTTTGTGGTAGGGCTATTGACTGCTTTCCATTAGGCTTCAATTTCTTTTGGAGTGAGATGAATTCAAAGTATTAACCCTGTGTAGAAACTGTACAGTATTAGGAATGTGTCGAATGAGATATGTATACCTACTTTAATCAAATCGTATGTACTCATGATAGTATCTGCTCTCGTTGTGAACTGGTTTTTCATGCACATAAGATGGATTGGCCTTGACACTGGTCAGGGATCCACATTGTCTTGACACATCTCACCCACTTATTATTCCAAAGTTCATGTATTGTGTTGATTTCTGCTTCCATATTTATTGTCTTTCTTTTCTAATTGCTATTATTAATTGCTGCTACTACTGCTGCTACTTTTATTATTGTTGTTAATATTATTATTATTATTATTATTATTATTATTATTATTATTATTATCTTTATTATGATTCATTTTTACTATTATTATTATTATTATTATTATTATTATTATTATTATTATTATTGATAAGTGTGTGTGTGTGTGTGTGTGTGTGTGTGTGTGTGTGTGTGTGTGTGTGTGTGTGTGTGTGTGTTTGTTTGTTGTCTGAGTATCATCACCTTGTTATTTGTAACACCAGAACATCTCAGGAGAGCTGCCAGCTCATCACTGTATTAGTTATAGACCATTATTATGCCCCATCACTTGGAAGCTTGCCAAGTAATTTGTATATTTATTCAGCATCTAGAAATGGGAACGCCCACATTCTCTGGTTCTGATTATTCGGATTATTTTTTGTTGCTGTTTATACATAATTGTAATAAGATATGGCATTTTTATTATAATTTGTTGAAATCCAGGTTTAACTTTTGTATGAATTACTATAAGGCAGTCATGAGATGTTCTTTATACCAATTTCTTCAAGTATCTTGTCATACGTGCCAATAACAAGTTCATATTTATTGAATCATCATTGAGTATCATATCACTTCATATAATAACTATTTTTCCTCATCCTCTGATATAAAATCACATCTCTATAACATCGTTTGTTGTCTTACCCTGTTTGTATTATGCCTTTCCTCATATCCTTTGCCTGTCTTCACATGTTTTATTTTGTCTTACTGTGATGCAGAACAGCATTTTCTTATTCTTGAGCTGTTTTGTGTAAGTTTAATTTTTTTCGATATAAACCTAAAATGGCATGACTGCTGCCATGAAGAGGTCTGGTGGGTGAGATTGGTCTAGTTGATCTATTGTAGAAGTTAGAGATGGTAACTCTCTTGTTTCATGTTACATATTGCAGTTAAAGCACACTAGACATTTATGCCTGCATTAATACTTAACTCTCACAGTGTTGGTGATGTTTCTTGACATTAGTTTGGACAGTGTTATGGGAGGAATATCTCTCTCTCTCTCTCATATTTCTAATTACTGTAGAGTACTGGAGGGTCTGTGCACAAGGCAGGTCTGTGCGTTAGGCCCTGTGTTAAGCCCCAGAACACATAAACAGAGAGTTGAATTGACGAAGCAAAGTTCAAATTTTTCCACCAGTACCTTCCCACTGTTTTGTGTGCACCAGAGAGAACTAGACAGTGTGTTTTCCACTATAGGTGAGGTACCTTGTGGTCCGCTAATGGTTTCGATAGTACACATGAATGTCAGTGTTAGTCACGGGCGCAATCTATTTTCATACAAAACTAACATAACTTGTCAATGAATTCATCGTTATTATGCCCAGCTGTCAAATGGTTGAGGATAAACATGTCTACTTTTAACAAATAAGGAATTGTGTAGGTAATGTCTAAAGCCTCCTTAAAATGTCCTTGGAGGGTAGTGTGCCAACTAGGGTAGGGCATTACTAGGCTATAGTAAAACTAAATTGTACTGGCCCACAGGATGAGGCCGATAATACATGCCACATTGTTATATCTTTCATTAATTCAAGGGAAATGGAATAACAGTTTTGTATTCAATTTAATGTATGATTTTGCTAAAACAAAAAAATAATAAATGAATAAATAAATACGAATAAAAAAAAGTTGGGGGAGCGGGGGACATGAGAGATATGAAGATCTCTGCAGATGATTGTCATAAGTAAATAATTACAGTAAGGGCACTGGTTATGAAAGTGAAAATGAGACTGGTAATTTGCATAATATTTACTATTATGTCCTCTCGAGATACCCAATCTAACATAGTGAGTGGTGAGAAAAAACATAAGATGAAACAGCATTTAATTTCAGTTATTGCCCCAAGCTCCACTTATTTATTGAACATCATTGGATGCAGAGACTTTTTTTCCTTGGTGTAGACGGTAAGACGGGGAAAGCATCAGTGTGTACTTCTGTTGCGGTGACCAGAAAGTGAGTCGATTTGCACTTGCTTGCATGCCTGGTGACCTGACTCCTTCCCCTGGAAAAAATTAAAAAGCTAGTTTGTAATTTCTCTCTCTCTCTCTCTCTCTCTCTCTCTCTCTCTCTCTCTCTCTCTCTCTCTCTCTCTCTCTCTCTCTCTCTCTCTCTCTCTCTCTCTCTCTCTCTCTCTCTTACTTTTATTCCTTGACAGGCAAGTGGAATTACTAACTACTTAATGAGAACGATTTTTAAAGCTTGTAGATAAAAATAAAGAACTTAAGACACCTAGTGCAATAACTCGATGTAACCTATCGCCAGTAGATGCACTGAGCCATCCTAACCTTGCTTCACTTACAGTACTTCATGCTGAGAAACTGCAGCAATAGAGGGCAGCGCGATATCCGACATCATAGCAGATACAATTTTACACTGCTGGTAAAACTTTCGTGGTCGTATTCCAGTGTGGAGGTTTCATAGCTGATATTGTCTGCTTAAGGTATTGCAAACTGCCTCCTCTACTCTATATGTTTGTGATATTTTGAATTGATGTAGAAAAAAGAAATATCCAGTCTCCTTACATTTCTTAAATCAAGATACTGATAAAAGTATTAAGTAAAATATGGGCGAGAGAGAGAGAGTTGCATACATATATACACAGGTGTGTGTGTGTTCACAGATGTCCAATACCACACATGTGCAGGAGAGAGCGCTTAATGGGGGTGGGAGAGAGTAGGTACAGACCAACAAAGAGAGGCTCCAGAAAGACTAAGTACAAATAAAGTAATTGCATTATTTATTCTGTATTACACAATGAATGAAATATGTTGAATAGGTGAGTACAAAGATTGATTCCTATGAAAGTATGTATCACTATGTATGTGGGCATTTACTTGGCTAAGAATTAGTAAGTGATATTGTAAGGATGTAATGATGGGGATGTCTGTGAACCTGTGTGTGAGATCAATGAGTTCAATTAGATCATTGTGGAAGAAACGACATAGGATGCTGTGAATGTACATGCTGTCATGAATAAATTGTATACATACATTTTACTCAGAGTCATGTACTAGTAAACCCTCAGTATAATGAATCCTATCAGATAAGCCTAACATATCATAAACTTGGTCATTTTAGGTTTTGAATAGCCAATACACTCAAGTTCATTTCCATCAAATATACTTGAACAATGATAATGCTAGAGACCACATATTTGGGTGTGTATTATTCGATGATTCTTATGCAACCACATGGTTCACTCAATGAGATAGCTGTAACAGCCAGTGGATGGAGTGAATATGACTAGAACTATGGAATGAATATGACACTAGAAGTTTAGTAGAAACCTTTACTTAGTCTTGGTCTTGAGAGAATTAAAGTCTAGTTCATTGAACAAAGTTTATCAAATTGGATGGATTTTGCTTGGTCATTTATGTTGTGTCCCTCTTCTAATGGGCAATCATAAAGATGTAGCAGAAACATGCTTTATTTCATAAAAATGGATAAAGAATTGCTTATATAGAAAATTAAGATGCAAGTGGTAAGTGAGAGAAATTGAGTGTGTAATGGAGTGAACTGAAGAGATAGAAATCTTCTGACTCCATCCCATTTAGGAGGACTGTGCTAGTTGAACTTCTCCATATGTGGAAACATACTGCTACATGCATAGAGGGACTATGTTCCTTTAAAGATAGCTTCTAGAAGGAAGAAAGGTAACTTCATGGAAGGAGTTTTAGCTATGATGTTTGAAGTTACATGGAGATATTGGTAAGGAATTACAAGTGTGAGCAGTGAGGTGTGGATAAGTTGGGAAGCATAAAGGGTTTGATTATGTGAAAAGAATAGCTACATCAAGTGAGATTGCCAAAGAGAATCTATTAAAGAAAAGGGGAGGATTAAAAATGGAGAGTCAGGCTTAGTACAAGGGTATGGGTAGGCTGAACAGTAGTACATGTGTAAGTTAGTGGCAGGTAGTGAAGGAGACTTAGTGAAAGATGGGAGAAGGAGATCAGGAAGAATGGAAGAACATCATTCATGTTATAAGGAAACAAAGCAGTACGCAAAAGGAAAAAAAGATGTACTATGATACATCATATTCGTCTAATTTTTATCAACTGAAAGGATTTTTTTATCAATAACTCATAGAATTTTAATGTTTTCCTTTATTTAAGAGTTGTCAGTCATTCCACATTATTTTCATCCTCATGATGTCTTACAAGATATTCAAGGAATTTTAGAATGCTTATTTTAATCTTCAGAATCAAACTGAATTATCAACAGTTTATCACTGCAGTGGTCCCCAAGCCTTTTTGGACTGTTGCCCCTTGGCTCCCACTCACACCACTGAAGCCCTCCTACCCACACAAACACAAGCAACTGAATACAACTGAGATTAACTAAAACTAACACACCTTCACTAGCTGTGAATTAAAGTAGGACTGATTGACCATTTCCAGCACTAGGTACTACCTCTCAATTCTCAATTCCGTACCTGATTGCTTCACGTCCATTATAGAGGCAGGACATTAAATAATCATGAATATTACAGTACAGTAATCACACTGATATAGTTTTAAGATTGTTTGGATGCTGATATGCAGACATTGATAATAATAGTATGTCTTTGGATTCATTAATAACAAAATTTGAAATACACAACACTAAAATATTTTTGGATTGGTGCCTATCCCTTCCTCCTCCCTTTTCCTTACTGCTTCTGGGACCCTTCCAATGCCCAAATGGGGTAGTGGTACCACCCACTGTGGGAAACCCTGTCATAAAAGATTCAGAATATATAAAAGAGCACCTACAATTGTCAATGTTGCACATCAGATGCCTCGAAGTCATGTTAGAAGGCATTCCAGTTGCAAGTTTCAGCAAAACAGGGCAAGCAAGCATCACTGTCGCTGTTCAACCATGGTTAAGACTTGTGAACCGATACAACGAGCATCTCTATATCACCTGCCCATTATAACGGTCACAACTCATAACCACGGAAATAAGGCCTCCTGCTTTTATGCCTCTTGTAGAGTGTAGTGGGCCCTCCAGCCTGTCTGGGGAATAGATGAATTATAGTTAATGCCTGAAGTGATAATATGAATAAGTGCTTTATCTTGTAGAGGCAAGATGTGGAAAGAAATGAAAGCTTTATTTGAAGGGGAAAAAGAAATTGATGTTCAAATCAAAGACACATAATAATAGTGGCAGAAAATGGATGCACCCAACACTTCATCAATTCCTTCAAGTGAAATAATGGTGGTGTCAATAGATGAGCACCACAAAGTTACAGTAAGGTTACAAGTTATAGTGAAGAGAGAGAGAGAGAGAATGATGATAGTAGCGCAGCAGAGGAGGAAAGAAGGATGAAGTGGTAACAGGTGTTTCAGTTATTGATCCAGTACACAGGTGTGCTAAGTATGTAAGCAAGGAGGCAAAAGAGGAAACACACACACACACACACACAGAAAATGGAAAATAAGATATAAATGAAATTTGGAATACGAAAAATGTGATAAAGATAGATAATGAATAATGATTAAATAAGTTAGAGATAACAGGAGGAAAGCTACAAATGATTAGTGTTGTGTAGTAGGAGAGCCAAAGGTGAGATGGAGCAGTGGCGAGGGTAAGCGATTCAAGACAGGTGTGTCAAGAAACCAGGTGTTGAGTATTGATTGGAAGCAAAGGACAGAGTGGGGAGAGTGCTAGTTTGGGATGAATACTGGCGTGATGATTCCAACTGTTGAATATGTATGAATAATAATATAAGTGTGTGAAGAGAGGAGGGAAAGGGATGCACGTGTGACATGGAGGGGAGGGACGTGTGTGAGGCATGGAGGGGAGAGATGTGTGTGGGAGGAACCTGTGTGAGGCACGGAGAAATTTACGTGGATGAGGGATGGATGGAGGGACGTGTGAAACATGGAGGGGAGGGACGTGTGAAGTATAGGGGGTTGGGGGGAAGGAACGAAATCGGCAATGCTTTGCAAATAATGTGGAATTCGAGGAGATACAAAAAGTACATTATATCACTTTTTCGCTTCCCTCCATTATCCCAGTGAAGAGTCTGGGGGTATGGTTAGGTTCCGTCTACATTCTACACTGTTGGTCATGTGGTGGTCTGGCCTGGGAGTGGCTTCAGCAGACATACTACCCACTTTACATAGATACGTACAGGCAGCATTGATAGGAAGGAAGTCTGTGGATTGTTACTGAAGGAGCCTTGAGGTCTCCGATCCTTAGGTACACTCCCATATTTTACTTTTATTGAAAAAAAAGAAGAAAATAATAGGCCATTGAAAGACTCCAGATTTCCGAATACATACTTTGCAGATCTTTATTTATTAGTCAAGAATTGCGACTCACATTTTAATTCTTAAAAGAATAACAAATTCATAGCCTTTATAACCTACATTATGATCATTATCATCATCATTACTACTACTACTACTACTACTACTACTACTACTACTACTACTGTCATCATTATTGTTACTAATATTATAGTTATTGTCTTTCCTGTTATTGTTAGTAATAATACTCTTGTTTTACACCATGAACTAAAACATTTGCATTTAACTTGAACATTACGCCATCGAGGCAATAAGACTTAACGTGCTCATAAATATTGTGAAGCTCGAGAAGCTACACGTGAATTCCATAGAAAAATGTACTATGCACTCCTCAGAAAAAAATGGATGTCTCACACACACACACACACACACACACACACACACACACACACACACACACACACACATATATATATATATATATATATATATATATATATATATATATATATATATATATATATATATATATATATATATATATAATTTAACATCTGTACATTTTCCACATGACGAAATATTTCTTTGAAGAAAGTTATTTTTCGCATCATTAGCTAGCTCATTACCTTGACACTTTGAACACACAAACAAAACATCTGATTCGTCGCGCACCAAGATGTGTCGCGTCATGACGTGAAATTCTCACGCGAGACTTGCAGCTCTAAGCATGTAGGTACTTTAAAATACTTTGTTCCTTCATCAAAACCATTTTTAAAGGCCTAAATATTATATTAGTTCTCATAGGTATCTTTACCCGGTGATTATCTAAAATCTTTGATAGATAGTAATGGAAATACTTTTAAAGATCATAGTAATTCTCACGAGAGCCTGTTGATAGTGGTGGGCTAAAATGCCGAAATATTACAGAATGCAAAGCTTGGAAGTGCCGGCTGCTGCGGTACAGTGCCGAGCGGTGCTAAAAAGCAGAAGACATGACGCAACGTAACACGTGGCACAACTGGGCCACGAGCATTAAGACATTATCTAAAATGTAACAAGTGATTATGGGCTCAATTTCAATCCGAACAGTTTAGTCACTACTATAAGGAAGTACATCGCAAGAAAGAAAGAAGAAATGCCATTGATGATTCGCTCTTAAGGAATTTTTTATTGAAATCTTTTCATGTTTTTTTTTTTTTTTCTATCCTTTATTTTCTTATTATTATTATTATTATCATTATCATTATTATTATTTATTATTATTGTTATTATTATTATTATTATTATTATTATTATTATTATTATTATTATTATTATTATTATTATTATTATTATTATTATTATTATTATTATTATTATTATTATCATTAATAATAATAACAATAATAATAATAATAATAATAATAATAATAATATAATAATGTTATTATTATTATTATTATTATAATTAATGATAATAATAATAATAATAATAATAATAATAATAATATTA